>NC_142512.1:28062121-28365151 GCF_057876585.1 Rhinolophus sinicus
GGGAAATCATTACCAGATTAACAGTTATTGGGGCATTTTCACACTTACTACTGAAGTGGGCATTTCACAAGGCCTAAGCAGAGTCCCCCCTGACGCAAGCTAGGATTCCCCAGCTCTCTCCTCTTGGCAGCACGGCCAGAGGGGTAAGACCAGACACAACCCAAGCCCTGGCCTGCCCCTGTGCAGCTTCCAGACAAGACCCCAAGGTACCCCACACCCCCACTGAGCTCCTGGACTGTTAGCAGGGCGTAGGAACTCTGTTTGCTTAATAGAGTGTTAACCCCAGGCTCTAGGACTTGTGTTAACACTTAAAACAAGGCTGGAACTGAAAGGGAGAGGCCAAGGGACTGGCAGCTGAGGGTGGTTTGAGGGTTGAACTGTGGGGTGGGGAGGGAGGAGGAAAGGCAAGACAGACAGCAGTTGAATGTCATCTGGATAAAGTCACTAGATATAATGGACCCAGGACTGATTTGCAAGACTGATTTCCTCTGTTCCTGCTTCTGTCACAGACCGTACTTTTCCCCTCCCTGGGCCTCAGTTTCCTTGTCTTTCAATGAGTAGATAGAACCCGGTCTACTCTAAGGGACCGGCAGATGAAAATGCTTTGGGGGGGCGGGACACCTCCAGACATCTCAGCCAGCCCAGGAAGCAGATTGGTGAGAGGGGAGTGCAGTGTCAGCAGCACTCTCCAACCTCAGTGTGCACACAGATCCCCTGGGGATCTGAATGAAATGCAGCTTCTGATGTATTAAGTCTGAGGTGGGCGGGGCCTGAGAGGTTCCCAGGTGATGCCGCTTGTGGTCCATGCCGGCACTGTGAGTGGCAGGGCTGGGTTCTCCAGGCTAAGCTCTGCCCCTCACTTAACTCCGTGCACTGATTTCCTCAGCTATGAAATGGGGACTGGAGATAGTTGCCTTGCCTTCCTCCTAGGGACGTTTTGAGGATTAAGGGGGGAAATGCCTGTGAAAGCACCTGGGTTAAAGCAGTGTGCAGTGTAAGGGATTATCGTCATTGTTAAGATTTCTATGCCTCATTGCTCCCCCTGTGTGTTCCTGTAGTTTCTCAACTTTTCCCTCCATCCTCCCTGGTTTTCATGCCTGGGCTGCTGAGTCAGTGTGACTGGCCAAGGCTGAACAAATACTCTGACACGTCAAGGCAGGAAATGACAGTTCCCAGGCTCCCCACTCTTTCAGGTATAGAATGCGCCCGGCACACACCTTGTGTGATAACTTCACGTGATACCAAGCTGGGCCACCACCGCCACCCCTCCCCCACAGGCTGCAAGGCCAGGAAATGAGGCTGAAAGTCAGAGACGTGCCTGCAGGACAAGGGCCTGGACAAGCTCTAGTCAAGTTTTCAACGAGGTGTAATAAATCACCAGTCCACCCACTTCTGTGCCTACCTCAGGCCGCCATGATAATATTTCTGTAGTGTGTTCACTGAGGACCTTCACAGATGGTTCCATAGCTACCCTGTGAGGCAAGAAACTAAAGTGGAGGCACTTCATTTACCCACCTGAGCCTTAGTAGCCACTTCTATAAAACTGAGTCGACAGCGTCTGTCCTGCCTCTGGTGGAAGTTGCTGTGATCTCCCAATCAAAATGAAATAATTATGTGAAAATACACAGTGATTCTGTGAAACTCGGTGAGGTATTATTCCTTATGAGAGACCTCCTGGTCCAGGGGACTGGAACATCCCCACCTTCATGTTTGTGCTCAGACCACCCCCACCCACCGTGGAATGTCGTCTACCCGCCTCAAACCTCCACGCCTGATGGAAACTGTGTCCCCAGCCCCCCCAGCTCCAGTGGGTGTCCCTCATTGTCCAAGCAGTGCTGTTTCTCATCTTGCTCTTCTCAGGCCCTGAGGCCAAGTCTTTGCTAAACATGGAATGCGGAGATGCTGTTATATAATGTATCTCATGTCAGAATGGCAGGCCAGGCCCACATCTCCTTCGCAAGACCCCTGTGGCTAAAAATCTGGTTCAGGTATGCCCCTTGGAGTGAGAGCTGATGGGTTTTGATGGCAGAGATTGGTGAAGAGCTGACCACACACTACATGGAAATGCCCATTTGCCCAATCTGGGGGTACCACGTTAAAGCCCACATAGTTAAATGACTCCCAAAATAACAAAACCCAAAATAGGCATGGTGTCAAACCAGTCAACTCCAGGACCCTCCTTCAGATAGGGTGGGTTGGTTCCCCCCTTTCCTTCGCCACAGCTACTGCCCTGGGGGCTTAGAGTAACAAGTCTCAGTAGGAGCCACTTTTCCATCCATCCCTCCCTGGCTTTGGAAACTCCTGAGACCAGCAGCTGTGGGCGCAGGCTTGCAAAGCTGGTCCTCCAGACATCTCAGCCAGCCCAGGAAGCAGATTGGTCTCGTCTGAGAAAAATGCAGATCCTCAAGGAGGATCAAAAATAACCCAAAAGGACAACCCATGCTTGTCTGCGTATATATTGGGTTTCACATCTGAAATCCAGTCGTGATAAAACGGATGGTTTTGAAATATCTTCTTTAATTAATAAAAACAGGACTTCTTAGCCCCAGGTTTCAGACTTCAAAGTTCTCTTCAGTTGAGAGCCTCAAATTTGGCTTATTTGTGAAACACTAAAATCTCTTTTAAGACAAACACGGGATTTTAGTTGGGTCATTTCCCCCCTCACACTCCCAACCACAATCCCCCGCACCCCCCACAGCCCAACAGCAAGAACCACTTTAAAATTCTGGAATAGGAAGACTCAACTGAAAACCCCCTTACTAGTACTGTAGCCATATGTTCAGTCAAAATTCAGCATGGATTTTTTTTTAGTGGGGAAAGTATAGGCCTTGGAACCAGATTAACCTAGAAGTAGAATCCTAACTGTACCCTTGATATTGTCATCTTGAACAAAATTTCTTCTCTCTGGCTCAATTTCTTGATCTGCAAAATGGGAATATTAGCACCACCTTCATAGACTTGTTAGGTAATACATGTAATGTGGCTATGCCTGGCACAAAGTAGACACTCAGCAAATGTTAGTTCTCTTGCCTTTCCTGATATGTGATCTGATCACAGAACTAATTATGTAGAATTGGGACTGTCCTAGAAAACCAAGTTTGTGTACTTAATTGTCTTGAGAGATACTGTTCCATGAAGTTTTTCCATTGAAGGAGTTGTTACATTTCCGAGGATACAGTTTGTCTTGCAGTGTATTCTGAGCCTTGTCGTAGGGACTCCTGTAACCGAGTGCTGTGTGTAAATTTTCTCTCCACTCCAGAAGCAGGCCAAAGCATCTAGAAGGGAATATTTTCATTATAGTCTACTTGCAAAATGATTGTCCTCTTCCTACTTGGAGGGGAAGAAATCTTGACTGTGCCAGCTTTAAAGCAGAGTAGAAAAGGGTCTCTAGGATCCTGTCTGGGAAATGCCAGTGTCAGCCCGACTTGGAAAGCTCTGTTTGAGGCACATCCAGGTCAAGGCTGAGTATGGAGCCAGTGGAAATTCTCCTACTGGGACCTGCAGTGACAACCGATCTCTTGGGTTCCCAGGCAAACGGCAGGTGCCCTGCTCAATGACCTTATGATGTGTGAGGGGCTCAGACCTTCCTTGACAGTCATGAAAGCATGTCCCCTAGGAAGCTGTGTCCTGTTTCTCCAAAGGGTAGTTGTGGGGGCCAGGGTGGGTGGGAGGCAGGGTGGGGAAAAAAGGTAACAGATAAAGGGAGTTGATTTAAAAATCCACCTCTTCCAGAGCTGCTCTTTGGCCCTTTGTGATCTGATGTATGAAATTTGTAGAAAAGTGGATTTGTTTGTGACATTTTTCACACACAAGTTGGTGCACATTCCTGATACAAATTAAAAGGAAATATGTCAGATGTACACAAGGATGAGTCAACATCGCGTGCAACCAGCCAGGGCCAGTGGGAGAAGAGTCAAATATGGGCCATGGAGCTGCAGGCCCACCTGCGCCCCCCTTCCTCCCCCCCACGCTGAGTCAAGCACAGGGCTTGACAGGGAAGCAAAGTCAGGCCTTCCCCTCAAATGCTTCTCACGGGAAACATGAGTGCTTCTGTCACAGAGCATTGTTTTCTCTCTCAGTTTTTCCTTAGTGAGTGTGTGTGTGTGTGTGTGTGTGTGTGTGTGTGTGTGTGTATACTGATTACAGAAGTTTCAGGAAACATATAGAAAGGAATAAACAGAAGAGTCTCATATAACCCAACTACCCAAAGGCAGCCATGGTTCATATTTTCTCGTGAATCCTTTAAAATGTTTTTTATGCTTCCTTTACATTGTTCTAACTATGCAATTTTGTTTCGCTTTTTTAATTTAATATTACGTCTTTTAAAATGTCCCCTGTTATAAACATCATTTTTCATGACTACCTAATATTCCTCCACCAGAATGAAGTATACTTTATTTAGTAAATATTGTAAGGCTCTGTTACAGTGGCACTGAGCATCTCTATGCACAAAGGTTTATTGGCATCTTAGATTATTTATTTGGGCTAGATTTCTGGAAGTGGCATTCATAGGTCAATAGTTGGACATGTTTTTTAAAGGGTCTTAATACATATTGCCAAATCTCCCTTCGGATAGTTTATACCAATAAACTATCTCATTTCATCCTTATCCACGTTGAGTATGATTCTGTTTATTCATTAAAGAGTTTAGGGAGCTGAAATGTCCTATCCCCACCCTCAGATGTAGGAAGATTAGGAGATATAAGAGACCTAACCTCAGAGCTAAGAGGCCACTCCTGCTCTCCTGTGCCTCCTGCAGCCCTCCGCGGAGACGTGGGGGACACATACCCACTTAGATGTTGTGACTCCCCATCAAAGGCCCTTGCTATGTAATGACACAGAACCACTCAGCCCTAATGATGGAGATGCCCAGACCAGGAGCTGATGTGACTGTTCCCCACCCAGTGTTGCTCCTGTAGCTGCTTGTCATCTAGTCTAGAGGTGGCCCCAGTCACTTTCTTCACTTTCTAAGCTTTTCGCAGACTCCCATGGCCCCTAAGGAGAGCTTCTCCCAGAGCCCCGGGGTAGTGCCCTACGTTTGAGTGGCCCGTGCAGTTTTACAAAGCACTGTTTCATAGGCTATCTGATCAGGTGCTCACAGCAGCCCTAGAAGGCAAATATTTGTTTCCCTGTTTTTCAGGTGTATTATTTTCCTAGGGCTGCTGTAACAAATTACCACAAACGTGGTGACTTAAAACAACAGAAATCTATTCTCTCATATTTCTGGAGGCCAGAATTTCAAAATCACGGTGTCAGCAGGGTTATGCTCCCTCCAAAGGCTCGAGGGGAGATCCTTCCTTGCCTCTTCCAGCTTCTGGTGGCATCAGGTGTGCCACAGCTTGTCACAGTGTAAATCCAACCTCTGCCTGTGTCTCCACGGGGCCTTTTCCCCTGTGTGTCTATGATCTCCCTCTCCTTTCTATTATAAGGATACTAGTCATTGGATTTAGGACTCCCCCTAAATCTAGGATACTGTCATCTTGAGATCCTTAATTATATCTGCAAAGACCCTATTTCCAAACAAGGTAACATTCTGAGGGGGACATATCTTTTTGAGGTGACACCATTTTACTCACCATAGTAGGTCAGGAAACCAAGGTCAAAAGAGGCTGAATAACTTTTCCACAATCATATATACAGTGAGAAAATAGCAGGAGATAGTATTTGAACCCGGGTCTTCTGCTTACCATGTGCCTTTAATTAAGTTTAAAAAAAAAATTTTTTTAAAGACTCTTATGGTGTGACTTCTTGATTATGTTATCTGATTCATAGAAAATGAAATTTGGTACCTTTTACCCTAGGTTACATCAAATATGATTTCACCATTACCTTGTTAATGTGTTATTGTTAATGACGTGGAAAGGATTAGTGCCAACGTGTAATGAACCCCTTAAGTGAGAGTCACTCATTTATTCTCCATGTGGTATGTGGGGAAATTAAGACCCAGAGTAGCCAGAAAAGTTAATGGGAGAATTCCAATTATAACCTAGATGTCTTGATTTGTATTCTAACCTTTAAAATGTGAGTTGGTGAAAGTAGTTATCAAAACAACTACTCTGTGTTAAACTGCAAAGAGACTGTTGGTGTCTCAATTACTGTTGAACTCTTCCCTGGCCTCAGAACCCTTTGATATGTTGGCCACACATGGCTGTCTGTTCATGGACCTCTAATGAGCAAAGAATAATCCCTTCCCACTAGTGAGCCCAAGGGCCTGTGGGAACACCACCTCTGGCACATCAGCACCGCCTGGCTTGCCAACATTAGCTAAGGCATTTCTCTCCTTGCTGGTGCCTTTCCTTTCTCTTGCTTCTAAACTGGAGTAGTAAATCCTTTAAAAATGACCTAACCCCCAAATCCAAATACCAGAGCCAAATGGATGAAGAGGGGACAAACATGGTCCACTGTTCCAAGTTTGGTAACTATTAAATAATCTGAGTCCCAAGATTGCCAGGATCTAGGCCCCTTTGCTCTGTACCATGTCTATGGTTATCTTGGGAACTACTCTAAAGAACTGAAGAACTGAGAGGGACCTATGGAGTTCTCATATTCTCTCACTCTCCCACAATGAACCAATTTCTGTTAGTCAAGACATAGTGCATACTGACATAATAAAATACGCCCGTGGTCACAACCAATAACCAAGTAAAGCTAATGCCCTCAGCCTGTGCTTATATGAACCAACCTGTAGTGCAGAGAAAAGAACTCTCCCTGACAACCCCTCCACCAGTCTCAAGTTCATTTTGGTGAGCTAGTTTGGAGAGCAGGCAAGGAGATGCTCCAGTGGTTGCTTTGATCATGCCTGGGATCATTTCTTAGTTATCATGGACATCATTTTCAGGAGCTCTCACCCGGAAGGGCTTACGTCTTTTTTTTTTTTTTTTAAAAGATTTTATTGGGGAAGGGGAACAGGACTTTATTGGGGAACAGTGTGTACTTCCAGGACTTTTTCCAAGTCAAGTTGTTGTCCTTTCAATCTTAGTTGTGGAGGGTGCCGTTCAGCTTCAAGTTGTTGTTCTTTCAGTCTTAGTTGTGGAGGGTGCAGCTCAGCTCCAGGTCCAGTTGCCATTACTAGTTGCAGGGGGTGCAGCCCACCATGCCTTGTGGGAGTCGAACTGGCAACCTTGTGGTTGAGAGGATGCACTCCAATCAACTGAGCCATCCAGGAGCTCAGCAGCAGCTCAGTTCAAGGTGCCATGTTCAATCTTAGTTGCAGGGGGCAGAGCCCACCATCCCTTGCGGGACTTGAGGAACTGAACCAGCAACCTTGTGGTTGAGAGCCCACTGGCCCATGTGGGAATTGAACCGGCAGCCTTCGGAGTTAGGAGCACGGAGCTCCAACTGCCTGAGCCACCGGGTCGGCCCCAGGGCTTACGTCTTGAAGAGCATTGTTTAATGACAAGTTTTGCTCTTGGTACCTGGCCTCCCTGGTGGCCGGAAATTTGATCAACAGGCTCTCATCGAGTCCAACCCTAATTGATGCAAAGCAGAGGCTGGGCCACAGTCTCCTAAATAGCACGGGTGTGATTAGACACTATCAGCTCAGAGGAACATCCCGTCCCCCCATGCCACCTCCACCCCCTGGGCTTCCTTGCCCCTCAACAATGATGTACAAAAGACAGAGCACGTGTTCCCTTGCCCGTTCCCGGTGCTGCCAGCTTCCCAGCTGTCACAGCATGCCTTTAATGGGGTTGTGAAACCCAATAACCTGACCCATTTCTCCTCTGGGGAGACAGCGTAACACAGGATGCCAAGCTGGGAAGCAGGATTCGGGAAGCTAACCTGTATGAGACCAGCTCTCTGTGCCATCCAAGGCAGATTGTTTGGGTTCTTCCAGTTCCCCAGAATCGCAAATCTCTACTAAGTGCACAGAAGGCAGCAGAGTGATGTCATGACATTGGTTTCTGCTCACTTACAATCCTCTTCCTTCCTCTTATTTAATTTTAGCTCCCTTTTCTGCCTATCTCAATTTCATTCCTCCCAATCCAGGCCCTAGATGTTTTAGCTCTGGGACCCCATCCAATGGGTATTGACTCTAAAGTGACTGTCAAATATCTCAGATGGTCATAATCAGCCAATAAACAAACATGTTTTGAGCAAATATGGTGCACACAGTTCTGTGCTTATTACGGACTTACGGTTTATAGGGGAATCCATGCCCTCAAGGAGCTTCTGAACTAGGTTGGAGAGCAGACTGTGAGAATAATACACAGCAGTGTGGGAATAATGCCGTGTCACTGATGTGATTAACCTGGGATCCACGCTTGGGCTTTGGAGGCAGCCATAAATACCCTGAAATTGCTTGTGTAATTTTATGTGTGCAAAAACACATTTTGGGGAGGTAAATTCGTAGTTTTTATCAGCTTTACGCCAAAAGGTAAAGAACCTTTTGTACAATCAGCTCATTATAACTTGAGTCGTCACTCAAGGTTTCATTGAGCAGGTGAGACTTGAACTGAATCGTATTCCTAGGAAAGACTATTACACTTAGAACCAGTGCCTTAAGTTACCTCACCTCCCTCAGCCTCAGTAAAATGAAAACCTGTAAAATGGTGAAATGGTGATAATTGCAGCTTCCCGGAGTACTGTGAAGATCCATGAGCTTTTCTTTTCTTTTTTTTTTTTTTTTTTTTGTCTCATTTTCTATTCCCATACCTCCGTACAGTGTTTGACTCATATCATAGTGGACACTAATCAATATTTGATGAATGTGAGAGTTAACTGAAATAATAAACGTGAGCGTGCTTTGTAAACAGCAGAGCATTGCTTCCTTGGCAAAAAATCTTTGTTGCTAAGTACGTATGTTTTGTGTTCTGCAAACAGCCTGCACTAAGTGTCTTCTCCCCCTTGAAACTGACCCTTTTCCCCATAATGGAACTCAAAGGGCCAGCCCATGTGATGGAGTGTCTCTGAGCTAGCCAGATGAATGATAGCTGTGCCGACAACACTGACAAGATATGCAGTCGCCTAAGAACCCAGAGGTGACCTCACCCTCCGAGGGCTTGGCCTCTTAACCCCAGCCCCTGCTGACACACACACACCTGCAGCCCTTCTCTCACTCCAGGACTGGGAGACTCCATGAGCTCCTTTGCTGCCCTCATCTGCACTGGCAGGGGAGGAAGGGAAGCCAAGGAAGGGGGCATTGCAGAGCCCCTGCTGGGCATGATAAGCAGGACCACCAATTGTATCTTCTCTCTGACTTCTCAGGACAGCAGAAACACTCGAATGCTCCTTTGCTGAACACTTTTTGTATCCCCAGCCTCCTACCCACAGCTTCCTAGCAGTGCCCAAGCTAAGAGAGAACAGATGAGACCTTCTATCAATTTTTTCTTTTCTCCTGTGTTCCATCCAGTCGACAGAATGATTCATCAGCCTTACCATGATCCTCCAAGGAACTTGGGCTGGTTGGAAGTGGCAAAGATTTTTAAAAGGCATTGGTTGAAGGTGACAGGAGTTCTCAGAACAAGTTAAGAAAAACAGAGGTGATTTCTCCATCGAACAGTTCTCTACTGCAAGTGCAACTACGGGAAGCAGTGTCTGAGCTGCTAGAATGAGCTCCGAGCTGAGCAGTAGGGAGCCTGGGTTCTACGTCTCCCACTTAGAGACCTTGAGCATGCCACTTAATCTCTCGGAGCTTCAGAAACTGGAGTGGTACCTGTACTATCTCTCAGGATCACGGCGATAATGAAGATTTATAATGATGATTCAAGTGGCATAAAGTTATACATATCTGTTATTAACATACATGTGAGCACATTCATTATGTACAGGGCACTCACTATGTGCCAGGTACTTTTATATCTACCTACTGCAGTCCTCACCACAGCCCTGTAGGATTGTATTCTTTTTCCATTTTTGTGGATGAGGAATCAGAGGTTCAGAAAGGTTAAGAACTTGCCAAGAGCCCTATAGCTAAAATGTGTGAAAGCCTATATTTAAGTCCAGGTCTGTTTCCATTCTCCACTAACTCATGATTCTTTTCTCCCATGTGTTGTTGCTTTGTCCCTTAAAATTATTACAGACTCCCTTGGCGTCTACCATCTGTCATGGACCAGACCCACCCTCTTACCTGAACACTTCTGGCTATAACATCTTGCTGGATTTTTTTGTTGTTTTGTTACTGATCCGAAGTGGCTTCCACTATTCCTCTTGGCCCTGCTATTAGCTTACCTTGCCTTTGCGTCTAAGCACAGTGTGTACCAACACTGATTGACCACCTTTCTGCTCTTGTGAAGTGAGAAAAAGAAAGGCCATTCCCTTCCCTTCCCCAGACTCTGGGATATCTCTGTCCATAAGAAAGCTGCCCCCTCAACCCTGGATGTACAGGGAAGAGGAATGCCCATGTTTTATGGTTAATCCCCTCTTCTGGAAATCACTAAGCACAGATTTCCCAGGCAGACCCTTCAGAGAAACAATGCTGCCATAGCTCTTGATCTTGTCAACCAAGAGTGGGGCAGCAGTAGAGGAGAGCACAGACTCCTGGCAGGAACCCCACTTAACCTCCTCCCTCCTTTGAGTCAGGGTAAAGAGTTATTAGTACCACTTCAGAGATGGAAAAAGGAGATGGAGGGACTTGCCTGACATCACTTAGTGAGTGGGTCATAGAACCAAAACCTTAGCTTATGTCATCCGTCCCTGTATGTTCTTGGGGACCGGGCACCTTTGCGCTGTTGCTACTGCTGGTTGAGTGTTGGCTCTGGGCTTTGTACTGCCAGTATATGACTCCACCCCAGTTCAGGCCCTTGGCGGGCTGAGACTCAAAGTACCCCACCTCCACTGCCCAGCGCCTCACTCCCCAGATCCACATCCTGACCCCACTTGATGGGCAGAGAAGGTGGTATAGGCAGCTCCCCACTGCTGTGTGCCCTACCCGAGAAGCTGCTCCCTGGCAACCCTCTACCAAGGTGGGCTTCCTCTTGAAGAGATGCATTTACAGATGCTCCCAATTCTCCCAACACCAGGAATCGACTCTACAATTAGGCAAGAGATAAATCAAAGCCAAACTTGGCTGATGACATTCAGGAGCCAGTAGTGACCCTGGCCACACATATAAATCGCAGCAGGCTGGCCAAGGGCCTTTGTCTGGTCAGGAGAGCTCAAGATTATCTGGCCCTCTTTGCTGATGTATGGAGTCACCGGCTGTCGGAGTGTTTACGAACGGTTATCACCTCAATGCTTTGGCCATTATCAGAGGCAGGGCCGCCTGCCGGGGCTGGGGCTCGCACCCTCTCTATTACCACCTGTCAGTGGCAGAGAGTGTGTGCTGATGCTACCCAGTCCTAACTGCCGAGGGAAGATAGTTTCTGACGGCTGATCAAAGAGGAGAAGCAAGGCCTGATAAAGAGTGTGCGTTGCGTGTACTTTTAACTTCGGGAAACATTGGCATTTGCATTTTTTCTCCATCTTCCTGGTGCTGGCAGGAACCAAGTCCAATAAATGCAGTGGATTCAGTTACCTAATCGCTGGGGAAATGGTATGTGCTTAAAGCAACAGAGCATGACTATAATCTCCTTCCAAGAGAGAGTGGATGAAATAAGCTTTCACAGAAGACTTGCTGTATAATAAAGTAGAATAATTTAAACTGAGACTTTGAAGCAATTTTGCATGTAAAATATAACCTTGGCGTTCAGCAGAGCACTATGTACGTTTGGAATTAGGGGGGCAGCTTCGGATTAAGGAAAGATCTTTGCCGAACGTTCCATCACTGAACTCTATTGCGGGTATCCCCAAAATGGTACCCTGATTGTACACAGGTCCTTGGGCAGCTGGACGATTAGAGGCGGTGGAGTTGAATGAGTTTTAGACTGAGGTGTCAGAGATCTGAGTTCTTGAGCCAGGTCTGCCACACACTTGCTGTTGGATTTGGGGCCATAACTTTTCTGAGGTTCAAATGTCAAATAAGGTTTGGTATCGGTTAGAGGATATAATGGTTTAGAAAACATTTTTAAATGTTTAAGCTTTGTAACCCCTGATTTAAATGAATTCTAAGGTGAAACCCTATTATATTAACCAGAGAAACGTCGAGGTGTGTGGGTTGAACCTGGGAAGAAGGTTCCCTGCCCTTGAAGCCGTCCCAGAAGACTTGAGAGGAACCCTGCAGCCCCTCAGACCCCAGTTTAAAAGCCACTAGCCCACCAACATAGAGGTCATTTCCTGGATGTCTGCACTCTGATCCAGGGGCACAAGCTGTTTCGTTCTGCCCTACACACACATGTTTTGTAGTGTTCTCTCCCTCATTCATCCTGCGGAAGAGCTGAAATGGACACTGGGCGGAGAGGGGAGTCCGTGGTGGGTAGACAAAAAGAACGGCCTGCTGTCTGACAGTGTGGACTCAATGTCAGATGTCCCATGTGTGCTGCAGGTACCTTCGACCGGAGCGTCACCCTGCTGGAGGTGTGTGGGAGCTGGCCTGAGGGCTTCGGGCTGCGACACATGTCCTCCATGGAGCACACTGAGGAGGGCCTGCGGGAGCGTCTCGCCGATGCCATGGCTGAGTCACCCAGCCGGGACGTTGTGGTTTCCGGAACAGGTAAAGGTAGCGTCACACTTCTAGCCTGACGCGGTCGTGACTGGGACCTGCTGGCATAGAGCTTCTTTGGTGGGACAGGGTGTATGTTTGTTTTAACCATTTGTTTCTTTAGTTAGCACTCTGAATGCCATCCATTGTGGAAGCCTCTGGTAATGGGAGACCCTGTGTAAAGGGGAGTTCCCAGTGGACCTGACACTTCCTGTGTGGAATAATTCATACAAAAATGCTGTGATGGACACAACTGTGTTGTGGAAGTGGCTCCCAGGGGGACGCCTCCAGGGGAAGGGACAGCCTTGCAATCTCTAAGGTTTTCAACAGTCCTTAGGCACCGAGTGCTAAGGCAGCATACCTTCTTCTGCCGTGCTTTATATGTTGGCAGGTATCACTGGGCCTGCCACCTGGGAGGGAGCAAGCATGAAGCATGGAGGCCTGGTCTGAGTCCCCCAGATAGCTTTCTCTTATGTTGCCTTTTGCCCTTGCACTCTTGCCTCTGAGGGGGCTCAGCAACTGGAGCCGAGGGCGACTTCTTGTATCCATTGAGCAGTCAGAAGTCATCCTTAGATGATGGGTGAGCCCTGCCCCAGAAGGAGATGGACACATGGAGGAGCACACACAAACACGTGCGCGCACACACACACACACACACACACACACACACAGTGTGCACTCAGGAAAGACCTTCCATCTCCTCACAATTACAATACAATCTGCTCTCTTTTTTCCAAAGCACCGCTTTATTCTAGACATCTGGGTTGTTAGTGTCTGCTCTAGCCGAGCTTTTATGCCCGAGAAAGCCTGCCCCACCCGGTCTCCTCCCAGCTTTCTGAGGTCGGCAGGAACTCTGTGCTGGGTCGAGCAGATCTTGGCTACAGGCCTGCCCACTCTTGCTTGTCTTTATTGTGAACTGTGCCATCTCTGCTCCATATGCCTACGTGGAAAGAGGATCCCAGTGAGGAGCAACTTACAACCCCGGGGCAGGAACAAACAGGAAAGCATTTGGGACAGAGCTTCAAATGCCTGGCAGTATCATACAGTCTCGCTTCCCTGCATGTCCTCTGGATCTTTTGAAAATTTCGGTTTAGCAGTTAAGCGTTTCCCTCCCCATCCCATTTAGTCCCACTGTTCCTACACTAAGAGGATAGAGACATATCACACTCATCTGTATCCCCACAGCACTAGCGTCGTGCCTGCCCATAGTGCTTGTGTAGTAATTGGCAAATGAACAGAATGGATGTGCGAGAGGGAGAGAAGCAGTTTGGCTAGAGATACAGAAGTGCCTTATTGGACCATAGGACACAGCCATTTCTGAGGACCAGCCCCCTTCCACACCCCCTTCTACCCTGAAAGGAAAGGAGATGTGGACCTTGGAAGCTGCAACAAGCCATGTCCCACTCCCTCGTACACACAAAGGCACAGACATGTGCACCCCATCACTCCACCCCCATCACAAAACTCTCCAGCTTGTGGATGGTAGGTCATTATGCCACTATTCTCCCACCTGGACCCACAGATGAGGAGCAGCTCTGCTCTTTACTAGGGCTTTAACTCCATTTTCTTTGGAAGCTGGCCGAAGGGAGGAAACCTTTTCCCCCTTCTGAACCTTGCTCATAGCACAGCCTTTCCCCTGCATCTCTAGGGACCCTGGCCTGCCCCAGCTCACATAAACCATCCCCTAGTGTCACCAGACTCACTCCCCAAGAGCCGCCCTTCCAGGGGCCAGAGCGGCTGTGGGTCAGCTCTCCTCCAAAGCTGCTTGGAGCATCTCACTGTCATCTAGCAGGCAGTTAGTTCCGAAGGTGCATTCAGTCAGAGCTGGGGACCGTTAGTAACCTGAGCAAAACTGGCAGTGATTCATCTGCAGGCAGCTGAGGGATTCAGGAGAGACTTTGTGGCCTTAAGCAGGTTCGTGAAATAAAAAAAAACAAAAATGAGAGAGAGAGGAAATTAAAACTGCATGACCCACAGGTCAGAAAATAGCACACGCCCTTTTTTGAGCAGAGGGATTTCATTTTCCTCCCCCAACTGTCACCAAAAGGGATTCATCTGGTCTTCTTCGACCATATTAAATGTATATTTTGTGTTTTCTTTTTTTTAAACTCGGCCTCAATTTCAAAGGCCAATAAGTAAAGCAGACATTAAGAAAGTTAACCTGTTTCCCTCTGCCGTTGCAGAGAATCACTCTTCACATTTTAGAACGCCAGATAAAATATCAGCTTGGCGGTGCAGCCCAGAGCTCTGAAAGGGCAGCCTAGCACACCCACGCCAGAGCCAGCCTGCTCCCCAGAGATAGCCAGGGAAATACAGTGCAATGTGGATAAGAATTTCCACAAGTAGCCTTTGCCTACAGCAGCCTCTCAGTCTCACTCTCCCTTCCCACAACGCTGCTTCTCTCAGTGGCTCATAGATAGGGTGACATCAAGTGTTTGCCGCTGTTAGGTACTCACTCTGAGGTAATCAGTTCCTGTATTGCCTTCCAGCAGCACTTGTTTTAGTCTGGCCACTGGGACTGCTGGCCTCTCAGGTATGAATGGAGCACACTTTCATGACCACTGAAGCCCATTATATTAGCATGCCTCACTATTCTACAGGTTTAGCTAGTGATGTGCTGGCAAATGTTTAACACCCGGTTCTCAAAAGGGAAGCAGGAAAGCCCTGATCTGTAGCATTTGGGAATTTCCATTGTGTAAAAACTCTTATTATGGCCATTTTCAAGCGATCAACGTGATGTCAGTCAGCAGCTAGCAGAATTCCTGAGAATGTATAACAGTCAGCTTACTGACTTAGTAAGAACTCCAGCACCCCACTGGTAAGCTGTACATCTGCTCTCCCCAAAGTACAGCAAAACCTTCTCAAACCTTCCTGTTCAAAGAGTGGTCTGTGAACCAGCAGCAGTGCGTATACCCAGTTGCTGATTACAAATGCAGAATCTCAGACCCCGCCTACACCTGTCGAATCAGCACCTGCGTTTTAACAAGATACTCAAGTTTGAGAAGGTCTGTTCGAAAACACGGTTAACCTATGAGGTGGGTGTTAGTTCTGGCCCCCATGATAGCTGCTTACCCGTTAGTCTAATTAGATCGTATGTGTGATTTGCAAGTCCAGCTCTGGCCAGATTGCTTTCTTGCTAATATCATCATACCCCTTGTCCCTGTTACGCTTCCATTGTCCCCATTCAGCTGAACTCCAAATTGAGGTCAATCTAACTTTGCTCTTACACTCAGGTTGCTAAAGAAAGATCACATATTATTTAGTGCCCCTACAAATTTTTGATCTCTAGTCTCCAGTGAGCCCTGTAATTTCCTACTGCCCCCTTCTCCTAGTCTCAGTTTGCACTCATCTTTTGCAGCAGAAACCAGTGCCTAGAACAGCGTCTAGCACATAGTAGGAGTACTTAGGAACTAATGAATGAATGAATGAATGAATGAATGAATTCTACATTCACTCTATATATTAGCACTTCTGCTTCAGCCCCTGCTTACTGCTGTGGCTTCTGGCCTGTTTTTATTCTCTTAAAGATTCCCCAAATCTCTGATCTTCAAAGAGTTTATCTTTTATTTTTGATTTGTTTTCATATGATTGCTATGCATTTAGTATGAATTAAGATGCTATTTATTTAGCGTGGTACATAACACTCAGTCCATCACCTTGAAATCAGTCTTTTTTCCTTCTTCATGGACACTATTCAAACTTCCCATTCTCAAATGTCTTACCCCACCATCTTGGCTCTCGCTCTCAGAAAATGGTAGTGACGATGTGAGAAATCTCTGGACTTCCTGCACCCAGACAGAGCCTAAACGTCCCTGTACCAACCTCTCCCCTCCCCCTGCCCCTGTCCCCAGCCTACCCCACCACAACAACTGCTCAGCACTTTACCCCAAACTCTCGCCCGTGAACCACACCCTGTGGTCTTGAAGAGCTGTCCTTGCGGCTCCTGTTATGTCATCACACTCTCCTGGTTTTTCTTCTACCTCCGGCTACTTCTCAAGTCCTGTTCTGGGTTTTCCTTCTCTGTCAACCGTAAGTATATTTCTCAAGGCCCTATCTTGGCTCTCTTTTCCTCCCTCAGTCAGTGCAAGGCAGTCTCCTCTGCTACTGTGGCCTCAAATACTATCCATAGACTGATGATTTCCAAACAATCTCCAAGTTAGCTTTCTCTCCTGAACTACAGAACCATCTAGACAGTCACCTACCGACATTTCCACACATCAAACACTGAACTCGTCTCCCCACAACCTTATCCTTCTCTCAGCCCATCTCACTATGTACAGAGCCCTTCATGAGCAGCCGCTGCCCTCTCTCTAGACTTCTCTCTCACTGCTCTGTGCAAGCACCAGCCAAGCTGAACTCCCAGGAGAGTCTCTAAGTACACGTGCTGTCTCTGCCCGCCAGATATGCCTCCGCACATATTTCTCCTTCTGCCTGGAATGCTGTCTCCCACAGCCCCCTCCTCTCTCTGTCACCCCCCTCAAAATAACTTGACTAATTCCTGCTTAGCAGACATTCCTTTCAATATTGCCTTTTCTAGAAAAATATAATTTTTAAAATAAGCAAAACATGTATTTATCCCAATTGTTTTGTGTCTAGGTAAAAATACAACCTAATACCAAAGGAAAAAAATATTTAATAAACACCTGGATTCATATTAAGTACATTTTCTCTTTAGATTTAAATTCTTTCAATCGCCATTTAGCTAAACCTTGTCTTTCTGTTTTGCTTTCTCATACACCCAACAGCTAAAGCCCCAGGCCTAATTCCCAGTTTCTGATCAGCTGTTTAAAGTATTCTTGACACATCTTTGTTGCAGGCAAGCTCCTTTTGCTGCTCTTGACTCTTAAAAGATCACTAAGTCGGTTCTCAAGGTCAAGAGGGGCTGTCTCTTCCCCATGACTGTGGCTTCCTGCAGTCCTGGGAACACAGTTTCATTCTCCTTTACTGTCACAGCACTAAAGGTAGGAAAGAGGCTTCATCTTTTTCTGTCTGCATTCTCTTTAACAGAAGTCGTTCTAGTCCAGGAGCAGTTACTCTTGGGGATACACCATGGGCTCAATTTTAGCCTCTTACCTTCTGTCAGAAATACATCATGTACTTCCTTAACCAAGCAGATGAAACTTTCACAAAACAATATTATAGGCAATGCATTCTTGTACTTTCTATTTTATTTCATTTTTTTAATAAAATACGGTCATGACCCACTAAATTGATTTCACAGTACATTGATGAATTGCTGTCTATAGTTTGAAAACCAGTGCTCTAGCTTTCTTTTTTTTTTGATAATTTTTTAATTTTTCAATTATAGTTGACATACAATATTACGTTAGTTTCAGGTATACAGCATAGTGATTAGACATTTTTATGACTTACAAAGTGATCACTCTGATAAATCTATTAATAGTACCCATCTGACATCAAACAGTTATTATAATATTATTGACTATATTCCCTATGCTGTACTTTACATCCCCATGACAGTTTGGTAACTACCAATTTTTACTTCTTAATCCTTCCCCCTTTTTTCACCCACTCCCCCAACCCCCTCCCATCTTGCAATCATCAAAATGTTCTCTGTATCTATGAGTTTATTTCTGTTTTGTTTGTTTCATTCTTTAGATTCCACATATAAGTGAAATCGTAAGGCATTTGTCTTTCTCTGTCTGACTTTATTCCACTCAGCACAGTACTCTCTAGGTCCTTCCATGTTGTTGCAGATGGCAGGATTTCATTCTTTTTATGGCTGAGTAATATTCCATTGTGTGTGTGTGTGTGTGTGTGTGTGTGTGTGTGTGTGTGTGTGCCACCTCTTTATCCATTCATCCATTGATGGACACCCACGTTGCCTCCTATCTCGGCTATTGTAAATAATGCTACAATGAATATGTGGATGCACATGTCCCTTTTCAGTAGTGTTTTGGGTTTCTTCAGATAAATACCCAGAAGTGGGATTACTGGGTCCCTCTTAGTTTATTCTGCTAAATCCTCTGAATTTTCCTGTATCGATATTAATTGCTCAACAGAAAAGGCTGTGGACTATTTTCAACCAAAGCTCTTCGAAAGATTTCTGTCAGAAATTACTTTTACTTATTGCAAGGGCTGTGGGGGGTTTTCTTCCTTTTTAACATGAAAAGCACATTTTGATCACTATACAGTTTTTAAATGGGCACAGGAAGGTTTCAACAAGTTAGTTAACAAATATCTGTTGGTTGCCTATGTTTTGCAAAAGATGGACTAAAAGCAGTGTGTGTGCGCGCGTGTGCGCGTGTGCGCGCACATGCTAATAACATCTTTCATTTCAGGGCTATAGGAATTAAGCTCTCAATAAATGCTAGCTGTCATTACTGGAGTTGGCCAGATGTGTACCCTAAAACAAATAACCCAGCATGTTGGACCCTCTATCCTACCTCTAGGGTTAGCTTTTCCAATGGGCCTTGGAGCTCCGGGCTGCCTCAGTGCCGAGGGCTGGGAACACATTCGTGCTAAAGCTACATTTCCAGTAGGGGTTATATTAGCCCAATGCCATCTCAAGGTGTCACGTGATCAGATGACAATAATTGCAGGCATCAGGGAAGTGAATTAATTCTCTTATCTTTTAGACTTCCCTGCTCTTGGGCAAACACTGTCATCCAAGAAACTAAGCCAGTCACTGAGGTCCTTTTCTCTGCTTTGCTTAACCAGGTCATGGAACTTTCCTCCTTCTACAGTGCCTTTACAGAGTGCTTTCAGTGTCTCCCCTCAACAACTTCCTCAGTGGGCCGCACATTCTGTTCGCGGTTGCAGCAGGCAGGCAGGCAGGCAGGCAGGCTCTCTGTAGGCACCTCTGATTCCCTCCGCACTAGGCTGGACTCTGTGAGGAAGAAGTAAGATGTGGGTCCTCCCCTCACAGAGATGAAAGCCCTGGAGGAGGCAGCAGTGCTGAACTGTGGGTCAGTTCCTCTCTGGCTCCTACCACCAGCTGCCCAGGGCGGCCCATCTAACTGAACTGGACCAAGCAGAAATCCAGAGTGGTCCCCGGCCCACAGGTCATGCTCTTTCCAGTATGTGAAAACAAAAGTAGGAACTCCTCAGTAACAAATGCCACAATGGCTGATCGTAAGCCCCCAAAAGCACAGGTGCACCCAGACACAGAGCCCAGGGCCAGTGGCAAGCCACAGTACCTCTGCTCAGGGGGGAAAGGAGCAGCTGCTTCCTTGGGGAGTAATGGGGGGGCTGCAGCAGGGGTGGCATCCTTGGTGTTGCTATGTGTATCTCAGTTCAGTGTCAGATGGTCTGTTCCTAGCTACTCTCCACTGGTGAGAAAGGCCAAATCGGACAGTCCTTGCAGTTCCCAGCACCCAGCTACTGCCAAAGAGAAGGATATTTGTTTGTTTGTTTTTTCTTTTTGGTAGCATTTGGAAGTCCTCAAGAAATGGAGGAAGCCTGTGACCGTAGGCAGGTTCCTTTCTCTTTCTTGGTTCAATTTCTTCTCTGACACCATGGGAGAAGGAAACCAGTCAATCTAGTAAACACTTACTTACTGCACCTGCTATGTCAGGGCCACTGTAGGACCTGCTCTGACTGTTCTCCCATTTGCCTTCTCACGAAGTTCCTGGGCCCACACATTACAGCCCAGGCTCCTTGTCATGAAATTTCAAGTTTCTTCTAGGCCTTCCTCACCTTCCTTTCCAGCCTGATCTTTCACTTCCCCCTTCTACAATAACCCCTTATTCATATTTCACCACCACCACCTTCATGCAAACACACTCACCTGTCAAAATTATCCCATCATCCCCAGCACATGCCCTGCTCACCTGGCTCTTTTGAAGTACCTGCTGCCCTTCCCCTCTGCTCAGTCGCCTTTTGAGACCAAGCTCAAATCTCAACTCCTCTGTGAAGCTTTCTCTGACCATGCAGCCAAATGCCCTTTCTGTCTCCTCTGAGCTTCTGCACCTCCTACTCTCCAGACATATGGTGCCTTTTCCACTCACTAGCAATGGCTGATTCCCTCTACATGCCACTGGGGGAAGGCTCAGCCCTGGTGGTCCCTCAGCCATACTGCGTGTCTTACTTAATGCAATTCCAGTTCCTTGGACCAAGTCTGATTCATCTCTGTTACCTCTAACCACAGTCTTCTCCCTGCCCAGCATCCAGCACTGGGATGAGAGCCAAGCTGAGCCCCAGTTAATGTTTGTTGAATGACTGGATGGGGGTTTGTGGCTCCTGAGAGGTAAATGAAAGCCAGCCAGAGCAATGGGAAAGATTACTGTGTTTAAAAGACACACTTGTTAGTTTCTGGCCAGTTCTCAAATCTGATTCTAGGTAGATAGTTTCTCTCTCTCTCTCTCTCTCTCTCTCTCTCTCTCTCTCTCTCTCTCTCTCTCTCTCTCCCCTCCCTCCCTCCCTCCCTCCCTCCCTCCCTCTCTCCCTCCTTCTCATGTGCACGTTTCTCACTTGCCCAAAGTCTACTTTGAACTCTGTAACCAAAGCACGCTGATTCCTATCAATAAGGAGGAAGTGCCAATGTGACCTCATTGGTGAACCTTCAGAGTCCCCTTTACAGGTGTTACCCCAACATAGAGGCAGGAATTCCTGTGTAAAATGTATTAGGCTTAGACAAAAGAATGGGGCAGGGCAGTGGGACCCCCAGATAAGGGCCCTCCTCTTGAGACACTAACACAGGTAAATGGTTAACAAAAGGGAGGATTTCTCTCTGTTCTTCCACCTCTGCCAGACTATTCACCTTTAACCATTGACCTTTCTTGGAGGTGTGAGATCTGAACAAAGTTGAACACAGTCATGGATGGTTAAATATCCATCCCAGCCTCTGCCCCCTGCCTCCTCAGAAGATGGTTTGAGGTATGTGGACCACCCCTAGGTTTGATGGCTGGTAACAGATACACATACACACAGAAAATGAAAGTTGGAAATGACTCTCTGACCCTTTAGGAATCCAGAGCCTCAGCTTTAAAGCAAAAGAGAGCACTGTACCAAGAAGGCCAAGCCATGCCAATCTGTTTGAGTTTAGCAGAAGGAATCATTTCCAAGCACCCATACCAGAATCAGCTGTCCGACCTCTGACATTTGGTGATTTCTTCCTGCCTGCTTCTCTTTCTACCCCATCTCTTTCCCCAAGGACCTGAACGCACACTGCGTAAGACATTTTTAAATTTTCTGGCAGACTCCTCCAGCACCGGGCTTCACAGACCTCCTCTGATTTTCCCCCTGCATACATCTTATTTAGTGTAGCATGGTAGCCTGTGATTCCACCCCTCTATGTGCTTAATTGAGTTTGGGGAGAACCTACATCCAGTTGCTTCATTTGTTTAGGATGACTTTTTCCATTCTGGGCACCCCGTGCTCATTTTACTGGCATGTTCCTATCATGTCCAGGCTCCAGTGGGCCAGGGCTGGCATGCCACCTCCACTTTGATGTGTGTGACTGGTGCAGGCTTGGGGGTGTGGGGGTGCTATGCCTATCAGCGCCCCTGCCTCCATCCAGGCATGGGCTGGGTCCTTGGAGGGTTTGGGAGATCCTTTGGTTTCATACTTTCTTCATCCCCAAGCCACTGAGAGCTGAATATAAGCATATAGTTCATGCATCTGAGCACGTCTCCATGATCCTTCTCTCAGCAGGCCAGCCACACTGCCAAACAGCTTTGAACTTCAGGCTGGGTTTCTACATCCATGGAACCCAAGAAGAGGAAGAAAACCAGGGAGGCTTCCCAAGATGCTGGCTCTCCCTCCAGATCCTTCCCTGCTCCCAGCCCTTTGTGATAGGCAGAGAACTGTAGACACCCAGCAGGCAGGAGTGGGGAGGAGAAAAAGAGGGAAGGGTGATACCGGTTGGAGCTAGTGAAAAATATGTAAAACACTAGATGTGCTGTGCCTTGGAACAGACCATGAACACCCCCTGCAAAGCTCTCAGTGGTCAAACCAGATTTTGATATCTACTCCCTTTGATCGACTACTCTCTGAAAGGTCCGTGTTGTGATCCTCTTTAAAGAAATATTTTATTTTCAATACAGACACAGCCCTTGATGTAGCAGTAAAAACCATCACCCCTGAGAGACACATGGCTGTGAAGTGTGTTGGTATGTAACTTCCTGCTTTGCCTCCATGCAAGGTTTTGTCCCACTGCTCTTTTTGTCCCTCAAGAGGTTGCCTCCCTACCCCCTGGTGCGCAGGGGTAAGGCCAAGAGGTCAGCTCAGACAGGAGACACCTTCTGGCGATGGACTGGTTTGGGATGGGGAGTCGTTGCCGTTCTTCACCCAACAAGAGTTTCTTTGAGAATCTCACTCCCTGCCCCCCACTTTTAAGATGGAAGTCAAATTTTCGGATTCTGCTGTGCAGAGCAGAGAGGTCACTAGGCTCTAATGCATTTACCATTGACTGCCCCTCTTGTAGTGCGTCTATTAGTGAGTAATTTGATTTGTACCTATTCATTTGCAGTCCCTGCAGGAGCCTGGAGCTGGCCCCTAGTATAATTGGTGCTGTCTCTATTTTTACATCATTAGATTAGCCCCGACTCCTGGCCACTTGTTGTCTGCGCTTGTCTGTCCATTTATACAACCTAATGTAACACAAAATTCATTACTGATCACATTACTTTCAACTCTGAAGCCAGCCTTGTGATAAACATTTGGTTAACCCCTTCCTACCCATAGGAGGGCTGACAGAACAAATGCACTTCTGCTCGACAGGCAAATCAATATCTTAATACACCAAAGTGGAATTGCATTTCTAGATTTGTTATTCCTCCTGGAGGAGCAAATGGAAAGGCTCTTCTGAGCTAGCTGAATTGAATAATGAATAGAGCCCCGGCACCAGCAGCCAGTCTGCACACAGAGCACAAAGGCAAACCCGGCATCCGCCCAGCTTTTTCATCTGGACAGGCGGCACCGCGGCAATTAATCGAGACCTGTGCTTCCCTCCCCACCACAGAGTGTGGGCTGGGACCCTGACTGGGGCAACAGAGACTTTGGCCCTACCGCCATTCTCTTTGCTAGGTTTGGCCTAGGACCACTGGACCAAGAACCGGGTTAGTTTCCTTAACATCTTCTTCCCTGATGTGAAGGTACCAGACACATGGGCTTGGCGCTAATAGCACCAAGAAATTATTAAATCTATGACTAAGCTAAAGTTTACTACTTGGAATCAAGTACACAAAATGATTCCTATTTAGAGCCAGGTCAGTGATGTTGGGATTGGTTGGTTCATACCAACTTCTGTGTGTGTGTGTGTGTGTGTGTGTGTGTGTGTGTGTGTGTCCCCTGGTGAGCATTCTTTGGCACAGATATACCATGTGTACCTGAATGTGGTCCTAGTTCTGTGGTAGGGATGTTAGCAGCATGGAGGACTCTAGCCTGGGAGGTAGCCAAGATTCTTAAAGGGACCGCTACACAGCTGTATTTAATCTAGCAGATTCTTCCCTACCCCCACCCTGGTTATCCCCTCCCTAACCACCCTCCATTTGTCTCTGGGTAGCATCCACACCCACTATAAGTCATTAACTTGCAGGACAGTTTGTTTCTAAAGGAAAAATACCCTGACTTATTAAGAAACTCTCATAAAGACCGGACTACAATAATTAGAAAAATAGGCGTAGAGGAAGTAGAATGGAACCCATTACCATGAAAGTCATAAATCCAGAAGTAAAATGATGCCATAAACTGAAGATACTCAGGAATGGAAGCTGGAAAAAGCCCATCTAGGGGACGTTCTGCTTGAATTTGGGCAAGTCCTGAGCAGGAGGCTGACAAGAGACGTGAAGCCTCCTTTCTGTAGAGCAGGACTCCCTCCTCCTCCTCCGAGTACTGCATCTTGGGTCCTGCTGCCCATTAACTGGGTTGGAGCCCCGGCAGGCCAGAAATGACCAGCAGTCCTGAGAGACATGGGGTCCCAGGGATTCCTCGAGAGGGCTTAGATGTTGCTCTTAGCCTTCTTCTCCATCCCTCCAGCATTTCTCATGCCCCCCCCACACACACACACACACACATGCATCCAGGAGGGCAGGGTCAGGTGGCAGGCTGCCTCCTTGCAGCAGTCCTGGAGCTGCAAGGTGAGATGGCAGAGGTGCAGGGGGGATTGCCTCACCCCTCCCTGACTGTGGGAAGCCCCACTTCCCACCGAGCGGTTGTAGAGCTGGACCAAAGACTCCAGAATTAGAACTCTTAAGTGCATCCTATTGTGAGGAAGTACAAAGAGGAGAACCCTTGGCAGGGCATTACAAGATACCTCACATCTAGGCAGCAGGGGAGGACACTGGTGTGTCACTGAGGAGAGCCTGGGTGCAGCAGCTGTCTCCTCAGGGCCACTCACTTCCCCGCCCCCCACCCAACCCACAGTGCACAAACTTGCTCATTCGTGAGCCTGCTGTTTTGGCCTCAGCTGTTAATCCTCTCAGGTGGGTAGGTGGGGCAGTGGGGGTGGGAGAGTCCATGTGTCCCACAAAGGGACTCAGCCCCATCAGCTCTAGAAAACAGATCAGAACATAGGCCTTTGCCTTTGCTGAATAGGACGGACCAGTGGCAGGGAGGAGAGTGGGTCGGTGGTGGAATGAGAGACTGTGATTTCTTAACCTTGATGGAAAGGGGAGAAAGCCACATCTTACCAAACTCTTCCGCTGCATCGTAGAGAATTTAATTACGTTTGGACATTTGAATGAGAACCAGATGTGGCTCTGGCCCGTCAGGCCAGCAGCGTCTCTCCTGTGGTCTGCAGGCCCCTGTGCTGTCTCACAGCCCTGGAGGGCAGCTCAGGAAGACCTGTCTGGGAGTTGGGTGGGGTCTTCTGAGCTTCACGGCTGGACTTGAGGAAATGGGCAGGTCAAGGCTGGCTGCCAGGCACCTGGTTCCACGGGAGAATTTCCAAGTCCCATCTCCGCATAGCCATGCTGAGTGGGCATGTTCGTGGGACCCTCACTAGCACCCACACCTACCCCGCATGCAGACGCACACACAAAGAAGTCATGTCACAGCACCTGGCCCGGCATTCTTGAGAACCAAAGACACAGCACCATGCTGCCCAGCCCTGAGACTACCTTAAATGGTATCTGCTAAGGCTCTGCCCCCAGTGTGGTGCCAAGGACCTGGAGCTAGAAAGGCATTCAAGCCCTCCTGGGCGAGGAGCACTTCTCCATGGGCCTCAGCCTACCGATACGCCAGAGATGGCAAAGCTGATTTTCTAGCCAGGATGCCACTGCAACAATAGCAGGCTTTACACACGTTCCCTACATGTTCTGCTTCTTAAAGCCCCTTCGCATCCTTTTCTCTGGAGAGCCTCACACACCAGTGCCTCCTGCGTGACAGATGATGGAGTGGATGAGAAGTGAAGTGACTTGCCCAGGTCATTCAGCACGTCTGTAGCAGAACTGGGGCTCCAGCGAATTGTCTGCCCCCTACCACAGTACTCCTTCTTCTTGGCATCCCCAGGGAGTGTCAGCTCAGGGCCACTCCTGCATCTGGCTGATCTTAAGCATGGCTTCAGGCAGACTTATCAAATACCTCGAAACCAGGGAGACATGAGCCAGGTCTGCTCAGCCTTTGCTATCCCCATGTATAATGTGTTGTGACAGGACGTACTCTGCCTTGGTCAGGATTTAGTTATACTGATAGAGTGGCACTGAGAGGGTCACTGCATAGGGGTACTGGTTGAGATGGTCTGGGTGGGTGATCCTGCTCTCTTCTCCTTTGAAGCCAAGACTTGGAAGGGCTTCAGTAATGTGGGTTTCCAGGGAGTGGGCTGTGGCAGCATTTCCGGTTTGAGTCTTTCCCTGCCTGGGATCAGTGCCGCATCATGGCTATCGTAGGAGGGACCTAAGAAATGGCTCCAGCCCCCAACCAGGCCAGCGCACCCTCCCGCTAATGCCCACCTACTGTCATTGCTCATCGGCTGTTCAAAGGCTGTGAAGGACTCGGGCTGGGCTGTGAATTGCTCTGGAACTCAAGTGCTCTGGTCTGCCCTCACCCTCACATGCACACAGCGAGCTCCACCAGGGAGGAGGTGAAAGATGCTGTAAGAGACGGGGTGGGGGGCAGGGCAGGGAGTGGTCTTCGACTCGTTCTGTGCCATTTTGGGTCTCAGTACCTGCGGAGAGTCAAGAACAAGAGCTGGCCAAGGAGGAAAGAAAGCTCATTTGTGGGAGCCCTGTGTGTTGACAGAGACCCCAACCAGGAGGGAAGGTGCATGCCTGCCCATGGGTTGTGGAACTTAGGCATGGCACAAGCTCTCAGGAACACCAGGCTGCGTGTGTGGTGAGATCTCCAGACGTAGGTGGCGTCAGCGGGCCAAAGCTCTGTGCTCAGACATAGGTGTTAAACCCAGAGATAACCAGGCCACCGTCAGCCCTGCTTCTCATCTCCTCCCAGATTCCATTAGCCCAAACTAAGATTCCTGTTATCTGTATGTGGAGGACACTTTTCATCCTCAGCCCCTCAGCTTCGAGAAGCTGCCCTCCTTCCTTCCACAAACTTTCCTGGGAAGGGAACAGAAACCCCTGCTGGAGGGGAAAGGTGATCCCTTCTCAGTCTCCCCCAGCCCCATCCTCCCAAAGCCTCTGTGCTGAACAGAGTACCCCTGGTCTGTTGTCATCCTGGCAAGCACTGCAGCCTGAGGGGACACTGCAAGGTAGAGCTTGGAGAGGGGCAGGAAGAGGGAAGTGTAGGGTAGCCAGGCTGCCTCAGCTGGGTGTGTGTGAGTGTGCAGAAAAGCAAGGCCTCCCTATAGGATGTCTTCTTTAGCTGCTGCCCTTTTAACCTCCTAAAAAGTGACCTGGGGCTAAAGCTGGCTCCAACCCAGAGTGTGGTATCTGACAGGGCTGTCAGAGTTTCTAGAAGTATTCTCAGCCAGCTCCATCTCTGTCTTCCTGAACAGACCTCTGCCTCCCTCAGCCATACTCTGCAGGAGAGAACAGTAGTTTCCAGGTTCATGACTGGTATGAAATAAGTAGCCCATAGCTGTGTCCACCAGGACCACCTCCTAGTTGGTACCTGCGCCATCTCTCTAGGTTCTAGCACCAGGAAGCTGCCAATCTTGCTGAGCCCCACAGGATGATTTTCAGGCCCCTACCTCCTTAGCCCTTCTCTCTCCAAGTTTGCGTAGTTGGTCCTAGGCCCTGTTGGCAAGCCCCTGCTGACAAAGTTCATTGCCTGGGGCTGACCCCATTTGCAGTCATTTGCTGAACTTGCAGCAGTCCTGTGGTCCCCTGGCCTCCTCGCCACACATCCCATCCCAGAAAGATGCTGAAAATCCCTAACCTAGTCAGAGGACTCCACCTCACTCCCCAGCCAAGAACCCTCACGGCAGATGGGGATTAAAACTGTTTCTTCTGTTTGCAAACCTCCTCTGAGACAGGCACTGGGCAAGATGGAGCAGTTTGGCTGGCTACTCTGTGCCCTGGGACCACCTACTCCCCTGGGGTACCACTGAGCCCAACCCAGGCCAGGGACTTAAGCACAGGCCCCACTGATGGGGGAGAACTGGGAGGTGGACGCAGGAGGGAAAAATCAATGCACGTCAACAGAGTTGGGAATTTATTTTCCAGGCTTGAAGAGGGTATTTACAAAGAGGCAAGGAGGGAAATAAAAAGCTGTAAACACATATTTACCATCTTCCTCCACGGGCCATTTCTTGATTAAAAAG
Organism: Rhinolophus sinicus; assembly: GCF_057876585.1. Classification (NCBI taxonomy): domain Eukaryota; kingdom Metazoa; phylum Chordata; class Mammalia; order Chiroptera; family Rhinolophidae; genus Rhinolophus; species Rhinolophus sinicus. Next base: position 28,090,258 of record NC_142512.1, read on the forward strand.
AATCTTTCCCAAGGTCCAATGGAGGACAGGCTGATGGGGGCCAGGACGGCTGAGACACCTGCTGGGGAGGGAAGATGGAGAGGGACCCTGAGGTCCTGTGGACAATCACAATCACTAATAAAATTGCAACAGTAATAGTAACTCACATTTGCTGACTGGAAGCTTTAAGTACTTTGTGATGCAATCTACATGCATTATTTAATTTAATTCTTACAACCACACTATGAAACAGACCTTGTTATCCTCATGTGCAGGAAACTGAGGTACAGAGATGCCGAGTAACTTGCCTAGATGGCAGGGAGGCTGACGCGTATGCTCTTATCCACTTCCCTAAACTGCCTCCCCAATCTGGGCAGACCCTGCGCCTCCCCCTTTCTCAGGCCCCTGAAGGATTGGGGGACATTCTCCCTTCCCAAAAGTGGGCAGACTGTGGCTGCAGGGTAAGGCTCGGCCCTGAGGTCTAATCCTATTCCCATCAGGCCACTTGGGTGGCTAGCTTGGGACTGGGGTGTGTGGCTGCAGCCAGAGCCCAATAAAAGTGCTCTGCTAATCCCTTTAATGAGCACATTGAGAGGCTCTAAGTGCACGGAGCAGGGCTGGCTGGAGCCTCTGAGCACACCAGAGTGGCTGGGCAGTGAATGCTGCTCCTTTTGTGGTGAGGGACGTGCCAGGGCTGCCTAAAGGCTGAACAGGGATCTCAGGGACCTTCTTTCCAAACATTCCAAACACACACACACAGAGCACTGCCCTCACCAGAAACAAGCCTCCCTCTGAGACCTGAGACTTGGGTTCTCCACAAAGCCCCCCAACCACCAGAAACCAGAGGGGCTTCCCTCAGGGTCTCTAGCCATCTGCCCCCACTGGCATCCAGCCTGGAAGAGGCCTGGAGAAGGTCAAGCCCACAGCAGGGCCTCATTTCTGACTTTCCACTGGGGTCCCCTGCCCACCTAGGCTCCCTCAGCCATATGTCCACAGAGTTTCAAATCCTCCCCTGGGAATTGAAAAACCGAGACCATGGTGTTTAGTAAAGTGACTGATTCCTGAAAAGAGGCCTCCTCCATCCAGTCTGTCCCCAGAGGTCCCTGCCTTGCAGGTGTAGGGTAGCCTCTAGGGAGGGAAGGGTCTGTGCCCAGGGGAGAGGATAGCCCCAGGGAGAACCTCCATGGTGAGGCACTCCAGAGGGAAAGTCACAGAGAGAGGTATCCTTAAGCCCTGGCTCCAGATGCCGTCTCTGGCGCCATGTAAGAGAGTCCCCATCTGCCTCCATCTTCCGCCTCTCCCCCAGGAGGAACCCTGCCCTGCTCATCAGCACCCATCACAGCCCCAGGAGACAGTCTCCGCTGCTCTTGCCTTTGCAAAAGGGCCTCAGTATCCCACTGTGAGATGGGGGACAAGGCTGATGGTGGAGTGAACTACCATAGAGAGGCTCCCTCCTTTTGCATGGTCCAGCCTAGGAGTAGGGCGACGTGTGTGGGCTGCCTTGCTCCTGCTGCTTCACATAGACTGAGAACGACGTCTCCCTGGGTCGCCCTTAGCATACACGCCCAAGTAACCAGGGTCACTTCTCCCCCACAAGGTTAGCCACCTCACTCTCCCTGACATCTTTGAATTTTGTCAGGCTCCATACAGAGTAGGGCAACGTGAGGATCAAGCTTTCTCATTCCTTTTGCTTATTTCATGAGAGCCAAGGCTCCTCCTTTTTAGTTGCTGCTCATTCTATTGTCCCCCTACCCCTGTGGCTTGCCCATCTTGGCCCATGGCATCGAGGGGCAGCTGTGGGTACCAGGCCCATTTCCAGTAAGAGCCAGCAGGGAGTGGGTGGACACAGCCAGTGGTGGCCCTGGGAACCACTCTTGGTGATGCCTGGAGTTGTCAACTTCTCCATCCTGGAGTCTGCACCAACACCAATTCTCTCATGGGGACTGTGTACCCAGGGCCAGTGGCTTCCTACTCTTCCTTGGTTTTGCTATCTGCAAGGTGGGGAGACCAGCACTCACCTCCCAGGTGCACAGAGTTACTGGAGGATGTGAGGTCGCAATTAGATTACCTTCTGTCTGAGTCCAGCCACTTATCAGGGAGCGACTCCTCATCCCCTACCTTGCTTTGAGGCCTAGAGAACAGCCTCTTCCAGAGATAGCTTTTTTCCACCGGCCAGAATCGACATACTTTTAGTAAGTATGGGGAAGCTGTTGGGGATGCTTTCTTAGTTGCCCACCACAGAGCCCCCCAGCGCTTTCACCTGTGACCCTGGCATGTTTCTGGTGGACTTTCCCCACAAGTCCCCCTTAGCTGTAGGAGAACTGCCCAGACCTGGGGGTCTTAGGAGTGGGGGGCAGGGCAGCAACCAGAAACTGGGCCACTGAGTCAACACATCCAGTCGTCCATGAAAACTCTGCAGCCTGTCTCTGTCTCCTCTCCTTCTCCTGGCAACCCACCTGCATGGGGCGCCATCCGGCACTGCATGGGCCAGAGGCCCCTTTTCTCCCCTTCCCACAGCTGCTCCTCATGCTCCGTGTGCGGTGTCTCTCTCCCCACCCCATGCTGAAGGGAGTCTCAGCTCTGTCACAACAGTTTCGTCTCTGAGATGCCCAAGTCTGATTGGTCCCGACACGTGCATGTCACCATCCTCCTTGACTGCAGAATTCTGCCACAAGCTTACCCTCCTCCTCCCAGTGTGACACCCCCACACTTCCTTACGCCCTATTCACCTGCTTGCAGAGAGATCAGTGTACTTCTCAATCGTTGTCCATATCTTTTCCAAAAAGATTCCTCAATGCTTTTCTTTTCAAAAGGGAAAAAAAAAGGAAAAAAAAAACAATGCCAACAGCCCAGCGTCCGTGAGCAACCCAACAGTAACAAAGCATGTGTTCGGGATGGAGGAAGGTAAGGCCACACCTTTCCATTTGCCGCTTGCTCCTAGGGCTGGGCGGCTGGGATAACTGGAAGGGGGGAATGTGTGTGCACCCCTCCTCCACTTCCACTTCCACACACTCTCACTATTCTTCTCAGGGAGAAAAAGAGAAAAGGGGTTTGACAGAAGTGGCCGGGACCAGCCAGCCTGGTTTTCTTACTAGTAGTTCATGCTGAAGAAGCCCCCAGCACCCCTTACCGCATCATTCATTCACTCATTCATTCAAGAAATGTTTTTTGGGCACCAGCTATTTTTCCAGGCCCTGTGGTTGGCACTGGGGATACAGAGATAAGGCCCATAACAGGCCCTCGAGGGGCTCTCCACTCAAGGGGACACACACATGAGCAGACGGTGCACAGCATATTAGAGGGTCTGGGGCAGGAGTCAGTACAGAGTGCAGTGAGGCCTGGCCAGCTCTGCCAGGGCAACAGGACAGGCGCACAGAGGAGTGAACACTTGTGCTAAGCTTTGGAAGATGAGAAGGCATTCTGGGGGCCAAAGGTGGCTGAGAAGGACTTTTCAGTCAGAGGGAATGTCACGAGCATAGGCCCAGAAGCCTAAAGCAGCCTGGAGAGATTTTAAAACTCTATAAGTTCATTACTTGGGTTCCTCACATTCAATAACAAGTCACGTTAGTGAGGTGGGGTCTGGGGGCAGGTCACGGAAGGCCATTTTATAGTGTTGAGGAATTCAGACCTTATCCTGAGGACTGTTAGGAGTCGATGATGGTTTTTAAGCAGAGGAAAAGCAAGATGAGGTTTGTGCTGCAGACAGACCATTCTGGCTTTGATATGGTGCTGGGTTTGGGGGTGGGGGGGTTGGATCTACAAGTCAGGAGGTCAGTGGGAAGCTCCTGAAGTTACCTAGGTGGGAAGTGCAGGCCTAACTAGGCAGCGCCAGTGGGAATGGAGAGGAGGGAAGAAGTTAGGGGAGAGCTTGGTGACCCTGGGATATGGCGGCAAAGGAGAAGCCTGCCCACTTCCATCTTATCCAGGCCTAATGGGCGAAGAGAAAATATGAGTAAGGCCGCTCTGGTTACACCTGGCCCCCAAGAGCAGCAAACTCATCTTGTCCCTGCACTGTCACATGATGGGATGAGGTGCATCCACTCAGACTTGTGCGGTGGGGTCTCTGAGGCTGCTGACCGGGTTGCTGTGGGCCTGCGCCAAGGGGCAGTGAGGGTGCCGCGCTTGGTCCTGGGCTCCGGTCTCCTCAGCTTCTTTGGCAGTGGGGTTGTGTCGGCACTTTGCATCAGGAATGTTGGGCCTGTCCCGCAGCTCTGGAAAGGGGCCAACCTTCCCCATTCTAGTGGCCTTTCCTGCTCCTTCATCTGGGGCTTTCTTCCCTGGGCCTGGTGTCCAGATCCTAAGGAAGCCCCTGCTTGTCTTGCTACTGCTGGTGCTTCTCTCTCCTGCCCTCCTGGCCCTGCTCTCAGCGCCCCCTAGTGCCGGGACAGCCGTGCATGAAGGCACTGGCCTCTGAAACCAAAGAGGGGCTCAGAGATCTGTCACAAACTCCTCTGCTTGCTTGTGGGGGAAGAAAGGAATGGGGAGAGCTTTCTTGAAGTCTGAAAGTTCCATATAGAAATCCCAGGGTTTATTCTTTGCTTGCCCGTCCTCTCCCTTTCTTGGCACAAGGGCCTATCCTCCCAGGACTGAAGAACAAACCAGGAAGAAGATAGCCCACACAGTAACCTTTTTTTCTGTCTATCTCTACATAACTCTTACTTATCTCAGGATCAGGCCCAACAGAACAGCCAGTGCCTGTTGGCGATCAGGGACCATTGTCAGGACCACAGCCTATGTCCACAACCCCCTCCTTCCACGCCCCCATCTGCTGAGAGGTCCTGGTGTCTTCCAGACATAGCTGGTACAGCCCGAGGGACCCTTATATCTGGGCCCAGGTTCTGGCTCTGACGGAGGGCAGCACCAACTCCCCCACCCTATCCTGTGGCTGCTGCTACCAGGCAGCACCATTGCTTTGGGGTGGCCTGTAGGGAATGGAGGTCAGTGGTTAGTTCCTGGCCGACTGATAATGACCAGCCTAGAAGTAAAGGCCATGGCCCATTCCCTAACCAAAGACAGCTGCACTGCCTGTGTATGGTGGCAAGGGGGACTGGGAGTGAGTGCAGGCTAGAGATAAAGGTCTCAGGCCAGACCAGATAAGTGGAACATTCAACCACACCTTGCTGTTTCAAATGACTGCTTTGAGGTCCTGAGCTCTTGAACTGGACAGGCAAGACCCCCTCAGTCCAAGGCAGGCATACCCTCGAGAAGGAGAGGTTGCAGGTCACCACATCTTGGCTTGGAACAGACTCCTAGAGTTTGCCCAGGGATGTGTGTGCCCTCATCTCAGAGCCTACTCTAAGGGACTGAAAGGAGATACAAACTGGCCACTTTCAAAACGCCAAGAAGCAATTCCTTTTTCCTTCTATTCAGCATGCAAGGAAGTCTATTCCCAGCCCACCTACCCCAGTACCTGTCTTGGGTCAAGAGGTGGTTGAGCAGTTAAGTAAGGTGCCCACAGCTGAATGAGATGGGACCAGTTGCCGTATCCAAGATGGCAGCATGGCTGTGCTGGGCCAGGACAGGGAAGGAGTAGAGGAGAGGGTGGGAGCCTCCCTACCTGCTTCCCAGGTTGACTCTGAGTATATGCATTCTGAGGGGCCTCTGAGAGACTTGGGGGCTAAGAAGGAGGAGGAAAAGAGGCACTCCAGACATGCAGGGACCCTCTCAAACCAGGCATTCCCTCCTGCAGGGTAACAGGACACTTTCCAGGAGGTGCCAAAGGTGAACCCGGGCCTGGCCAGCAGGCACACTGTGTGGGTGAGAATGAGTGGTTAAGCCCAGGTGGACGCCCCGAGGCAGGTGGGGCTGGGGAGAAGAGGTGGGGACAGATCAGGCAGGGAAGCTGTGGTCCTTCCCGAGTCCTGGCTTCTCCCCTCCTGCCCAACCTGTAGATCCAGGACAGGAGCCACTAATAGAGTTGGGGGAGCATGCTGGCTGTGCATGAGTATGTGTGCAGGCGTGGGCACGTGCCAACAGTATGGTCCAGAAAAATCATCAGGGTGGCCATATTTCTGGCCTAAAGGGGTTCCCACATTGAGGGAACAACTGGAGCCTGCCAGCCAAGGAGCTTCTCCCTCATCCGCTGAGCCTCCCTGTGACCCGAGTTGCCACCTGTCCTATCTGGAGAGCACGTGGGGATCTCCCTGCGGAAGGATGTAAATGGACCCAGATGGCTGCTTCCAAGCAGGCAGCCCGGCCTAGCGTGTGTCCCCATCCCCCAGACTGCACTCTGACCAGGCCTGGCCTTCTCCTCTGTCTTGCAGAACTACAGCGAGAGGGAAGCATCGAGACTCTGAGTAACAGCTCAGGTTCCACCAGCGGCAGCATCCCAAGAAACTTTGATGGCTACCGATCTCCGCTGCCCACCAATGAGAGTCAGCCCCTCAGCCTCTTCCCTACCAGCTTCCCATAAGTACCAACTGCCTGCTTCTGACTGGCCGGCCCACTCATGTGCTGGGGAGGGAGGGGGAGAAGCCCCCCCCCAGCCCTTCTTTTCAGTCTCTGCTCCTCTTTTACCAACCACTTTCCCCAAGCTTAGTGACAACAACCACCCAGCTTCCCTGGATTGAGAAGAGACCCTTCTCCAAAGCACCTCAGCACACTCTGACCTCTGCCCCTGGTCAGCAGGGCTGTGGCTGAGAGAGACTCTGCAGAAGCTCTGTTCCCTCCGCTGTTTGCACATGATGTCCTGCATTGGATCCGCTTTTGTATTTTCTAACCATACCACAGGGGACCTGGGTGGGGAGAGCGTGGATGGCCTGGCCAGGCATTTTGACCCTGAGTGGACAGCCCAGCCCCCTCCTGGCTGTCGCACACACTGCCCATCTTCCCTTGGTCAACCTCCCTCTGAAATGGGGTAAACTGAGGCCCAGAGTATTGGGGACAGAGAAAGAGGAGAAGCCCCCTTCCTCTTTTCTTTCCCCTTTGGCTCCTGGAAAGGATTTGTCTTTCTTGTCTGTAAGCCCTTTTACCCTGGTCCAGTACTGTTCAGTGAAGGAAACTGTGGTTACCAAGGCTCTTGTCAAAAAGTGCATGTCTTGTCCAATAAATCACGCTGCAATTGGTGTCCATCCCTAAGTTGCTGGGGTCAGGATCCTCTCCAAGCGCCGAGCAGAGTCCTCTGGGCCTGACCATGTTCCCAACGCCCCCCACCCCGACACGTACAACTGAGGGAGAGTCAGCAAGGGTGTAGGCAGGAGAAGGAGAATGTTTGCCCTGGAATTTGGTTGGGGCCTGATTTAATCCAGTCTCCAACCTACTTGCCTGTTACCAAAGCCAGTGAGTTCTGGGGCCACCACAGGCCCAACCCTCCCTAGCTGTGGCAGTTAGGGCCACTCAGGTCCTTGTGCTGGTGGACTACTGTGGGAAGGAGAGCCTGATGAAGCCTCTGGCCTTATCTTCAGGGCTGGCACCTTATAATTGTAGCAACTCTCTTTTCAAGCTCAACAGGTAGAAAGATGGTCAGGTGAAGGTGGGTCTCTCATGAAACCTGGCTGAAACTTTTGATGACAAGTTCATGATTATGTTCCCCTCCGTCCTCCCAATTCTGGACCTAACGTGAAGGGCAGTGGGGGGGGGGGGGGGAAGGGGTGTTGAGCCGGAAGGAGAATAATGCTAGCCCTCATCCCCCCTTCCCTGAGACCCCAGAGAGGCCTGGGAGAATGGAAGGAAACCCACTGAGCCAGGTGTGGTTTGGGGTGAAGTTTAATGTAACAACCACAGAAGAGCTGAGTTCACAAACAAGCAGGACTTCCCATCCAATCATGCAGTGGGAGCTGGGGCAGCTCCTGGGGCCCCTGCCCCCTTCACATGCACCCCAGCCAACCCTGGCACCTGAGACCTGATTTAATCTTCAGTTCCCTTCACCTGGTCAGGTGGGCGTGTTAGAAGAAGGGGGACTAGAATCATACTAGGTTCTGTAGGCTGAGTAGATGGCCCTGCATAGGGTGGCTGAAGCCAGTCCCTCCTGCCTGGGAACCTGCAGGGTGAGAAATCACATGGGAGTGAGGCATGCCAGAAGGTCAGGAGGCCTGGGTACTACCGGTGGGGGCTGCCAGACAAGCAGCAGCTTTTCCCCATTTCAGCTGAATTGGAGACATTGATGTGCTGGGCACAGCCTCCACCCCCAGCCAGAGCAGTGTTTCAGTCAAAAGGGGACAGGGAAGGGAGGGTGCCACGAGGCTGCCTGTGCACACTGCCCATGGCATGGCTCCCTGGGGATGAGTCCAGAGCTCTAGGAAGGGTGAGCCCCTCTGAACCCACCCTGGCACGTGGATGGAGCAAAGATGGAGAGCCAGGAGTTCTCTCCAATCATGAGGGAACCGGCTAGCAGCTTAGAGTCAGATGTCGTCCCTGGCTCAGCCCTTTCCCTCCAGGGGTGCAAAACAGCTGTGGCCTCCTTCAGTAAGGGAAAGTGGTGGGTGTAGGGCTGGACTTGCCGGCTGAGCTTGCAGGACAATCTGGTTATTCATCTGCTCAAAGCCAGGGCAACTCTTTGAGTATGTGGGGGGAGGGAGAGGATAAGAGAGGCCAGATAAGCTGGCCCCATGGCGGCTGCCACTAGAGCTCAAGTTATCAGAGAGGCCTTGGGCCTGGCCCCTGGCTAATTGGGGCAGTTACGGACCCTGCCACAGCCTGTAATCAGCTGGAAGTGAGAGCTGGGCCCCAAGGTGGGGACCTTACTACCCAGTGGCCCTGGAACAGCCAGTCTCCTATCCTCTAGAGATAACACCCAGGGCAATCTCTTCCTCACCCCCAGCAGACCTCAAAGATTGCATCACTTAGGAAGCCATCAGAACATGCATCTAATTGTGGCCTGACCCTGTGACCTTGAGATAGCCATGAGACCTCCCTGATTCTCATAGCACTACCTGCTCAACAGGCAAATTAACTATGGACTTTCTCTCAATTTGATGAAGGAAAAAATATCTTCATGGTCTGCGAGGAGGCTGATAGGAGCTGGGATGGTAGCTCAAGGAGGGAGGGCACTGTCTGGGATTGATTTGAGAAAGGGCCAAGTGGTCCCAAGGCAAATTCAGATGCACAAACACTAGTGGCAGCTCCTCTGGAAGCAAGCAGAGGCCAGAGCAGGCAGCTGCCAGTCTGGGATTGGAAATGGTTTCTCAGTGCTGATTTTTCTGATTTTCAAAGATCAGAAAATCTCTTAACTAGAAGGTACCTAAGAGAGTACTGTTCGGTCCTCGTTTTGCAGAGAAGCCTAAGCCCCAGAAAAGGCCAGGGCCATGTCCACAGTGGCGAAGTCACACAGCTAATCTGCTGACGCCTGTCTGCTCCTCCTTGCTGCCTCGTGCCCTGGCTGGTTCCCTTAGAGAGCCCGATTCTGCACTAACCTCCCTTTCCTGTGCCCCCTCACAGTCCAAGAATCCACTCACCCCCACCCCCTAAGAGCTTCCAGTTCCTGTCCCTGACTGACATTGAAGCTGCTCTCTTGTCCCTCTGTAACTGGGAAGGCAGCCCCCTCCTTCAGACCTAAAGCTGGAAACTCTAGGAGCAAAGGGAGAGAGCATCTTATATGTCTTGTATTCAAAGCAAGAGGCCAGTCTGAGGGTGGGGACTTAAGAGTCTCAGTGTTGCCTGCTGTAAGAGCAGAGGTACCTAGCCGGACAGCAATGATATCAGCATCTTCTAAGGAGTGGATTTGGCCTTGCTCTCTTCTAAGGTCTCCGGGTCCCACCTCAGCTCTGCCACTGGTATCTGTGTGGCCTCGGGTAAATTATTGCCCTTCAGGGTTTCAGGGTCCTCATCTGTATAGGAGGGGGAGGGGAACACGCCCGGCGAATAGGAGCCACAAGGCTGAAGCGGGCAACGAGGAAGCTGCAGGGCAAAAGGGCAAAAGGTGGGTACGAGGCCCGGAGGCTGATCGGACAGGACAGGTAGCTCTACCGCCGGAAGAGGGAAGGCGGGTGCGGCGCAGTTGGATCCCGGGTTGTAGTGCGCTGCCCGCGAAGCTACTCCAGGGAATCCTGGCCCCGCTCCCTGCGAAAGCGTTTCCGAAAGCGGAGCGCACTGTGCAGGCCAGCTCCGCCCTTTCTCGCAGGTGGGCTGGTCCTAGGGGGTCTTTCCTGCATTTTGTCCCCGCTCTCAAGCCGCACGGCAGCACGGTCTGCTCATTCTGCCGCTGTCCCAGACATCCACACCCATTATTTCACACATGTGCACGTCCACGCACACGCAGGTTTCCAGATGTGCACCTCACTTTTGCTGACCCCCAGGTCCCAACCGGACAGCTGCGACCCACGGACCTCGTCTCCAGAGCAGCGAATAGTCTGGAGCTCCCAGGATTACGGGATCCCCTTAGGGAAGTCTTCCAAAGTCCGGCAGGGACTCGTCCTCGGTTGCTGACTCAGGTGCAGAGCAATGCCCCTCGAGGGCCAGGTCTGTCCCGAGCCTGAGCGGCCAGGCAGGGGTCTCGCCTTCACATCAGCCTAGAAGACTGGGGACTGGGCCACACAGGCCTTTGGCTGTCCAGGCACTAACCCGGACCTAACCAGAAGTGGTCCCGCCGCCCATCCCGGTGCAAGACCGGGGCACAAAGCGGCCAGAAAAAGGTCGCGCCTCCTGCGCGTCCCCACCCCAACCCAGCCACTTGGCCCTATCCTGCAAGGGGTAATTGGGTTGGGAGGGAGGCGACGGGCGGGCGGCGACTCCAGAGAGACTACGCGCCTGTCAGCCGCAATTTGTCTAACTGGACGGGACATGCCGGGCCGCTGCGGGCCGGGGTCATCGAGGCCGCGGCCCCCACCCCAGCCAGACCAGGGACCGCGGGGGAGCCGGGCTCGGCTGCTAAACGGGGCTGGCTGGCTGGCGCCAAGGCTCCGGGAGGCGCGGGTCCGGCAGGGAAGCCAGGAATGGGAAGCAACTGTCTTTCCGTCCCCCCACACCCCCCTACACACACACACACACACACACACACACCACGCCAAGACCCGGACGGACGTGCCCAGTGGCACCCTCCACTGCTGCTCACGTGTATAGGGCCACACACGTCACCCGAGCTTAGTCCAGGCACACTAATATAGGACTGTGCACTTAGTACCAATCTCATGCCTGCACCCCGGACGCACGTCCCCACTGCCCCTCGACCATACATCCCCAAACCATCCAAGCAGGCTCACGCAGATCCACGCTCAGTCACACAGACCAAAGACATCGACAGGGGCCAACCGGGGAAGGTCCCCGCAGTGGCCCTTGACCCCGCAAAAGGTATGGGGCCAAAGACCGACCGGCAGCGCAGCCAGGCTCCGGTCCGCGTCACCACCCGGCCCATGTCCGTGCCGGATTTCCCTATTGCTGGAAGCGCGGAACACACTGAGCGCGTGCAATGGACCGGGGGCCGGGAGGCCCGCGCCCGCCGGACGCCACGGTCCAGGAGGGCCTGGGAGAGGGGGGGGGGGCCGCTGAGTGCGCGTCCCCCGCCCGTCTGCTGGGTCGGGCCGATGCGAAGTGACAGGGGCCGGAGCTTTGTTGTGGAGCCTCAGCCGCCTGGCGCCAGCTGCCCCCGCCCGTGCCCTCCCCCTCCAGCCCTAGGCCGCTCGCAAGGCGCCCCCCGGGGCCTCTTAAAGAGACACGCACTCTCAGCCCCGCGGACCCCCCAGAGACGCCTATTCCCGAGAAGGAGAAGAGGGATAGACCCAGGTGGGGGAGGGGCCGAGCAGGAGCTAGGCGTCTCGCGGCGCCGCTCAGGGGTTGCCTGGGCCTTCCATGCGCGGGTTTTCGATGAGTCAAGGATATTCCTCGCTGGAGAGTTTGGCTGGGGGGTGGGGATAGGGGTAGATTCAGAATCTTGAGAGTGGCTGTAGGAGGACCTCAGGTTGGTTGCCGGACGATGGGACAGGACAGACGGTGGGGACCCGGCCTAGAAAGAGCTTGTGGCCCGCGGAGGGCAGGTCCGTAGCCCAGTTCCTGTGGCCAGGTGGGTTTGTGGTCCCCAAATGCAGCCGCTGCACCGTCGCCACCCTGTTTCTTGACCAAACAACCCAGGCCAACATGTATCACATTTTCTGGGCCTTGAATCCCTGGACCAGCTACGGAACTTCCCTAGGAAAATGTCCAAATTGCACACACTTAAGTGTACACACATTCTTACAAATACGAATGTACGTGTACACACACGACTTTGCAAATGTATTCATGGATTTCCAGGCCCGTGCCCCGATTCTCAGCTAAGGAACGCTGCCCTAGCTATTATCTGGTCACCTCTCCGACTGCGCAAACCTGTCCATACACGTCCCTCCCCAGGGGCCACATCCTGCCTAAGATGGAGCCAGCAGGACTTTGCCTGTGCAAAGCTGCAACGGATCCTATCCCGGCTGCGTAGACTGCACAGCACGGAGCTGAAGATTCGTTCTAGACAGGAAGCACTGGGTTGCTCCTGCAACCCAGCCAAGAGCAAGGTCGTGAAGAAAAACCCTGTGGGGGCGGCACCCATTTGAGCGTTGGGTAGGGGAGTTACAAGAGCGCCGTAGCAGGATCGGAAAAAATAGAAATAAGGTCGCGGAGGCCAAACCGCTCCCGCGGTCCCGAACTGCCCCGGGCGATCAGGATTTACATGCCAAGTCCGAATATGCAGCGACAAGATGCCCTGAGACTGGATGTGCGCAGCGATGGGCAGGGTTGCCTGGGTCACTGTTGGATGTAGGCTATACGCTCCCACCACGCGGGCACAAGGCTCGCGTTGGTCAAACTCACCCGCACTTGTACTGGTTTTGCGGACAGGAGTGTCACCCGTGTCTAGCGCGTGGTCCGTCTTGTCCTTCGGAACGCCACCGCCAGGAAGCAATCTGAGTGTTGGCGCACGAGCCCGATTCAAGGCAGGTGTGTGGCCGCTTCACTTTCTGGGAGCACGCCTTAAGTTGCCGCCCCCGCGGAGCACAGGGCACCACAACACTGGGCGCAACACACACACACACACACACACACACCACGGGGGGCGGGATACTGGGGCTGCTGGAGAACGAAGACTACGAAGAGTGGGGAAGAGTGGGTGGGGGGGTTCAACCACAGGTGCGCACCGACATTCCGACCCCCAACTCTTCTTCACTTGGCACTATTAAACTTGGGAGATGTGCGCTTGCGGGAGTCGGAAACTCTAGGAAAGTGGCACAAAGTAGAGAGAGGATGCTGGTGTCTAGGATTAGGGAGACTTGTGTCTCCGGTACCGGATGCGGCGAAAATTCGTTGGGTTGCAGGTCAAGAATCTGGGGACCGGGATCCGCCCGCATTGTGCCGCCCTATGCTCAACAGACGGTACCCTCCCTTCCTAGCCAAGGGGATTCGCTCTCCTGGCCATCCGAGGGCTCAGGGCTGTGTCGGGACGCAGACCGACATTGGGCTGAGTCCAGAACTTGCCCGGAACTCCAGGTTCCTTCTGAGTCTTCCTGTGAGGGAATGCGCGGGTTAGGGGGTCCCCGCGTTTCCCGAGTGCAAGGCCGCTTCCCAAATCCCGCCCACGCCGGCCCACCAGGGCTCTGCCACCGCTCCACTCACCAGCTCCCGCCACCTGGGTTCTGCTCGGGGACCTCCGCCGCCCGCGCCTCCCGATTCGCCCGCCCACCGGCCACTCTTTCCAGCACCCGCAGCCTCCCTCCGGAGTGCAGGAGCCCCGGGCGGCGCTGAGGCCGGGAGCGAGGTCGAAGGCCAAGCTGGGGCGCGGGCCAGAGAGGCCAGGCTGCCGGGCGCGGGAGAAGGAGGGCGCCCCCTCTCCTCTCGGGGCCGTGTCAATGCTTTGCACTAGGGGCCGTCGTGCGGCTGGGGTCCTTCCCCGGGGCCCTGGGACCCGGGCGCCCCCTGCCTCAGGCCCTTTCGGCGGGCAGTGTCGGCCGGCGGCGTTTTCCCAACCCAGCACAGGCAGCCTCAGGAGCGGGCGCGAGGTGGGGGCCGGGGCAGGGGGAGGGGTCTCAAGGCCCGCTGGCCCGTCATTGGTTAATATTTTATTCTGTTGACATGTTTTCTTACTGCTGAGGCTTCCGACACCTTCTCCCCGGCCCCCCCTCCCGGCCAGAGCTTGGCCGGAGCTGTCAAAACCCCGCCCCCGGAGACCCACAATTGGTCCAAAAAGCGTAAAATCAGCAATCAAGGGGGGCCTGGCTCGTTAGCGCAGGGGATCCGAGCAGGGCAGGACATGTGAGATAGTCACAGTTTTCCAGAGATCACGACAAGATCTAACCAGTCGCGCGTGGTCCCCGGCGCCGGAGCGGGCCAGCCCAGCCCAGCCCCGCGCAGAGCCCCCGCCACCCCCGCGCTCAGAGCCCGGCGCCCCTTGCCTTGAGCCGGACGGGGAGCCGGGAGGAGCTACCGCTGCGCTTGCCACCCGGGTCGCCCTTCCTCCGCGCGCGCTGCCGCCCGGGCCGGGGGTCCGAGCCGCGCGCCCCCGGCCCCGGCCCCCGGGCGACTGGGCCGGATGTCCCGATGAGAGAGCCGGCGCTGGCGGCCAGCGCCATGGCTTACCATCCGTTCCACGCGCCACGGCCGGCCGACTTCCCCATGTCCGCCTTCCTGGCGGCGGCGCAGCCCTCCTTCTTCCCGGCGCTTGCACTGCCGCCCGGCGCGTTGGCCAAGCCGCTGCCGGACCCGGGCCTGGCGGGGGCGGCGGCCGCGGCAGCGGCAGCGGCCGCGGCGGCCGAGGCGGGGCTGCACGTCTCGGCACTCGGCCCGCACCCGCCCGCCGCGCATCTGCGCTCTCTTAAGAGCCTGGAGCCGGAGGACGAGGTGGAGGACGACCCCAAAGTGACGCTGGAGGCCAAGGAGCTGTGGGACCAGTTCCACAAGCTGGGCACCGAGATGGTCATCACGAAGTCCGGGAGGTAGGACGGTCGGCTGGCCGGAGGGCTCGCTGGCGGGCGGGTTGCGGGACCCGACAGCACCACCAGCGCTGAGCCCGCGGCTCGCGGCTCCCGGTTCCGTCCCGGAACCACGCTTAGCTCCCACAGACAACCAAATGACTTTTCAAATCTGGCACCGATTGATTTTTTAAAAACATTAAAACATCAAAATCTCCCGAATTGAGTAAAACGAAAACATGCTCTTAAAGAATAGTTCCAACTGTTCTGAGTCCCAAAGGCGAGGAGGCCCCGCCTGGTCTCCGAGGTCTCTGCTGCAACTTCTTAGCCTCGCGGCCTTGCTTTCCTGTCTCCCCATCTGGCTTGTTGCTCAGGGGAGACGCAGTGTATCCCGGACTCTTCTCCCACCCGGGATCCCAGAATGGGACTCGCACCCTGCTAGACCCAGGCTGGCCCGCTGGTTCCCGCCGGCTGCTCCGTTCCTGGAAGCGAGCGTGGAGCGGGCCCAGCTACAGCCTGACCCTGCTAGGAGCCTCCATCCGGGCCTAGGAGCAAGGAGCTCCGAATACACACACCGCCTCAGGCCTTAAAGCCAGAAGGTTTTTTATAAAACCACAGCCCCCAACCCCTCCACCCTTTGACTCAGCCACTGAGAGTCCAGGCCTAGGCTCACCCTCTTCACCCGAACTTCTAGGTCAGCGTCCCGGTTCAGCACTGTAACCCAGTTCCCCAAACATCCTCTGAATTTATTTCTGGGAGCTTTATGCCCAAGTAGGTAAATACCCCACACGAATTTCGAGGAGATTCAAGAGAAGCCAGTGTATTTCTAGAGGGTTTTGATTTCTCTCTTGGACATGGGCTTTCATCTCAGATGAGGGCGAAAAGGGGTCACCAGATCTAAGCATAGGGCCAATCGGAAGCCTTATGATAAGAGAGGGTCTGACAGGCAGAAATGGGATTTCCCAGGAGTAACAACCACAGATTGGGTCTCCCAGGAAGTAAAAAGAGGGCAAAACAGTGACAACAGGGAAACAAATGCGGAAGCTCCAGGCAGTGGTGTGTGTTGGAAGAGAGGTGTCCTCCGACATAGAGCTGGGTCCCATGGCGTCTTCCCCTTTCCCTTCTTGCAGGCGGATGTTTCCTCCCTTCAAGGTGCGAGTCAGCGGCCTGGACAAGAAGGCTAAATACATCCTGCTGATGGACATTGTGGCCGCTGATGATTGCCGGTATAAATTCCATAACTCACGCTGGATGGTGGCTGGCAAGGCTGACCCAGAGATGCCCAAACGCATGTACATCCACCCGGACAGCCCGGCCACCGGAGAGCAGTGGATGGCCAAGCCGGTGGCCTTCCACAAGCTGAAGCTGACCAACAACATCTCCGACAAGCACGGCTTCGTGAGTGCTGCTGGGCCTGGGGATGGGACTGGGAGTCGCGCACCTGGCGCTGCAACCCCGGGTGGGAGAGTGAGGCAGGAGGATTCCCCAGAGGGGAGTGCTGGCTGAACCCCCAGAGTGCCCCTGCCCAGGTCACTGCCTGGTGGCCTGTGCCTGCTGGGCATGGGCCCAGAGGGCTCTGTTCTGAAAGCCTGGGGAATGGCGGGGTCCCGGCTGGTAAGTTTCAGGCAGCTCACAATCTCGGCTTGGGTCAGGCATTTGAAAAATCTTTCCTAGCATCCAGTGGGAGGCAGGTGCCCCTGGAACTCCATTGTGCAGCCACTGATCCTTAGGTGCTGAGCTTGGAGAACCTACCCACTACCTCAGCTTGTCCTTAACCTTCCCCAAGACCCCATGTCCCCATCCCTCTTCCCAAACTATGAGATTTGAAAATTAAATCAGCACCCTCCACACCTTCTCTGAGAATACATTCTCTCCTCCCACAGGCATATGACTGACCAAGGGGAGGGAATTTGGGGGGTACTCTTGCTTTCCTTCTGAGCCCCAGCGAATGGGAGGGGGGGTTCATGGGGCAAAAAGGACTGCCCATTCTGTGGTAGGGCAGTCAGTGAACCCCTGAAGGTCCCAATCTTATCTTCGTGGGGTTACTAGGAGCTTAGCAATTAGCCCAGGAAGAAAAGTTAAGAGTGGAATTGTAGGGGATTTATTTTGTTTTATTTCTGTTTTCAACTGGGGTAAATGTTTTTTAAATGGAAAGAGAGAGATTGCGATAAACAAAATTGAGAGAAAAAAATAGAAGAAAAATAATTATAGGTGAAAAAAAGAGCAGGGAAGACAGGAGAAAAATAGCACAGGGTTGGGAATTAGGGAAGGCAGAACTATGGCAGAGACAGATGGAAAGAAGTCGGGTCCCGAGAGAGTAGCAATGCTCGGGTCAAAGGCTGGGGGCTGCCGGCTGACCCGCGCGCCCTCCCCGCAGACCATCCTGAACTCCATGCACAAGTACCAACCGCGCTTCCACATCGTTCGAGCCAACGACATCCTGAAGCTGCCCTACAGCACCTTCCGCACCTACGTGTTCCCCGAGACCGACTTCATCGCGGTCACTGCCTACCAGAACGACAAGGTGCGCTGGGCGGGCAGCGGGCCCAGCGCCTGCACCGACGCCTCCACACACGTGCAGGCTCCAACCTTCCACTCACACCTGCCTGCAGTCCCCCCACCCACCCACCCACCCCACGCCCTCACAGCCCACTCCCAAGCACCAACTCTCTCATCTGTAAACGCAGCACGCACGGAAATCTCCCAGGCTCCCTCCCAAGTGCGCGACACGAACACACCCGCTCGCGGGGGCGCGCAACATCTGGGAGCTCGTTAGGGTGGGGATGTTTACTTAGCAATTAGTAGAGATTCCGGGCCCGCGCTGACATTTTTACATTTTATTCGTTTATTTCTTGGCTTAGGGATGGGAATTTAAATGAAGAGAGGGCGCCCGAGGCAATCTGCCCAGGCTCTCCCGACTCTAGGAACCCCACGCTAGGAACCCAGGGCCCAGTTTTCACTCTCCCGAGGGACCCAAAGGTCGGGGCAGGTGACACAGCTCCACAAAGCACCCCCTTCTGGGCCAGTGCAGGCCCCGGACCTCTTGGGAGGTGCTTAGAGACTTTTCCATCAAGCCAAAGGGTTTTTTTTCTGTCTGCTGCCTTTCTACACCCTCTCTTTAGAGGGGCAAAGCACCGCCCCCACTAGGCCTGTATCCGTGTGTACGACTCTCCCGTGAAGTTTTTTTGTGTGTGAACCGATGTGTATACGCGGGTACACCGTTTGGTGCACCATTTGGGGCGCCCTGGATACGTGTGGAGGCGTATTTATTCGTTTGTTCTGTGGGCACTTGTTTTGCGTGTGCACGGGCCCGTGAGTGTGATTTGTCTTTCGTGTGTTTACGGACCTGCGTGTGCTCTGCTGTCTGTGCGTGCCTGCTCAGGTGCCGGGTTTGTTTAATTTGAGTGACCGCCCGGGCCTGTGTGCATGCTTGGGCAGATTTCGACTCTGCGCACAGCTTTGGGCCTGTGTGTGCAAGCTGAGCGATTCTGCCTCGAATAAAAGTTTTGGAGAAGAGACGCTATCGCTTTCCACAAGGCCAGCCCTCCGGCCTCTCCTCGCCTTTGGGCTTGGTTCGCCCATCCCAGGCGGGCGGGTACCCAGTAGACACTCCGAGGCTCTCCTCTGGGCCGACATCGGCTTACCTCGGGGTGCCTCAGGCCTGGCTGGATGAGCAGCATCCTGACCTGGCGCCGCCCCCTCGGTCCCTGCAGATCACGCAGCTGAAGATAGACAACAACCCGTTTGCCAAGGGCTTCCGGGACACCGGGAACGGCAGGCGGGAGAAAAGGTGAGGGGTGCGCCAGACCGCCGAGCGGCGCGTGTCTAAGGGAGCAGGACGTGGGAATGGGTGCGCTCCCCTCTGACCGGCTCTCTCTCCCTCCGCTCACCCCCAGGAAGCAGCTGACGCTGCCCTCTCTGCGCTTGTACGAAGAGCACTGCAAGCCCGAGCGCGACGGCGCGGAGTCCGACGCCTCATCTTGCGACCCTCCTCCTGCGCGGGAACCGCCACCCTCTCCGGGGGCAGCGCCTAGTCCTCTGCGCCAGCACCGGACCAGAGGTGGGGGGGGGGGATCGGGCGGTCCGACCAGGGGTTCAGGAAGGAGGGAGAGAAGGGTCTCCTGAGGACTCCGGGCTAGTTCTTTGCTCAGCGTCAGGCTAACCTTAAGGCCTGGGGGAAACGTCAGCAGAGTGTCTGGGATGGGACTTCCAACCCGGGACTCCCCGGTAAGGGCGGTCCCTGGTAGCCAGAAGATCCTGCTGGACTCCGAGCTAGGTCCCTGGCACTGTGCGATTCTGTGGCAATAAAGGAAACTCTACAGGGCTCAATTTCTCCCATTGTAAACAAGGGGTCTTGGATTAGGTGACCTGCCACTGCCCCTTGCCCGACGAGGATCTAGAAGCCTCCGACTTGGCCTCCCCGACAGCCGGCCTTTCCAAATCTCTCGGACCTGGCCCTGACACTGGGAGAGCCTTCGCAGTCTGTCTCTTCCCCGGCCCCTGTAACTCCGCGCGTCCTCTCTCCCCGCAGCCGAGGAGAAGTCGTGCGCTGCCGACAGCGACCCAGAGCCCGAGAGGCTGAACGAGGAGCGAGCGGGGCCGGCGCTAGGTCGCAGCCCGGCCCTGGACGGCAGCAGTCCCCCTCGCTTGACCGAACCTGAGCGCGCCCGGGAGCGGCGCAGCCCGGAGAGGGGCAAGGAGCCGGCCGACAGCGGCGGGGAGGGCCCGTTTGGCCTGCGGAGCCTAGAGAAGGAGCGCACCGAAGCCAGGCGGAAGGACGAGGGGCGCAAGGAGACCAGCGAGGGCAAGGAGCCCAACCTGGCACCACTGGTGGTGCAGACAGACAGTGCATCCCCCCTGGGCGCTGGCCACCTGCCGGGACTGGCTTTCTCGGGCCACTTGCACGGGCAGCAGTTCTTCGGGCCGCTGGGGGCTGGCCAGCCGCTCTTTCTGCACCCGGGACAGTTCGCCATGGGCCCTGGAGCCTTCTCCGCCATGGGCATGGGTCACCTGCTGGCTTCGGTGGCGGGCGGCGGCGGCAATGGCGGAGGTGGTGGGCCGGGGACCGCCAGCGGGCTGGACGCAGGTGGGCTGGGCCCCACGGCCAGTGCGGCAAGCTCCGCCGCACCCTTCCCGTTCCACCTCTCCCAGCACATGCTGGCATCTCAGGTAAGACCTGTTTTCTGGTGGCAGCACGATGGAGGGAGGTGGAGCGATGTGGGTGGCTGAGGTGGGCACAGGGCTGAAGGGTGCCATAGGAGATCCGATAGTCAATCAGGCAAAAACTCAGTCCTGGAGAGACCCGATGAACATTCTCTTTGACATTTAAGTTCAAGGAGACTAAGACTACAGGTTCAGGGTCTGACCAGGGCGTTGCTTCTGACTCCTGTGTGACCTTGGGCAAGTCCCTGAATCTCTCTGGGCCTGTTTCCTTCCCCATAACCATAGCATAGAGTGAGTCACCCATTAGATTCTTCTTGCTCTGACAGACTGGGGCTGCCCCTGGCTTTTGTGAAGTCCACTTGCCTGGCCTCAGGACATTTTTCTTGGGAACAAAGACCCTTACTGTCAATCCCTGAAAGGCCAAGGTGGCTGGACAAAAGGAGTAGGACATTTTGCAGTATTTTCTGGACAAGTGACCACCAAAATGACCCACCTCTAGATGGGTGCGTCATTTTCTAGGCCCTCCAGGAAGTCCTTTGACCTGACCAAGGATAGGGCTTGGTTCCTTCCTCCACCTTGGGTCTCCTAACTCCCCCCAGGACACACGTGTCAGGGAAGAGGGGCTCAATTTTCTGGGCCTAGGTTGAAATTCTGAGCTCCCAGAGGAGAGTTTATGAAACCGTGGCCAGCAGCAAAATAAGGAGATCCGATGAGGAGAGAGGCCTCTTTGGTTGCTTGGGTGGAATATTCCCTGTGGAAAGATTTGGAATCTCTTCATTCAGTTTCTTCCCTCTGAGGTTTTTTGCAAATTGAACCCTTGAGATCTTATCTTACGGGAAGCAAAACAGGAGTTCAGGTCTAAGAAGGCTCCTTTGGTGCAGAAGCAAATATTTTTTAAGTGGGAGAGGGGTTCTGAAATGAGTTTTAAACAGAGCTCAGTGGGGGTGGGGGTGGAATGAGTGTTCAAGGCACTAACATCACATATCTGGAGCTCTGAGCTGGCACAGGGGCCTCTGGAAAATGGAGTTCATGGCCTGGAGGTTGAATCTGCACCCTTGATTCTGTGTATATGTGAATGCCTCCTCCCCAGACAAATTCTGGTGATAAGCATGGGCATCACAGAGGTCATGGGGAAGTCATGGCTTCTAGACGTAGTCTGGTCAACAGATGCATGGCCAGGGTGAGAGTACCCAGAACTCAGAAGGCATGACTGGGTATACTGCTAGTGGTTAAGTTCCCAAGCCAGGGTTGCCCGCCCCTGGCCATCAGGTAGAGCCAAACCCTGGGAGATCTGACGCCTCCCTCCTTCTCCCGACTTGAGATGCCAGGTCTGAATGCCCAGTAGGGCTTGACCTTCTAGGAAGGATATTTTCTCATTTCTGACTAAGCTACTTCTTTCTTTCTCTCTGCCTGAGCCAGCCCTGAGTCTCCCTAGCAGCCCAGCATAGTCAGCTCCTTGCTGTCCTCCCCATACCCACATACTGTGGGGAGTGAGCCATTATTTCAAAGGTCAGATAATCCAAAAGTCTGGCCTCATGGACTTAGGCGATGTTTATCCAGGGTTTCCTGGCTACTATGCTCGTCACAGGCAAAGACTGCATTCCTTCCTCAGCTGCCACTGAGGTGCCACCAGGAGTTCTTTATAGAGTATTCAGGCCCGTTTGTAAATTGATTGGCATCTGTGCCCTTCTCCTGGCCCAGGCAGGAGATCTCTGTGCAGGTGAGCAGATAGAGGGGGAATTTACGAAGCTCCTCCCTCTACCTGTGCTTCCTTGGCCCTTTGGGGGCACCTGCAGATAGAAGGGCTGGGGAGGACTGTTCTAAGTGAGCAGAAACTCCAAAGATAGCCAAAGCCGCCTGCTTGCCACCTGGCCCTACACCTGCCCTGTTGCCTCCCTCTAGGCCTTTGCCCATGCTAGTTCAGCCATCTGCAATGTTCTTCCTCTTACTCATACTGGCATAGAGCTTGATGGCTTCAGGGCTTTGCGTCAACCAGATGTGAGCTCCCCTCCTAACCGGGTATGGCCATTGGTATACTGTGTTGCTTGGGGTTATAGTTATATGAACTCTGGTCTTATATTCCTAAAAGATTGCCACTTGTAGCACCACTCCCAGCACCCAGTTCATCCTCAGGAACACCTCAAGCAGGATGTCTAACCTTTGTCTTGTTCTGTTTCTTCCAGGGAATCCCAATGCCCACCTTCGGAGGCCTCTTCCCCTACCCCTACACCTACATGGCAGCCGCTGCGGCAGCCGCCTCCGCTTTGCCAGCTACCAGTGCTGCGGCTGCAGCCGCCGCCGCTGCCGGCTCCCTCTCCAGGAGTCCCTTTCTGAGCAGTGCCCGGCCCCGCCTGCGTTTCAGCCCCTACCAGATCCCGGTCACCATCCCACCTAGCACTAGCCTCCTCACCACTGGGCTGGTGGCGGAGGGTTCCAAGGCTGCAGGAGGCAATAGCCGGGAGCCCAGTCCTCTGCCCGAGCTGGCTCTCCGTAAAGTGGGGGCCCAGCCCCGTGGTGCCCTGTCGCCCAGCGGCTCAGCCAAAGAGGCGGCCAGTGAACTGCAGAACATCCAGAGACTGGTGAGTGGGCTGGAGAGCCAGCGAGCCCTCTCCCCAGGCAGAGAGTCACCCAAGTGAGGGGGTTGCCCAGCTGCTCCGCTGCCACACAGGCCTCCTGGGCTGCCTGCCCCTGCTGCTTGGGACCTGTACAGCACAGAATGGGTATTTATTTAAATAAAGGAGCAAAAGCGAGCTGAAGCAGCCGGAATAGAACCCCGACCAGCCAGTGAGACCTGGGACACTTTCCTGGGCCTCACAAGTAATCTGGAAACTCAGTCGCTTTGGAGACACTGGACTCAGTCCAGATCTGCTCCAGTGTCAAGGTGGCATCGCCCGGGGGGCCTCTTCGGGTCCTCCAGCTCTGTGAGGAGGCCTCATCCCCGGCCAGCGGTCTCTTCGTGAGCCAGGAGGTGCAGGAGTCAGGGGTGGGAGCTTCGGAGGGAGCCCCAGAACCCCCAGCCTACTGCCCAGACCGCTTGAGAATCTGGGATGAGGGATGCTCGGGTCAGTGAAGATTGAAGTCAGTGTAGACTTAACTGGGAGGGATCCGTTCTTTTAATCCTCCCACTTCTTCCCCCCTGGGTCAGCGGAGGGAGTGGCACTTCTGCCTTGAGTCCCCAGGGAAAAAAGATATTTATGAAATAAATGGTAATTTGTGTAAATAAGCTTTAAGATTCCCAGAATATGCAAATTGGTATTAATTTATTCAAAGGTGTACATGGCTGTGTACATAATATTTAGAGATTAACTCATAGCATTTAAATTTTTTCATTTTACATGAGCATCTATATTGTACAGGGCTGGGGGCGGGGGATTCCTTGGCTGCAGGAGAAGGCCCCGACCTCGGGAGGAGCTCCCACCCCGCCAGCCCCTCGGCCCCTCAGCCCGGGCTTTGCTCGTCTGGCCCGCGGGCTCCACCTCAGGTTTTCACTTTTCGCTCCGGAGCGAGACGAAACGACAAAAAACGAGAGAAAAACAATAAAACGCTACAATGCGAAGTGAACGGCGCTGTGCGCTCTGTGGGCCGCGCGGGGCTGGGGCGCAGCAAACGCGCAAGGAGGGACTGGAGGCGGGGAGAAAAGGTTGGGCGCCCCCCACTCGGCCGCCGCTGCATCCCCGGGGCGGCAGTGGGGCTAAGACGGCGGGCTGAGCTGCGAGGCCGGGCGGCGCCGGCACCGGCCGAGGGCTGGGCTAAGAAAGCGCGGAGCCGCCTTGGGCCCCACGAGCCCCCAGCGCTCTCAGCGCGGGCCGCGTCCCAGGCCGGGGGCCGGGCTCCCTCTGCTGGCCACTTACCTCTGTCCGCAGCTCCAGCCACTTGTAGGACTCCCCCGTTCTCTTTCTGGGACACCCTAGCGGAAACGCATCCCCTTTTAGCGCCTCTGGGTAGGTGGGGCTAGTAAGATGGGTGATCCCTGTTCCCTCTCCTTTTCCGAGGAGGGGTATGGCCGTGATCCCCCAAATACCACAGACCCTAGAATCCGTTTCCATCTCTCTGCCTACTGAGCCTCAAAAAGAAACATTTTCTTCGTTTCAGGACTGTTGACTAGAGTGGCAAAGTCTAGCCTGAAAGTTCTCCTGTGTAACTCATCTAAATCTCTCGAGAGAGTGGTGTGTGGGTCAACAGGAGTTTCCCCTCTGTGTACTAATAGGATCTGCTGGGGATCTCTCTGGGAGTCTCACTGTGTCAGTCTCCATTAGGCCAGTCCTTCCCCAAGGCCCACTCCTGCAAGGACAACTGCCTCCAGCCCCCATCCTGTGAACTGGCCAGGGCAGCATCTTCTCTCCTCTCCACCCAGCCAACAGATGTCTGCAGTCTCAAATCCTAGCAGTGGGAAGGGGTGGGAGATAGGCGGTCACTCCTTCAACCCACCGCTAGGCCTCTCCGTCACTGAGTCCCCCACCTTCTTCCCAGTTTTCTCTTCTTTAAGCCTTGGGGATCCGTGACTCTCTGGCCGAGCAGTGTGCCCACCATCGGGCTCAGGGGCACTGGTTCCCAACTCACTAGAGACCCCAGGGATGGTGAGATGGAGGAAGGGTGAAGGTGGAATGGACAGTATCCGGGCCTCCAAGCGCCCAGGACACCTTCGTGGGCAGACACATTTTCAAGGAAAAAACCATGTCCACTTCTTCCAGGGAGGGAGCTAGCCCCTGGCCACTCTGAATTCGGCGAGGGCCTCGGCCTGCGAACGAGTGTGAGGGCGCAGGCGACTGTTTCAGCCCCTACAGGGTGCGCTCTACCTTCCCTGCTTCTGACCTTCCGGCGGGCAGGACAGAGAAGGGGCAGTCCAAGAACCAGGCAGAGCAAAGAGGCCCCTTTCTCAGCTCAAATATAATTCCCCGTAGATAGTATATTTATTCGAGGTTGCTTTGGCTAAAACGCCTCTATTATTCGAGAGGCTAAAAACGCCTCTACTATTCGAAGAGCAAGAGCGTTCTCTTCCATTTTCTCACTGTCAGCACGTCTAGGAAAGGGAGTTGGGAAAAGGCTGCGGGTTCACAGCAGCCGACCGAACCCGCCGCTGACACCAGGGGGCAGCACCGAACTGGAGCGGCGGGAGGAGCAGCGGGCACAGGGGGGAACCGGAGGAGGGTCGCTCGCAGCACAGGTAGGGCAGGGCGGCCTCGTTGAAGCCGCATTCTTGTCTAGTCGTCGCAGCAGCACCCTGGTGGGGTGGAGTGATACCCAGGACGTCGAGAGTCCCCGGGTCCCGAGAGCAATTAGGAGAGTCGACCCTCCCCTCTGTCCCCCTGCCTCCCGCCGGGCACGTCCCCTCCAGGAGTCACTCTCCTAGCGCTCCGCCGGGTCCCAGCTGCGAGCCTGAGTTCGGCTGCGGGAACCGCGCGGCCGGCGGTAGGGCCTTGTCTCAGACAAAGGCCAGGCCACTCCCTGGCCCAATTAAGCCACCGGCCTTCCAGCCCTTATTGTTCCCGGGGTCGCCAATTAGCCCAGGCGCCCGCGTCCCGTCGCTCCAGTACCCCAAGGCCTCCTTAACCTTTCAGGGTCTAGCACTGGGGGCCCTAGACTACAAAATCGCCAGTGGAAGGCATGTTTGGGGGTGATGGGGATTGAGGGGTCGCTGAGGCTTGTTGGTGACCTGGTGTGTCTCTGCGGAGCCCTGTGCTTTTGGAACTGTGCGGTTTGAGAGGGAATTGTGCGTGTCGGTGTGAGATTGTGACTGTGATTCACAGGGGAGCTTGGAGACTGGAGGTGTGGGTGTGGGGGCTCCGTGAGACCCCTAGCGGTTAGGTAGCATGAATTTCGAGACCTAGGGTACCTCATTTCCTCTTGGGTTAATCTGAGTGTCCCGATTCGTCAAGCCACCCCCCACCCAACCAAATGTGGCTGCAGAGAAAATATTAAGCATTACTGGCCTGGCCCTGCCCTACCGAAGGGCGCAGAACTGGGGCTCACCTCCCCAGCGAACCGCGAACGCCCACTCAGGGCACTCCTTGAAGCCAGAGGGGCGCGTTCAGTCTGGTGACACCCAGAACACCCACAGGTGGACGCCCCAGCTCGACACCCCCGCCCAACTTCCTGCGTGTAGGACGGTAAAAGGGACAGAACCTGGATGATACAGGGGTTTAAACTCTGAGACTGCCTTCTTGCTCTGCTTTAAGAAGTACCCCAAAATCTAATCCCACTTCGTCCCCTCCTTCGCGGTCCTAAATCCCAAAACCTAAGCACCAGCCCGGCAGGCAGGGTATGGCGACGGGCTGAGCGCTCCATGCTCTAGGGACTGGGTAGCAGAGGGGAGACCCAGGCGCCCCGGGGGAGAGGGGCAAAGCGAAAGGAGTCCGGGCACGCTCCCAGGGAGAGTCCTCGGGGTGCCGCCTAGTCACCCCTCATTAAATGCGTTGATGCCTCTGTTTGAACGCTCCTGGAACTCTGATTTGTCCTTGGAGCTCCTTTTGGACTCTCAGGAGGCGCAGATCCGGTCGCTCCACCCGCTCTTTCTCCTTAAGCACCGGGTTCCCAGAGCCGATGGCCATCGCTGTTTCCCAGCTCCTCCTTTTAGGACCTTCCGTGGCTTCCCGCAAGGAGCTAACCTAGAGCTGGCCCTGTCCGCGGCAACTCCTCAAGTACCCACTAGATGGCGCTCCAGGCCAGGGTCGCGGCGGCGGCTGGACAGCCAGCCTTGGGCGAGAGCCGGAGGTGGACAGAGACCCACAGCGAGATGGACACCGAGATAAAGCCACAGAGTTACCTCGATCCAGGCCCGGGGGCCGCACAGGCAGCCAAGGGACCGAGGTGCTCCGTTGAGCTCGAATTGGGCTGGCTTTAGACGGGGCCGCAGACGGGAGCGCCGGAGGCTCGGGGTGGGGGTTTCCTCCCTTCTCCTTGCGGCTGCCCTGCGGTGCTAACAACTCTCCCTGAGACTCCACAGCTGCAAATACCGAACGGCCGCTTTTCGTGTGCTCGGCTAGGCTGGGGCCTTCGCGATTCCTCTCGAGGCAGGGAGGCCGCCTGACTCCGGCCTTCGGGGCCTCTCAGAAGTGGAGCTATGAACCTGAATCCGCTGCCGCGCGCCTGCGGGGCCGACTCGATCATGCCGGGGTGGGGTGGAGTGGGAGTAGGAGGTTGAGGAGGCTGGGGCGGTTGGGCATGATTCAGGGTTCCTCTGGCCAGTCTCCACCTAGGCTCCTTCCTCCAGCTCTTCACCTCCCCAACTCCTGTCTTCAGGGTCGAGGGGAGGGGGCATGCAGGATGGACCCCCCTGGAGCAAGCCCTGCTGGGGCTGCTAACCTGGGGTCCAGGTGCCAGAAGCTCTGGGGAACTTTGGGTCTGCGTTGTTCCAGTGGGAGGTGGTGGGAATGGGGAGGGCACAGGGGTCAGCCTGAGAATCTCTCCCTTGGGTTAAAAACCACCAAGGTTCTGGGTCAGGTTTGAATGAGGATCAGGGGGTGTGAGGCCCCGGTGGCCTAAGGCCAGTTTGATTCCGAGGTGGGGCTTGGAAGCCTGATTCCAGCTGACCCTTAAGGTCCCCAGGTGAGCTCTGGCACTCTTGGAGATGATCTCCGTTATTATTAACTAAATGCTACAGCTGGAAAGCAGCCCAGTCCACAGTCGCCAGCTTGCTGTGTGACCCCAGCCAGGTGTCTTCCCTGCATTAGGTTTCCAGCTCTTTCCCCTTCAATGTATATATAACACAGGGCAGAATAAAACCTTTGGTAACTTAGTAGTTAGTTATCTACACATCCATCTACTGCTGAAGCACAAGTCTAGCTCTGGCTCTGGCTGTGTGACCTTGGACAGTGTGACTTTCTTCTTCTCTGGGCCCCAGAATCCTCATCCTGAAAATAAGTGGTTTGGACTAAAATCAAATTGATCTGTGAGTGACCAGTGACTTGGTGCCGTTCCCTATGATCCCCCAGCCTCAACTTCTTCAGGTAAGAGGCAGAGACACTCGCTACTTCCATTTAATATTTGAGGAACCTAAGCCTGAGGGATAGGCAGGGTCATCCACACACCTAGGCTCTTGTTGCTGAGATTCTTGCAGTGGAGGCAGGGCTGGTGGCCAGGATGAATTCACAATTAGGAAATCACATTCCAGGTCCTGAAACCCTTAGGGAACCAGCTGGCTCCAGCTGTCTCCACTCCTTGTGGGATGGGTTTATCCTCCCACCCCAGCAGCACAGTTTGTTGACTGATTGTGACTACTTCCCAAACAGAGACAGGGATACTGATAGAGGACATTCAGGACCCCCTGTGTAAGGGTGCCCCCCAGACCTGGAGTACCCAATGGGCTAATTTCTTACCTATGTGGAAGGCTTTGTGGTTTCAAAGCACTGTCACATATGGGCTGTTACTGAACCTTCACTGGCAGGGTGTTGATTATGAATCCCCACTTGACAGACAATGACACTGGGGTTCGGAGAAATGAAGTGAAGTGCCCCAGGCCATCCAGTAAATACAGGAAGAGCTCTTTCACAATCCCATGGGCCTGGTCCTTGGAAATGTTAGCTGATGAAGTGAGGATGGATGAGAGTCAGCCTCATGGCTGGGAAAGGGCAAAGGGCTAGACGAGCACCCTTTGTGGCCCGGCCAGGAGGTGTGTCCATGGGAGAAGCAGCCCGACTCAGCCCAAGTCTGGGAGGTCAGGGGAAGGGTGGCCCCCGCTAGTCTTGTCAGCCCAGCAGGGCCTGCCAGGGACCCATGGGGGGAGGGATTTCTCCTGTATAAAACAATAGCAGGGGTGTTGACGGGTTACCTGAGATGTCACATGGCAGGTGCTTAGCTCAGGCACAGCTCATGTTTGCTCTCATTATTGATTTCCATCCCCAAGAGAACCTGATATCCTCTGGCCTGTGGCACCTTTTCCTCCACCTGACTGGAGGAGCTGTGGAACACCCACTGTGTTCTTACCACTGGGCATAAATTTTCTTATATACTTCTCAGCACTGGTTAAGGGGTATGATGATCCCCATTTTACAGAGGAGCAAACTAAGTCTCAGACCTGCCCAAGGTCATAAATTTGCTAAGAAGCAGGTCACGGGTCACACCAAGTTCTGGCCGACCCCAGGCCTGTGTTCCTTCCTGGATCCCTGAGAGTTCCTGCTCTGTTGCCCCAGGGCATCCTAGTCCCATGGGGCAGTTGACCCACGCTCCCTGTGGTGGGCTCTTGTGGGACTGGATCTTATTTAGCCCTGGACTGGCTGGTCGGTTCCTTTACTCTGCCCCAACTTGTGTCTTACTCCCCTCTGAGAGGGGCTGCCCACCCTTCGAAAGGCTTCCCATAACTCTCCCAGTGTACCCACGGCAGTTTTGTTTTTAGTACTGATGTCTCACGTTCTGAGAAAACCTTTAGTTCTGACCAAGTCACCCAGCAGGTCACCCATACACAGATTCAGCCACATACACACATGCATGCACACACATGGAGACCCATACACAACGTGCCAGCACACACAAAGACACACAAACATACACATATATGGACCCCCCATACACAGAGGCACCCTCATTTAACCACATACAAACACATAGACACACATACAAACACACAGAGACAAGCACACACACACACACACAGACTGGCACATACAAACACTCAAACACAGAGATGCACACAGACACTCACAGACACACCCACGAACATGTACCTACTACACAGATACACACATGCAAACACACAGAGCTATGCCTACATGAAGACACTTGGTGGGGGTGGTTTTCCATGGAGAAACTAGCTTCCCAGCCTCTCTGAGGGTCCCTTCCCCCCCCCCCCCAGTTTGCTTGGGCCAAGCCCTTTTCTACCCCACTCCTCTGCATTGCCACATCTCCTCTGGGAGGGGATATGTTTGTTTAAGGTCTCTGTCTCCCAGGAGATGGCTGGCTCCCTCAAGGTGGGGCTGGTGTCTGTTTTATTTATCGTTGGGTGCTCAGACCTAAAACTGCTTAACACATGGCAGAAATGCAAAAAGCATTTGCTGGGGGCCAGCCTGGTGGCTCAGGCCATTGGAGCTCTGTGCTCCTAACGCTGAAGGCTGCCGGTTCAATTTCCACATGGGCCAGTGGGCTCTCAACCACAAGATTTGCCGGTTCGACTCCTCAACTCATGCAAGGGATGGTGGGCTGTGCCCCCTGTAACTAACGATGGCAACTGGACCTGGAGCTGAATGGTGCCTTCCACAACTAAGATTGAAAGGACAACAATTTGACTTGGAAAAAGTCCTGGAAGTACACACTGTTTCCCAATAAAGTCCTGTTCCCCTTCCCAATAAAATCTTAAAAAAAAAAAAAAAAATGTATTTGCAGAGTGAATGAAAGTTGCTCCCTCCAGAAGCAGGGCCCACATCTGGTCCCGCCAGGATATGCTTGCCCAGGCCCTGGACAGAAGCCCGTGCGTGCTCCAAGTCCACTTGGAGTCGGCCACAGTCCCAACCAATGGGGCCTCCTCTCTCTCCTGAGGAACGGAGGCCCAGGAAGGGCAAATAATTTGCTTGAGGACTTGACTCTGCAGGAGAAGTGTCTGGGCTGCTAGGGTCTGAATGTTTGTGTCCCCCCAAAATTCATGTTGAAACCTAACCCCCAAGGTGATGGTATTAGGAGGTAGACTCTTTGGGAGGTGCAAAGGTCATGAGGACAGAGCCCTCATGAGTGGGATTTAGCTGTTTTATAAAGAGACCTCTTCCCCTTTCCACCACATGAGCATACAAGGAGACATCATCTGTGATCTGGAAGGAAAAGGGTCCTTATCCGATCCTCCTGACACCTCCATCTTGGATGTTCAGCCTCCAGAACAGTGAGAAATAAATGTCTGTTGTTTATAAGGTTCCCAGTCTGTGGCGTCTTGTTATAGCAGCCTGAATGGACTAAGAGCCATCCACAACCGGGCCCTCCTGGCCCTCAAACCCTGCTGTCCTGCGGTGCCGGGTGTTTCTGTTCTCTAGGGGCTCTGCTGCCTCTCTCTCAGCCATTGTTGCCATTGAGCCTGGCCTCGTCTCCTCCCCCAGCTCCAGGGCAAACTTCTCCACCTGGGACCATTGGGAGTCTCCCAACACATCTGCCCACTGACCTTTCCTGCCAGCTACGACCTTTCTGAAACGCAGGTGAGATAGGGTCTCTGACCTGTTTAAAGCCCTCCCTCCAATGACTTTCTGTGCTCTTGGGGCCCAGTCCAGACCCCTTCACTTGGCAGTGGGGCCTGTATGAGTCCTGCCTACTCCCCCACCCCAGGGCTCCATCCCCACTATCTACCTGCCCAGGTATTTAGGTTAATCTTGCGGATCTTGCCTCAGGGCCATCTCACACTCACACTCTTCCCTCTCTCTGCAACCTCTTCCTGTCTTCCTTCAAAACTCAGCCCGTTGGCCTCTTTACCAGGAAGCTTCCCCTCAGCCTTCTCTCTTCTGAGTGAGGCACCCATGCACATGGATTTATAATTAGTGTTCAATGAATGTGTGACTTGGGCAAATTACTTTACCCCTCCCTCATCGCTTGTTCAAAATGGAGATAACAGTACCTCATGGGGTTGTTAGAGGATTAAGTGAGATGCTGTTTATAACAGTTCCTGGCTCAGTAAAGAGCCCTCCTAAAGAGCCCTTGCCTGGTTGGAGGTACCTAGAGGAGCCGGAGGATGGGGACCTGGGGGGCCATCTGGGGCAGGGCAAATTCTTCTCCTCCCGGGGCAGCAGCCAGGGTTGAGCCCACCAGAGCTGGGTGACTCTTCCTACCCTGGAGGCCAGCACAAGCCAGTGGGACCCTGCCATCTGGGGTGACAGGCTTTCAAGACCCTGAACCTGGTGAATCTGGCCTAGAGGGGGTGGTTTAGGCTAGAGGGTAGCCCGAGGGGCCTGTGTGTCGGGGTGTCTATGGCTGAAGACAGAGCCCCCACAGGTGACTGGACTGTTGCAGAGAAATCCTGAGGGCAATGAACTCCAGTGCATATGCCCACTGATGGAGCCTCCTCTCTCTTCTGAGGAACCCAGGTCCAGGGAGGAGGCATCTCCTGCTGGATGGTGGGTTACAGGTGACTTGGATCAATTCTATAAACTGTGGCAGTGACCCCTTCAGACCACTAGGTGGGGATCTGGAGTTGTCCAGCCCTGGAGTTTGGGGTTTGGGCTTCCCTCTGGAGCCCCTGACCCTCCCACCTCAGTCCTGTTTCAGGTCAGGAGTTCCCAGCCTGCCTGGCTGCCGCCTCCTGGGGGTGGGGGGTATCCAGGTCTGTTCTCTGTGCCTCCATTTTAATTTATGGCTAGGTCCTGCTGCCAGGCAATGACACTGAGTGAAGTGAATAAAGAGCTCAGACTTCATGCAGCCAGAGATACCTGAGTTAGAATCCCAGCTGCATCTCTAGCTCTGTGGCTTTGACCCCTTGAAACTCAAATGTCCTCAACCCTAAAATAAATTCACGTCTACTTATTCTACAAAGGGCAAGAGGATATGTGGCCGTCCTGATGGCCATGATGCGTGCGGGGAACAAGCAGTGTTTTGATCACTGATACTCAAGTAGGAAAAGCTGGCCTGGGAGGAAATGCTGAGCACGGGTGTGGCCACAGAGCCAGGAGTGCAGTTTCAAGGTCTCTGTCTCACATGGAAAGGTGCTGGCTTGGGTAGTAAATGGCCATCAACCGTGATCGGATGGCCATCAGCTATGGCCATCTGGCCGTCAGCTGTAATCAGCGAGCCGTTGGCCACTAATATAACTGCCGTGGCTACGCTAGCAGCGGATGGTGGCTGAGCTAGGATTGTGGATTGCACAGAGGCACGGATTGCAGTTAGCATTGCAGATTGCAGTTGGCAAGTGAGGTTGGTTGGCAGAAAAGCGGGCGGCGGGCTGCAGCTCTTGTGGCTCCTGCTTCCTGTGTCTCCAACTCAGCCACCACCGAGAATATAGTGGTATGACTCCCCTACCTGTGGCTCCGTGGGTGTTCCTTTTTGGCCTCACCATACCCTGCGTTCTTATGTGGGGAGTGGGAGCTGAGACCCTGCATGACACCCTGCATGACAACGGGACATTCCCCATTTATCGCATCCAACATTCCCCGGGGCTCCTTGATCTCAGGGCTTGGTGGGGTTGCAAGGAAGTACAGCCTTGTCCAGTCTCTCAGGTTTCCCACAAACAGGAGTTTGAACACGGCAGGTCGACAGGGAGGCTTTGGGCTGCTCATCCTCCAAGGCCGGGCAAACCCCACATTCCTCTGCCGGGAATGCCCCTTTGGCCCTTCTCTCCTGTCTCTCTAAATGATTCATTATTTTCTAAGGCTCCAGTCAAAAGACCTTTACTTCATCATGCCTTATCTGGTTCCTCCTCCCTCCAATCCTGGGCCCCTGCGGTCCCGGTGTGTCCCTCTCTGCTGGCAACGACTCATGGATCAGAGTTTTGGCTGGGTTCTGGCACAGAGGAGATGCTTAATGTACATCTAAGGTGGCCCGAAGGTAAAGAAAACTTCACAGAGAGGGGACTGGACAAGATGGGAGGACATTTCAAAGGCCCAGGGGGAGGGGATTGGGGCTGTATGGAGAGGGGAGTCACCACCCCTAGTTCAGGACAAGTTGTGAGCTCTGCTCAGGGCAAGCAGCTCTGCAAGGAAAGCAGGTCCAGAAGGGTGGAGGTGGCTGGTAGACCTGGGGGGTCAGGAGAGGAACATCAGAGGGCCTTCTTGGAGCCCAAATCCAAAACCTGCTGCTTGCCTGGCCACACGTTGAAGACAGGGCCCAGGACTAGTCCAGCCTCTTTCTGGGGGTCATGACCCCATCCCCATGCCATCCCTATCCCCCGAAGCCCCATCTCCTAGGTACCACCTTATGGGTAATCAATGCAGCCAAACCCTGAGATGGGAGCACAGGTAGCTCCTTATGTGCCCTACTGGGGGCAGGTTTTAATTCTTTCTCTGGCTCAGTTTTCCAGGGTGCGGAGTTGAAAGAGCTTGGATTGTGCGGTCAGATGTACCTGACTTCCTGTCGGCTCTGCTACCTCTCAGCTAGGTCACTTTGGGTGAGTGGCTCTGTCTCTCTGAGCAGAGCAGGTTTCCTCACCTGTGAAATGGGAATGAGCACTCCCCCAACCCCCAGGTTGTCATGAGGTTTAAGGAACCAATGTGTTTTACCATAAACGTTTGTGTCCTTTCTCCTCCCTCGAGGGCGCAAGAGTAGACTACATTTGATGCCTCTCTGCCCCTGTCAGTGCCCTGCACAATGACTCCCACGGTGGTCCCCAGTTTCCCTCCCACTGTGCCCCCACAGTACCATCTTCGTGAGAGCAGCTGAGCTGCATGCTGGACTTTCCTTTCCTCACATCGAGGCTGGGCCCTGCTCCTGGCTGAGCCTGCACCTCAGGCTGGTTTGTGGCATCAGTGTGGCTTGTCCTCAGGTTCCCTCCCTCACTGACCTGCTAAATGCCCAGGGCTCCCCAGGCACCTGTCTTTCTGGACAGTTTTCCAAACCAGCCTCACTTTCCCACCTAACTGGTAGAAACTTATTTTCCTAGGGTTCCCTTCCTCGGGGCCATGCTGGGTGGGGGCCCATTGGACTCACTGTGTTTCCTCCCCCAGGTGCCATGCTTATAGCTTCGCACCAGCATCTAGGGATCCCAGGGCATCATGTCAGAGACTCCGAAGTCACAAAGGCACTGCCTGCCTCCTCTGCCTCCATTGGGCCCTGGGCCAAGGCTGAGGACAATTTCCCCTGATCCTCCATTGACAGGAGGGAAAATTGGGTTCAGAGAGCTCAGAGCAGGTTCCACAAATGGGAAGAAGGAAAGAATGGGCTCAGGGAAGCAGAGAACATGGAGGATGGGATTGTTCCATGTAAGTCGCCTGTCTTTTCCTTGGTTCAGATGCCCTTTTCTCCCCGGAGCTCATCCATCTTTCCCCTGAAGCAGATGGGATTTGAGTGAGAATTCTCACCTGTCGAGAGAACAGAACTAGCCAGGCCCAGAGGGAACTGCTATCCCTGGTTCTCACCACTTTGGGAGCCAGAGGTCTCTATCCCAAGGTGACAGGCAGAGGCCATGATGGGGTTAACTATCTTCGCTTTCATGTTACTTCAGCAAATATGCACTGAGCAACTTCTGCACTGTTGTGTGCAGGCATTAGCCTCCCTCTCTCAGAAGCGCTGGTCTCCTTGTTTTCTTCTTTCTTCTCAAAAATTGAGATATGATTCGCATACCATAAAATGTATCCTTTTAAAGTATACAGTTCAGTGGTTTTTAGTACATTCACAAGGTTGTGCAACCTTCACCACTATTTAATTCCAAAGCATTTTCATCACCCCAAGAAGAAACCCTGACTCATTAGCTGTCCCCCCCTTCTCCCCCGCCCCGACCTTGGCACCCACTAATCTAGTGTCTGTCTCTCTGGATTTGCCTATTCTGGACATTACATAGAAATGGAATCATACAGTATGTGTTTTTTCATGACTGGCTTATTTCACTTAACATAATATTTTTAAGGCTCATCCATGTTGCAGCATGTATCAGTACTTTTATTCCTTCATATTGTTGAATAATATTCCATTGTATGGATAGACCACATTTTGTTTATCCATTCATCCATTGATGGACATTTGCACTGTTTCTCCTTCGTGGCTATTATGAATAATGCTGCTATGGGACATTCATGTAAAAGTCTTTCTGTGGACATATGTTCTCATTTCTCTTGGGTCTATGCCTAGGAGTGGAATCGCTGGGTCAAATGATAACTGTGTAACTTTGTGAGGAACCCCCAAACTTTTTTCTATACCGTTTTACATTCCCATCAGCACCTCCTTGCCATTTCTTGAATATGCCAGGCATGCTTCTCCTTGGTCCCCAACTTCTTTCTTGGGGAGGCCATCCTTTGTAACATAGTAGTAACTCACCTTCACCCTCCCCACTCCCTTCCTCTGGCTGTTGTTGTTATTGTTAACGTCTGACATGTTATGTGGTTCCTTATTTTATTTGTTATCTCTCCTCACTGGAATATGAGCTTTGTTTTGTTCATTGTGGTATTGTTATTCCTAGCACAGTGCCTGGCACATAGTACCTGCTCTGTAAATGTTTGTTGAGAACACATGAATAAAGACATGGGGGTGGGGGTGGCTGGATGGCTCAGTTCGTTACAGTGCAAGCTCTGAACAATAAGGTTGCTTGTTCGATTACCACATGGGCCAGTGAGCTGCACCCTCCACAACTAGACTGAACACAACAAGCTGCTGCTGAGCTTCCAGAGGGGCGGCCAGATGGCTCAGTTGGTTAGAGCACGAGCTCTCAACAACAAGGTTGCCAGTTCAATTCCCACATGGGATGGTGGGCTGTGTCCTCTGCAACTAAAGATTGAAAACGGTGTCTGGACTTGGAGCTGAGCTGCGCCTTCCACAACTAGATTGAAGGACAATAACTTGGAGCTGATGGGCCTTGGAGAAACGTGCTATACCCCAATAAAATTTATTAAAAAAAAAAAAAAAAAAAAAAAGACATGGCGTGGGCTGTTCTGGGCTCACAGAGGTGTGTGTGGGGGGAGGTGTGCCCAGTGTCCCTCCATCTGTCAAATGAGGCTCAGCCAAGACCTCTCATGCTCTCACTCTCACCAACCAGGGGTGAAGAGGAACCCAACCTCTTCTGTAAACTAGGCAGAAAGGTGGGAGAAGCAAGTCTGTTAGCCATGCGGTCATCACAACAGGCCCCCCGTCAGATAAGACACTGTTTATAGACAAGGCAACAACAGTTTAGTCGAAGGCTTTGAAAGGTGGCAGTTGAAGAGGGCATTTGGAGGCATCAGTGCCCTGCTTTGGCATTGTCTGTCCCCCTTCAGGACTCAGTCTGGCTTAGACACTAGATGTGAGAGCTGCTTGACAGGAAGGGATTGGTCTTTCCCATTCCAGGAAGGGGGGACCGACCGTCCCAGCTGCATAGCTGACCCTGTGGGTCTCTTATGGCCTCACCTCAGCTGGCCTCTGGGCATGTTAGTCAGGAATCCTTCAGTGGCAAGGGACAGAAATCCAGATCGATGAAGAAAAAGGGCAGTGCATTGGATTGTGTGGTGCTTGGAAGTGCAGGGGAGGGGGCAGCTGGCGTTCAGAATGCAGGAGGCCAGGAACACAAAGGTCCCTAGGCTCTCCCGCTCTCTGCTTCCCCTTTCATCTCTTTTCTTTGTGTGTTATGTCATTTTCTCCTACCCCAGATGGGTTTCTTCATGGCACAGGAAGCTTGGCTGCAGGCAGCTGTGGGTTATAGAAATTCAGCTTAGTGGCAGCCGAGAAAAAAAATTTCCCTGCTACTCCCCTCAGAACAGCCCAGGGAAACACTCTGATTGGCCCAGCTGGGATCACATGCTCACTTTTCTAATACACCCATACAAACAGTCCATTCCCATCCTCTACTGTTATCCACTGTGGTTATACCAGAAAACCAGGCTTGCTGGTTTCTCTGAAAATGCCTGCTAAGTGCCAGGTACTTTGCCATATGATTTCTTTTAATCCACACAACTCCTCTGCAGAAAGATATACTGGTCAGGGCTTTTTTGGTTCCTGCTGATAGAAGCCCAACTCAAATTAGCTGAAGCCAAACAGGGAATTTATTGCTCACATAATTGATAAAAGCAACCTAGCCATAGCTGGGTCCAGGGAGTAAAATCAGTCTGAGCTGTCTCTCATTAGCTCCAGCTCTAAACCTGAGTCCCCTCTGTATCGGCTGGGCTCTCAGGCACATTCTCCCCAAACAGCAGGAAAGATGCCCAAGGCAGCCGAGGCCCAGATGGACTTTACAGCACTCAACCCCAGGAGAAGAGAGAGGCCTGCTCTTTGTGTGTAGAGCAAACTACTTGGGGAGACTCGGACTGATTCCCATCATGGTCATATATCTACTCAGTGGACAGGGGATTAAAATGGCAAATTTCATGATATATATATATATATCGCAATTCTAAAAAGTAATGGGTGAGCACTGCTGCACAGCCATCACATACCTTCAATGTAAACTTTTAAAAGGCTCCTCTTCTTCTGATTGGGATTGAGTGGAGTGCTGGCTGAATTTCAGCCCCTATTTAGTTACTCAACTCACTTGGGGCACAGCCGAATGGCTCAGTTGGTTAGAGCACGAGCTCTGAACAATAGGGTTGCTGGTTCGATTCCCACATAGGCCAGTGAACTGCACCCTCCACAGCTAGATTGAAGACGACGAGCTGCCACTGAGCTTCCGGAGGGATGGCTCAGTTGGTTAGAGTGCAAGCTCTCAACAACAGGGTTGCCAGTTCAATTCCCACATGGGATGGTGGGCTGCGCCCCCTGCAACTAAAGATCGAAAACAGCAACTGGACGTGGAGCTGTGCTGTGCCCTCCACAACTAGATTGAAGTACAATGACTTGACTTGGAGCTGATGAGCCCTGGAAAAACACACTGTACCCCAACATTCCCCAATTTAAAAAAGTGCACTTGGGTAAGGAACAGCCTATACAACCATACATGGTGACCATGTGCTGGATTTTATACTTGTCTGTTTCTGGTTGGTCAAAATCAAGTTGAGTCCTAATTCTGTTACCAAATGGCTCCCCCAGCTTTGTGATACCTACCGAGCTGATACTATGCCATCTTCCAAGCTGGGCAGAACCCTGTGGCTCCCCAGTAGAGACCTCCTGCCAGACGTATAGTGACCTGTTAACGAACATTCTTAGGGTATGACTGTCCAACTGCCATTGGTCATACTTATGCCTCTGGAATGACACCATTGTCATGCCATGTCCGGATTCCCTTCTCACTGGTCTTCTCCACATTTTCCCATGTTGTCCTGAAAGATCTCATGAGAACTAGATCAAAGCCTTTACCAAACTCCAGAGAAAGGGTATTTCCTTCATCTGCCAGTCTGGACATCCTATTATAAAAGAAAATGAGATTACTTTGGCTCACCTGGATCTTTGAGGGGGTAGGATAGTGCAGGGCAGTGGTTTTCAAACATGGGCGTGCATCAGAGTCAGCTGGAGGGTGACTGCTGAGCTCTGCACAGAGTTTCAGATTCAGGAAGTCTGGGTGGGGTCCTAGCACTTACATTTCTAGTAGGTTCCTCGGTAATGCTGAGGCCACTGGTGGGGGCGCCACATTTTGAGAACCACTGATATATTAGGGGATAAAAGCGAATGCTCTGGAGTCCATAACCTGGAAGACCTTAACCTGTTTGAGCCACAATTTCTTTAAAACAGAGAGAATATTCTTACCTGCCAGGGTAGCTGTGGATTATAAAGGTAATTTATAAAACTGCTCCACTCAGTGCCTAGCACATGTG
Organism: Rhinolophus sinicus; assembly: GCF_057876585.1. NCBI lineage: Eukaryota > Metazoa > Chordata > Mammalia > Chiroptera > Rhinolophidae > Rhinolophus > Rhinolophus sinicus. Next base: position 28,129,454 of record NC_142512.1, read on the forward strand.
TGATCAATAAATACTGAATCTTCTACTGATATACCTACTACTGAATCTGTGCTGGCTGCTTTTCTAAACTGCTCACAGACCATCTGAATAATCCATCTACACGGTGAAATAGGAGTTGGCCCGTGACTCACCTCAGCTTTTCTTGGGTTGATCTGGGTCATGGGTAGGTTTCAAAACTGATTACCTGAGGAAAATAGATTGATGAAGGAAGAATGGGGAGAAGAGAACAAATCTTTCAAATGGGAGGAAGGAGGACTGGCCGGCCTGGAAGAGGATTCTGTTCCTGCTCCCCCTTTGCCTGTTAGCTGGTCATTTGTGGTGCTGTCAGATTGAACTTTCCACAGCCTGTTCCTAGATAACAGGCCAAGAAGATGGGTCCCCAGCCCAGCTCCCAGGCAGGGCAAACCCCTGCCCCAGATGGATGAGACTCCCAAAGCAGCGTCCCGTCGCAGGTGCCTCACCCTGAGCACCCTCACTCCTGCGGCTCCTTGGACGCTGTGCCTCCTGCCCTACTCTTGAAATGCGTGTTTCAAAACCGAGATGTTGCCTCAGCTTCTATTCCCAAGATTCTGTTTCGGTTCCTCCCTGGTCCTTCTGCCTCAGTGGTGGCCCCAGGCTCAAGCGTTGAACAGGACTCATGGACAGAGCCAGCCAAGCAGCAGATTCACCCACCACCTCTGCCCCCTTTCTAAGCCCACAAGCCTAGGCTCGGAGAGGTCCTGCTACCCCTTACCCTACTCTCCCAGACACTGAAAAGAGAAAAATGTCCAAGATCTCCAAAAACTGGGGGCAGAGTCTGCACTGGAACGCACTTCTCCTTAACGCCTGCCGCAGGTAAAGTGATGCAGTAGTTCTAAGGCCAGACTGCTTATTCATCGGCTATGCAACCGTGGACACATTAATGAAACTCCTGGTACCACACACAGTTTCCTCTTTTGTCAAATAAGCAAAATAAGCTGGACGGAAAAGGAGAAGAATCATATAATTTAACTCATATGTGGGCTATAAAACAGAACAAATGAAAAAACAAAACAAACAAACAAAAAACTCATTGACACAGACAGCAGTATGTGGTTACCAGAGGGAAAGGGGGTAAGGGAAGGTTGAAGAGGGTAAAGGGGGTCAAATATATGTTGATGGAAGGAGACTAAACTTTGGGTGATGTGCACACAAGGCAACGTACAGGTGATATATTACAGTATTGTACACTTGAAAGTTAGATAATCTTATTAACTAATGTCACACCAATAAATTTAATAATAAAAACATTCATGTCTAGTGTTTAGGACAGAGAGTTTAGACAAACTCTCAATAACATTGGTTTTTATTACTATTAGCTTCTGGGCCAGAGTTTTTTAAACTCATGGTAGTTCACCTTATTTGGTCAGTTGAATTATGTCCCCCGCAATACACATATCCAAGTCCTATCCCCTGGTACTTGCAAATGTGACCTTATTTGGATAGGGCCTTTGCAGGTGTAATCAGTTCAGGATCTCAAGGTGACATCCTGGATTTCGGGTGGGCCCTACATCTAATAACTGGTGTCCTTACAAGGGAAAGGACACAAAGACAGACGCACACGGAGGAAGGCCATGTGAAGACAGAGGCAGAGGGTAGAGCTATGCTGCTACAAGCCAAAGAATGCTTGGGGCCTCCAATAGCTTGAAGAAGGAAGGAAGGGTTCTCCCTTAGAACCTTCAGAGGGAGCGTGGCTCTATAGGCACCTTGATTCCAAACTCTGGTTTGCAGAACTATGAGAGAATAAGTGTCTGCTGTTTAAGCCACCAAAGTTGTGATAAGTTGTTATGGTAGCCCTGGGAAATTACTACAGCAGCCTCCTGTTATGTGAAGGAAATGTCTTCCAAGAGCCCCAGTGGATGCCTAAAACCATGGATAGTACCAAGTCCTATACATACTGTGTTTTTTTTTCCTATGCATACATACTTATGATAAAGGTGAATTTATAAATTAGGCACAGTGAAAGATTAACAATAATAACTAATAAGTTCCCCCACTATCTGAAAGTAGAGCACGCCTATGAAATCTTTCATAAGCCAATATGGTGTAAAGCGAAGAAGCAAGTACCATTAATTGAAAAACAAAAATCTTGTTTCTATTTTTTTCTGTGAGCAAAAACAGATACACTACTATAATGTAGGCCTTTTGTAAAAGCAAAGTGATTAATGTAAGATTTTGAAAGGTGGGTGATACCCGCAATAAAATAGAACAATTATAACACTATACTGTAATAAAAGTTATGTGCATGTGCTCTCTCTCTCTCTCTCTCTCTCTCTCTCTCTCTCTCTCTCTCTCTCTCTCTCTCCCCGTCTCTCTGAGAACCAATGTAATTACTGAGATGGCTACTAAGTGAGGGGCAACATATACAGTGTAGATATGCTGGACAAAGAGATAATCACATCCCTGGCGGGATGAAGAGGGATAGTGTGAGATTTCATCCTACTACTCAGAATAGTGTGCAATTTAAAATTTATGAATTGTTTATTTCTGGCATTTTCCATTTAATATTTTCAAACCACAGTTGAGTAGGGGTAACTGAAACTGCAGAAAGCAAAACTGCGGGTAAGGGGAGACTACTGTACACCTTTCTTTCTGATTGTCCACAGGCCCTGCTCACGCTCACTCTCCTGCAGAAGGGTCTGTCCACTTTTCTCTCTCCTCCCAGTGGAAAGTCCCATCTCTCAGGGAAATTTACCTTGGTGTTAAGTGGAAAAAAATATGATAATTTAGTTAAAAAGACTTCCCCTCTGAGCCATTAAAAATTTTCCTTCACACACTTGCTTTCCAAATGAAGTCTTCATGGTGGAGTGTGGTCTGATGATTTTCGAGGCCCTCTCCGCCTCCCTGGCTGGGCTAGCTCCTCTTCAGAGGGCACTTCTACCACCATGCTGACCACACCATAAAATCAGAAGAGTCCTTTCTGTCCTGGCTTTCTTAGCCTGTAGTGTAGGCTTGGCACATTATTGTCCTAATAAATGTTTATTGATTTAATAGATGAGGGAAGGGGTTTTCTGATGTCCCCACTCCTGACCACTTCTTTCCCAATCCTAGAAAATTCCATGAGAAACTAAAACGTATATCCACACAAAGACTTCTACACAAATATTTATAGAGGTTTTATTTATAATAGCCAAATCTGAAAACAATCTAAATGTCTATCAATAGGTGACTGAATAAACAAATTGTAGTAATATGCATATAATGGAATACTACTCAGCAATGAAAAGGACTGATCTATCCACCAATATGGGTGAATCTCAAAATTCTTTTTATGCTATAAGAAAGAAACCAGAGGGGTGGCCATTTAGCTCAGTTGGTTGGAGCGTGGTGCTGGTAACACCAAGGTTGCTGGTTTGATCCCCACATGGGCCACTGTGAGCTGCACCCGCCTTACAAAAAGAAAAGAAAAAGAAAGAAAGAAAGAAGCCAGACACAAAAGAATACATACTGTATGATTCCATTTATACATAATTCTAGAGAATGCAAATTCATCTATAGTGGCAGGACGACTAGAAGTTGCCTGGGGCTGGGACGGAGGAGGGATTGATTGCGATGGAACAGGAGGGCACTCTTGGGTGTGATGGAAAAATATTCTGTATGTTTTATTTTTAATTTAAAAAAAAAAATTTTATTGGGGAATATTGGGGAACAGTGTGTTTCTCCAGGGCCCATCAGCTCCAAGTCATTGCCCTTCAATCTAGTTGTAGATAGAAGGTGCAGCTCTCTGGCCCACGTGGGAATCGAACCGGCAACCCTGTTGTTCAGAGATTGCGCTCTAACCAACTGAGCCATCCAGCTGCCCAATATTCTGTATCTTGATTGTCGTCATGGTTACACTGATGTATACATTTGTCAGAACTCATCCAGTTAATACTTTAAATGGGTGCAGTTTATTGCATGTAGATTACATCTCAATAAAGTTAATTAAAAAGAAAATTCTATAAGGCTTTGGACCCTAAATACTGCATCCTCTACTCCAAGAAAAAGAGGATATGCATCTTGTGTGTGGAGGAGTCTATTTGAGAATTTATTTAGCATATATATATGAAATGCGAACTCAGTGCAGGCATTTGGTTGGCACTTGTAGGTCGATAACAGACCTCAGGAAGCCCAGGGCTTGAACAGAACTTGCCAACTTCTCAAAGAGGGGAGCTAGGATGAAAAGAATATGCCAAGGGGCGGACGGGTGGCTCAGTTGGTTAGAGCACAAGCTCTGGGCAATGGGGCTACTGGTTCCATTCCCACATGGGCCAGCAAGCTGCACCCTCTGCAACTAGAATGAAGTCAATGAGCTGCCGCTCAGCTCCCAGGCGGCCAGATGTCTCAGTTGGTTGGAGCGCACGCTCTCAACCACAAGGTTGCCGGTTGGACTCCTCGACTCCCCCAAGGGATGGTGGGCTGCGCCCCCTGCAACTAAGATTGAACACGGCATCTTGAGCTGAGCTGCTGCTGAGCTCCTGGATGGCTCAGTCGGTTCGAGCGCGTCCTCTCAACCACAGGGTTGCTGGTTCGACTCCCACAAGGGATGGTGGGCTGTGCCCCCTGCAACTAGCAACGGCAAGTGGACCTGGAGCTGAGCTGCGCCCTCCACAACTAAGACTGAAAGGACAACAACTTAACTTGGAAAAGTCCTGGAAGTACACACTGTTCCCCAATAAAGTCCTGTTCCCCTGCCCCAATAAAATCTTAAAAAAAAAAAAAAAAAAAAAAAGAATATGCCAAGAGCAAAGAGTATGAATTTGCCTCCTCAGTGTTTCCAAACTCACCTGAGCTACTGTTATAAGTATTAAAAACATCTGGGCTCCACCCTCAGAATTGCTAAAATGGCCTAAAGATCTTTATGTTCTGAAAAAGTGCCCCAGGTAAATTTTCAGATCAGGTAACTTTAGAGAAAGTGCTTGGCTGGATCTCCATTTCAGGCATAGATGGATATCACTGTCCAAAGCTAATTAGAGGCCTTTGAACTATTAGGTTGGTGCAAAAGTTATTGTGGTTTAAAAGGTTAAAAATAATTGCAAAAACCGCAATTACTTTTGCACCAACCTAATAGAATGGATGTGAAAAGTCGTTTGTCCTTGCACCTCCCTCTGGCCAATGAGAATCTATCAACTCCTCCCTTCCATTCATTCCCAGAGCCTCACACCTGTCTGCCAGAAGGTTCCCTGTTTAGGTAAAGTTCTCCCCCTTCAGAAGCTCCTCACCTTTTGGTCCATCCTGGGAAAACAGCTCCCCTTTTTCCTCCCCCAATCCTACCATCTCTCAGAAGGGTAAAGGTTTCATTAAGCGATTCTGCAACTTGAGTCAAACATATAGGTTCATTGCTTAGACAGTGTTTCTGCCCCCCGGCCTGAGAACTCAACGCTAACCTAGTAAACCTAGAGAATACATTCCCCATGCTGAGAATGGTGGGTGTGAGGATGGGTGGGGAGAATTCCGTCCTCTGTTCACTCTGGCCACAGGCGATGTGGTCACCATGGCTATGAGCACTCTGTACTCTGCAGGCAGCCATTTTGTTTTCATGGGAAAAGCCCAGTACACCAGGAAGCTGTGTGGTGGCAGTGGGAACACAACACAGGAAAGGTCTGTGTCACAGCCAGAGATTACCCAGGACCTCAGGGTCAGCAGCTAGACCCCTTCCCAAAGCTGATTGGATTCCTCCCAAGGTTGCCAGGACTTTGGGCAGAGAGTAAGGGTTCAGGCCTTAGCTGCTTTCTCCTTCCCCCCAGAAGAAGATAACTGTCCTTTTTTGAGAACATGCCATGGTGACCATATTTTAAAACCCCAAATCAAGACATCATGCCTGGTAAACATTTGTGGATTGATCCATGTGGAAAGTCCTTTAAAGGTATCTGGACATAGTTGTTACATATTGAATAAATTAAATTTCTGGAAAAGAATATAATCAAGTCAGACACTGTCCTGAAAAATCTAAGCCAGTGGTTCTAAACAGAGGTGATTGTGGCCTCAAGGGACATTTGGCAATGTTTTGAGACACTTTTGGTTTTTACAACCTGGGGTGGGGACGCTATTGGCATCTACTAGGTAGATAAACATGCATAAGGTTGTAGTGATATAAATAAATGTTGAATAAATAAATAAATTGTGGAGAATAGCTACATCTACTGTGAAGAATTCTAAATAAGTATGTAGATATTCCTCCCTCAAGGAAGGGAGCATAATTCCCCACTCCTGAAGTGTGGGCTGTGCACAGTGACTTTCTCCCAACTGCTGCCACATGGAAAGAGGGAGGGGAGGAGAAAGTACTAGCTTTATAGTAGAAACCTTGCAAACACTACCTCAGAATGGTCAAGGTCAACATCATTAGTGATAAGTCATCTTGATACTATGTACCTTTGATAGGCTGTGATGAGAAGGGTACTTCACCTCTGAGGCCTTCTTTTCCCGAACCCATAACCCTCGCCTAGTCATGAGAAAAACATCAGCTCAACCCCAATTAAAGGACATTCTACAAAATACCTGACCAGCACTCCTTAAACCTGTCAAGGTCATCAAAAACAAAGAAAGTCGGAGAAACTGTGGTCATGGCCAAGGAGCCTAAGGAGACACGGTGACTAAATATAATGTGATATCCTGGATGGGATCCTGGGACAGAAAAAGGACATTAGGTAAAAACTAAGGAAATCTGAATAAAGTATGTATGGCCTTAGTTAATAATATTGTATCAATATTGATCCATTAGTTATGACAAATATACTGTATTCATGTAAGACTTTAACAATAGGGGGAATATAGTGAGCTATGGGAAGTCTATGTACTACCTTTGTAACTTTCCTATAAATCTATTCAAAAATAAAAAGTTTGTTTAAAAAGTGGCTATAGTGTCTATGTTATATTGCTTTCTGTAAGGGAATTATTTTTTAAATGAAAGTTTATTGGATCGACAGTGGTTAGTAAAGTTACATAGGTTTCAAGGATACAATTCTGTAATCCATCATCTATATATCACATTATGTGTTCACCACCCAGAGTCAGTTCTCCTTCCATCACCATATATTTGATCCCATTTACCCTCATCTACTATCCCAGTAAGGGAATTTATATCAAGCATTTAGCATACTGACATACGGTAAATGCTTAAGGTTAGCTATTATTTATCATATTGTTCCTATTTATTTTTTTATTAAAATAATAATAATACGTACTTATTATAGAAAAATTTACAGATGAGCCAAAGAAAACAAATAAAAACATCCACAAATTGAATCTCTCTCTGAGACAACTACCGGTCACACCTTTCTGTGGATCCCTGCAGAGATATAATTAATTTTTTGCAAACCTTGGATCACACCACGTATACAATTTGGCAAGTAGCCATAATTTAAGTAACATTTGTGTTGTTCCAACTCTTTGCTCTTACAAGTAGTCAAAAGCTCAAGTAATGGATTAAATGTTAATGAAGAAGAAAAAAAAACCCTGAAAAATTATAAAAACTGGACACCAATGCTTAACTATGCATGAGAGTGGTCAATAGTTCATTAAAGCAACTCTCATCTGAAAAGTCAATGGTTGACTTTTCTATTCTAGATCTATTTTATTTCATAGTTTTAAAAATGTTTTTTAAAAGGAAAGAAACAGGAAGGAAAGAAAGAAGGGCAAAATGTTGACAGTGGTTATCACTTTTCTTTCCTTTGAACCCTGTTGTGGTTACCAAATTCCCTAAAAGGAGGACATTTCACTCTGAGACAGCAGCCAACACCACAGACAACTGAACAATGGACGAGTGTTTGGCTACAGTACTTTTCAGCTAAGTGCCATTTTGCCTAAATCACTGGGTTCACTGATTTGTTTTCGAGTAACTCTATTTACTAATAGGTAGTGTCCTAAATGCTTCCCAAATATTTAATGACCTGATGAAGTAAATGAGTATTATTTTGCTCATTTTACAGATGAGGAAACTGAGGCCCAGAGAGGCTAAGTTGCCCTAGGTAATACCCAAGCCTCATGGATCCAGAGCCATTACCCACTGCACCACACTGCCCCCCAGGCTTCTCTGGGCCAAAATGAGTGGAGCCAACAGCCTGCCCCATGCTGGCAAGGAGGTGATAATTGCACTTAAGCTTCAAGATTCTGGGGCCTGGCATCTGGAAGCCATCAGAATCTAGAAGTCTGCAGAGGCCATTTGCTAGTTGTGTGAACTTGAGAAAGTCCCATTTCTTCCCCAAGCCTCAGTTTCCTTATTTGTAAAATGGGTGTCCTTTCCTATTGCTCAAGGCTGTTATGAGCTCAGGTATGTGAGCATGCTTCAGAAACTGTGATGTGTGCATGTAGGCAGGAAATCAAAGGAGAGAGGGGGTGCCATGTGAACAAAGGTGCAGAAGTGGGACTGTGAAGGCCATTGTGAGGGAGCTGTGTGCAGGGGACTTTGGTTCCTGACAAGTGGGAGTAGGGTGGAAGGAGTTTGTTATTAAACCTTGGAGGGTTTTAATGTCAGATGATAAGTTGGATGAGTTTGGATGCTAGTGACATTGGGATGGGAGGGAGGGCTGTGAAGGGGAGTCCACGGCAGGAATCCAGGATGGTGGCAGGTTGTCTTCAGCCTCTCATCTGGGCCTCGGGGCTAACTGAGTCTGAGACAGAGCTCCCCAGGATGGGCTCTCTCGCTGAGGGCTCCAGTGATGTGTAGGGACTTGCTGGCAAATGTTAGTCAATGTCCGTGAGAGGGGAGGAAGGTACGGGAGGCAAGAACTATCACTCTTTCCAGAAGCCCAGGGAAATCAGAGTTCAAGCCTCTCTCATTTGGTGGCCTCTCCCAATTTACTCTAGCTAGGTTATTTGATCTGCGAAGTAGGTAAAGTATTCTGTCCCCTGCACTCACTCTGCTCTTCCTAACGTCCCTAGTGACCTCTAATTGCTCCCCTCCCCTAATCATTTACTTTCTCCTTCTTGACAGTTTTGCCAGTATTTTACACTGCTGACCTTTCCCTTGCTCTGAAAAAGTTCTTTTTCTGCCAGGACTGTGCTCTCTCTTGGCCAGTCCTTTAACTGATCTTTCTTGGGTCGCTTTGCTTATTTCTTTTTTTCTTTTTCACACCCTCCAAGATTCTATTTTTGGTCTCCTTCTTTTATCTTGCTATGAGTTCTCCCTTCATGTCTTCTTCAACTACCAGTATGAACCCCCACTGTGCACTGATGTGTTCCAAATCTTCAGCTCTTGTGTTTCCAACTTCAGTCTCATCATGATTGAAACTAAACTTAGCTCTGCCCATACCCACTGCCTCCTGTCTCACTTAATGTCATCATGACCAGATAAGGCTCTGTTGTCAAAACTGTTGAAATGCACCTGGCTGGCTTCAGCACAGAGGGGATTTATTGGAAGGCCAGAACAACTCATCAACTTGAAGGAAAAGTTGATGGTCCAGGCTCAGAAATGGTGGCGGCCAGAGCAGCTCTGGGGAGCTGAGCAGTGGGAGCAGGTGAATGGCTCCTTCAGGATGTGAAGGCTGAAGAATGTAGTATAAGAATGTTACCTACCATATAATGTGTGTTGAATATTAAATGGAGTGTATGGGTAAGGAAGCTCAGGCTCAAAGAGGATGGTTCAATGTCTATCCCTTCTTTCTTTCTGCCGTTACACTCAAGATGAGAATTCTAGAAAGAGAGCATCTAAAATAGACTTGGCTGGGGGTGGGCAGAGCCCCTTCATTTATAGTCCCACCAAACTGTACCCAATGGGAATGATTCTTTCCCCTAAAACTCAACTGGGGTTCTGAACCTGAAAAGGGGGAGTGGACCCTGGGAGTGCAAAATCATAAGTGTCTATCATATTCCTGCCTGAGACATTCTTAACTCCTGTCTCTTTCCTACTCCACTCCTCGTAAATATTGTTCTAATGATTTCCCTGGCTTCATAACTGGTCTGCTTGCTGCCACTCCTCACCCAAAAATCTTCCCACCCCACCGCCAGTCATCTAAAATACAAATCTTATCAGTCCAACCCCATTCCCTGCTAAAAACTCTTTATGGCTTCCCATTGCCCTTAGATAAAAACTTTTTGTTGTTTGTTTGTTTCAATTCAACTTTTATTACCCACATAATATGCAGGGTGTGTACAAAAAAGCCTTTTATCAGCTAACTATATGAAAAGAAACAGTGCAACAATCCATGTATCCAAAATGGGCAAAAGTAAAAGCCTAGCTTCCCCTGAAGAAATAAAAACCCTTCAGACCTACAAAAAGGACAACAGTACTAATTTTTAAAAATTGTATTTACTTAGAAGCATTCAGAATGTCAACAAAACAGCTGCAACCTTTTGATTTTCAAGTACAGAGTGGTATTCAGTTAACAGAACAATAATTATGTTGTATAAGTTGCATCAGAGACAACTGAAGGTGAAAAAACTACCATCCCCTATATAACTGATTTGTGCTGTGCACCAACAAGAACCTGCTTTAAATACCCATGCCAATTTACAACTCCCACACGGTACCAGGCAAGATTAGTAGCTATTGGAAATGTCACTAGGACAGGCTAGCTAGCTAAAGACACATTCGGTAGTGTGTTAACAATACCAAAAAAGAAACTGTACAGTTTAAAAACAATTCTTACACGGCCTTACACTTCAATTTCTTTCTTTAAAAGGTGTGTAAAAGAGGGTTAAATATTTTATAGAGAAGAAAAACAAAAACTGTGCTAGAACCAACTTATTCATCATCTTCCTCTTCCTCACCCTCTTCATCTTCCTCCTTTCTCTTTTTCTTGCTTTTTTTTCAGCCTTGACGACATCACCCTCACCCCCCCCCCTTTTTTTTTTTTTTTTTTTTGCATCAGGCTTTTCTTTAGCTTGGTATGCAGCAATATCCTTTTCATATTTTTTCCTTCAGCTCAGCATCCTTCTTTTCATAAGGCTGCTTGTCATCTGCAGGAGTGTTATTCCACATCTCTCCCAGTTTCTTTGGAACATCACCAATGGATAGGCCGGGATACTCTCCTTTGATTTCTGAGTAATATTCAGAATGAAACAAGAAGGCTGAGGGACACTGGGATCCTTGAACTTCTTTTGTTTCCCCGTTAGGAGGGATATAGGTTTTCGTGTTCTTTCAAACGGATCTCATTCGCCTTTGATATGTCTTCAAATTTTCCTTTCTCTTTATCAGACTTGGTCTTCCACCAATCTGAACACTTCCTAGAAAACTCTGAGAAGTTGACTGAAGCATCCAGATGCTTCTTCTTGTGCTCTTCCTGGCACATTTGCACAAAGAATGTTTATGATGACATCTTGCCTCTCGGCTTCTTAGGGTCTCCTTTGCCCATAGGTATTTAGTTGTTTTTCCTCAGCAAGGCTCAGAATCACCCATTGCCTGTCTGGCTCTCACTTGCTCTGGTGCTGTCTCTGTGGAGCTCAATGTACTGCAATGTCTGTCTTGATCAAATGATTAACATGGTTTACAAGACCCTTCCCCAAAGTTACATTTCCACAAAGCTTTGTTTTCTATCAGTGCAGCCCCACTGCTCCTCAAACATGACTTCTGTGCCTTTGTACATGCTCTTTCCTTCTCTCGGGATGCTCTTTTCACATCCTCTATCTCTCAGGATCCCATGAATATTCATCTTTCAAAGATGGACTCAGATGTCTTCTGTCATCTCCTCATAGAACGCTCCTCAACAAGGCAGGATGAATTAGTTAGTCGCTCTTTTGTACCCCCATCACATTCAATATGGACTTAGATTGTCACCTGAAGCACATTTTATTACTGCATTTGTTTACAAGTCTGTCTCCCCACTAGACTGGGAACTCTCCTAAAGTAGGGCCTGAGTTTTCTTCAGCTTCACTCCCCTGGTGCTTAGCACTGTGCCTAGCACGTAGTGCTCGGTGAATCTATGCAGATAAGGAAACTGAAGCCCAAAGAGGTTAAGCCACATATCTAGAACAAGTAACCAACCTGATGGAAATGGATTTGGAGACAGAGATGTGATGAATCAGATTGTGCTTTTCATAGTCTTGGCAGTTGCTAAAGGTTGTTTGCACCTCCTGTCCCGCCCATCAAGGCTCTTTAGAAAATAGGGCTGAAACTCAAATAGGAGAGATGTAAGTCAAAGATGAGGAAGGTGAGCTGACAGAAAGGTGAGCTGACTCAGAATGCATGGACTTGGCCTCTGGAGGCTTTTAAAAACATGACAGACTTTATCAGGACCAAGTTAGAAGTCTTGTTAGAGGTGGACAACTGGCTGAACGGATGCCTGAACAGGCTGCCTCTTGAGGAGGCCCTTGAGGAGTAGAGGAACCGGCCAAAAGACTCCAATGTCTCCAGCCATGTTCCCCTTGAGCTCAAGGATGTTTGGGGGAGGGGAGATGGGTGAGGGAGCCCCTGCTAATTAAGCCTCTACCCATGAGCGAATGTGAGGCTAATAAGGCCGCCTCATTCCAGGGCACCTCCACACCAAGCCAGCCGGTCTGCCTGTTTATTGCCCGTATGGAGATCATTAATGCCTCCTGACACTGGGGTCACTCCTGGGGTCAATCCCCGAGCCCGTTCTGCAAAACAAGGGGAAATGAACTTCCCAGCACATGTGGCTCAGGCTTGGTGGGGAGGGGGCCTCCTGTCACCCCACACCTCAGCTCTGGGAGAGATCAGCACCCCAGGCTGTCGGACCCCCCAACACAATCCCTGCTGTCCAAGCTGGATTCTGGGGGAGCGGTCCTGGGGAAGGGAGAAGGGTAGGCCCTTGTCTGGGCCGGGACAACCCCCACTGAGGCTGTCCAAACCGACAGACGGTCACTAATCCCCTGGCGACGGGCTGGGGTGGTGTCTGGGAGCTGCAGCTGCAGCTCTACAGGGGCCGGGCTCCGGCCACAGGTGGCGGGAAGGCCCAGGCCAGGCGGCCACGTGAGCGTGAGCAGCGGACTCAGCGCCACCCTCACTCACTTCCCCCTCCGTGATTGGGCCCCATACCTCTCTGGAATCCAAGATGGCGGAGGGGGGCGGGATTCCGCACCAAGTGAAGCTGCGATTGGTAAAACCCAGGCCCTTGAGCTGAAGGATGGCCTCAGTAGCCACTCAGGGAGTTCCCGGTGGGGTGGTGGGCACTCAGCTGTCTTAGCTCACACTTTGGCAACCAAGGCGGCTTCACGAATCCATCTCTCGCAGCCTGGGAAGGGCCAAGGTGGGAACAAGGAACCCCCGGATGGTCCTCCAGGCAGGTCCTTACCGGTCTGGGGCCTCTTCCTTGGTAATGACCAGTGTTGGGAATCAGCCCCTACCAGCCCAGGAAGAAGTGGAGAAAACCCCCAACTAGCTTGGAGGAAATCAGTAGGATTATGAGGTTAATGCCAGAGCAGGCTGAGTGGCAGTTACCAAATAAATGATCCCAGGAGGACATGGCTGAGGTTAAACGAGGCCCAATAAATAAAGGACTGTGTTCAAAGGAGAAACTTAAGAAAATTCAGGGACGTGGGGGTTGGGCCTAGGGACTCCTTCCTGTCCTCCCCTTCTAGGGCCTATTGAATTCTGGAGGGGCCACAGCCTTGGGCCCTGCCTCCTAGGACCGCACAGACTGGGGTCTGTGCCCTATTCAGAGCCAGTGTTGGCATAGCTCCTGGGCTCAGGGCTCCTTGGATAGCTCCATCCACCCAGCTTCTGGGGATGAATGCAGGAATGGAAACGCTTACTGCGGAGGTCTGACCAGTTAACAGAGCCCCAGCTGTCTCTGATTTCTTAGAGACAGAGAAAGGACTAACTGCAGCAAGAGGGGTTGAAGCTAGATGTTAGGAAGCACTTCCCAAACATTAGCTAGATAGAGGGAACTTATGGATTTTGGCAGTAAGGAACAATGGAGGATTTTATTCCAGATGAAAGCACATTTATCCTTATCCCCAATGTGTGTGGGTTAGTTAGGCATTTGCCATTTTTGGCTAAGAAGCATTAGCAGCTAGAAAGGGCCATCAGCACCATCTGTACATGTGAAAAGCTTGTGGGAGAGTCTGTGTGGCATGCTGTCCATTCCACCACCATGTCCTGGTGAATGAGCAGCCCACTCCCATGGGTCCTGCTGACTCTTCCTGTGGCCAACTTGGTGGGGACCAGTGGGAGACAGAGCATGATGTTCTTGGGACCATGAAAGATGTACTATGTCTCTGTTTTGGGAGTCTTAAGAGAGAGATGATTAAGTCTTTGGTCTCAGGGTGGGTATTTTATTTTTTAGAAAATGAACGATAAGAATAGTTCAGATCTTGGGCTCTGGAGTCGTGTAGAGAGTCCAATGGACGATAGAAGTCCAGTGACCTCTTTTCTTCTCCTAAAACCTTGGGCAAGTACTATTTACAATCATGATACTAGTGTTACCATGTGTCAGGCAGTATTACACTCTTACAACGACCCTGTGGGGGAGGTACTGTTATCCTTGTTTAACAATGAAACCAGCTTAAGTGACTGTAGAGCACTATATTTAAAAGCATGGACACAGAAGATCCAGATTAATTGGGTTCAAATCCTAACTTTATTTCCTGGTTGTATGATCTTGGGCAAATTACCTGATTTCTTAATCTGTGAAATGGGGATTATGATAGTACCCACCTGACAAAGGGGTAAGGTTGAAATGAGAGCATGCACGTAAAACTCCTAGAATCCTGCCAGGCACATTGTAGGTGCTTGATACATGTTACTTACTATTGTGAACCCTTAAAGCCCTTTTATCTATGTGCTGTCACTTCATTCTTTTTACTACTCTATGAGCTGGCTATTATTCCTTTTACAGATGAAGAAACAGAGCCTTAAATTTGATCATGCTCTAGGTCCCCCTGTAAGTAGCCTGCTGAGGAACTGAATTCAGGTTTTAGGTTTTTGAGCTTCAAGTTCCAAGGGCTTTCTGATAGCCCACATTCTCTCTCATTCTTGAATTCTAATATGTTTCAGTCCCTCACTAAAAAAAAAATCCTTGAGGATCCAAATTAAAAGCCAGTTTTCAGTAACCCATGCTTAGGAAGAATGGAGGATTCAAAGAGGAGAGGGGGACGGGGCGGGGGGTGGTTGGATAGTTAAATAATTTCTCTGGCTTAGAAATTGTTTTGACCTAACACAACCCTCGCAGATATACCTTGTTCCACCAGATGGTGAAATAAGTATGTATCTCAGAGAAGTCTCATTGGAGGAAATGGAAAGAAGCTGCAGCTCAGGAGCATGTCGTGTAATGGGGAAGAAGGTCTGATCTTCTGCAGAAAATCCTCCTACAGGTAAAGATTTTGGAACAGAAGGATCTAGATTGCTAGTTCTGACTACGAAAAGTCCAGATTTGATCATTCCTTTTTCTATAGGGCCGCAAGTGAAAGTTATAGGAGGGACCCACCTGTGCGGTTGGTGAATGTCTGCCTCCGCCCTCAGTCCTGAGGGGGCTCAGACCAGCCTATCTCACGCAGGTCAGGGATCAGGCCAGCCCAGTCCACAGTTCCTTCTAACTGGAAGTTTCCTAATTCTCTTTATGGGAGAAGGCCTGGGCGGCCAGGGTGAGAGGTCAGGTAAACAGACCTGCCTCTGTGGTATGAGGGGAAACACCTGCAGCAGCAGCTGCCCCCAACTCCCCATCCCCTTTGCTCAACCCTCCAGTTTCCAGAATGAGCTCAAACTCCTGCCCCCACCCCAGTTGTCCTGAGCTTGATAATCCCGATGGGATGTGGGCTAGGGAATCTAGAATGAAGATCTGGGGCTACTGCATAACAATAAAGCCACAGGGGACAGGTAAATTCCCTGCTGCCTCACCCATCCTTTCCTTTTTGGGGCTTAGTACTGATCCCTGGCCTTAGATCATAGCACACACAGAGTAATATGGCTGGGAAGGGAGTGTTTTTGTTTCCTGGAAAGGAGGGGTTTTGTTTCCTGGATTCGAATGGAAAGGTATGTGCACGTGTACAAGAACACATACAGTTACTGGAATATGGATCTTTCGTTATGGGGAACCCAAAGACTCAACACTGAACTGGGACCTTATGTCTTAGGAGTGTATTTGGCTGTAAGTAACAGAGACCCAGACTAATAATTAGGTAAATAAATCGGGTTTGTTTTTCTCACAATACAAGAAGCAGGCAGGCACTGGTTTACTTGCCCAGTGATGCCATCAGAAACCCAGGTCTTTTTGCTCTGATATCCTTAGCATATTGGGCTTCATCCTTCTTGCCTCAAGGTCTTGAGAGGTTGAGAACACGGGTCTTATCCACAGAAAAAGATTATGTCTTCCCCTTTATCAACAAAGCAAAAAATTCCCCACAGCCTTCCTCCCCTCTAGTCTTCCACTTAGGTCTCATTGGCCAATATTAGGTTACATGATCATTCCTAGCTACAAGGCAGACTAGTTGAGCAGGGAATGGGATTTCCATGTTTGGCATACAACCAACCTTGGCCCTATTCTCAGAGATTCTGACTCAGTTGGTTTTTATTAAATGCTCCAAAAACCTAGGTTTCAAAAAAAAACTGTAGGGGCAGCCAGATGGCTCAGTTGGTTACAGCGCGAGCTCTGAACAACACGGTTGTCAGTTCAATTCCCACATGGGCTAGTGAGCTGCACCCTCCACAACTAGATTGAAGACAATGAGCTGCAACTGAGCTGCCAGAGGGGTGGATGGATGGCTCAGTTGGTTAGAGCGTGAGCTCGCAACAACAAGGTGGCTGGTTCAATTCCCGCAAGGGGTGGTGGGCTGTGCCCCCTGCAACTAAGATTGAAAATGGCAACCAGACTTGGAGCTGAGCTGCGCCCTCCACAACTACTGTGTTTTCCTGAAAATAAGACCTAGCCAGACAATCAGCTCTAATGTGTCTTTTGGAGCAAAAATTAATATAAGACCAGGTCTTATTTTATTATAATATAAGACCCAGTCTAATATAATATAATATAATATAATATAATATAATATAATATAATATAATATAATATAATAATATAATATAATATAATATAACATAATATAATACTGGGTCTTATATTAATTTTTGCTCCAAAAGACACATTCGAGTTGATTGTCCGGATAGGTCTTATTTTGGGGGAAACAGTAGATTGAAGGACAACTACTTGACTTGGAGTTGATGGGCCCTGGGACAACACACTGTTCCCCAATATTCCCCAATAAAAACATTTAAAAATAAAGATTGTAATGGCTTCTAACTACAGGACTGGGCGAGTTCATAGTCATCTTCAATCAAACCCACCAGGCGTGGCTCTGGGTGAGCCACCTTTCTGCACTGTCTGGGATTGATTCTCCAGCTTATCCTGTAGCTCCTGCTCCCTTTGGGATTGATTATTTAAGTGATTAATTAGTAAGTTTGCAGGTCATTCATTAGCGAGTTTGCAGTTAGTAACTGGTTAGCCAGTCAATTGACTTAACTAATAGAACGGTTAGTTGGCCTTTCCTCTTATTTATGTGTCTGGGACATAGTCAGGCCTTGATAAATATTTCTTCGGTGAATGAATCCATAAAATGGAGATAAAATAGCATTTTAATACAGCATCAAATAAGACAGCAACTGCAAAACCATTTTGTAAGTGGTAATACACTATACAGATATACGAGTAAGAATAAAAACTTACATGAGAAACTACTTAAGTTTGGACTAGAAGAAAGTTTGTTCCCCAACTCTTCACCAAAGAAATACTGTTTCCATATTTTGAAATGGAGAATTACAATTTTGCCCTGCTGCTCATAAGCCAGATTTTGCCCTCAATAATAGCAACTTTGTCAATACTTAGTGATAGTATATATTCTTTCTCCTTTTTCCTTGATCCCATTTTGTGTTTCTACTTGTATTTTCATTAGCTTACTTAGGTTATAAACCACCTCAAGCCTTTTTGGGAAAGAGGTGGGATAAAATAAAGTTTAAAATTACTTGAGGTTAGCTCAAGTAGCTGGTTAGCTCAGCTGGTTGGAATGCGGTGCTCGTGGCAGCAGGGTTGCCAGTTCGATACCTGCAAGGGCCACTGTGAGCAGCGCTCTCCTTAAAAAACAAACAAGACAAACAAAGAAATTACTTGGGAACTAACCTTTATTACCTATGAACAAAATGCCAGGCATTTACATGCATTAACTTAGCTAAACCTCACAATAAGCTAGTAGGTTGGTGTGATTATCGTTATTTTATGTAAGTGTTCAGGGACTTGCCCAAGGATACACACTGCTAAATGGTGAGCCAGGAGTCCGAGCCAGGTTTCAAAACCAAGGTCAATCTGACACCAAAGCTGAGGGCTTTTCCCCTAAGCCAGTGCAAGCT
The DNA here is from genome assembly GCF_057876585.1 of Rhinolophus sinicus. Classification (NCBI taxonomy): domain Eukaryota; kingdom Metazoa; phylum Chordata; class Mammalia; order Chiroptera; family Rhinolophidae; genus Rhinolophus; species Rhinolophus sinicus. The sequence goes on from NC_142512.1 coordinate 28,147,677, forward strand.
GGTATGATAGATGCTTGGCTATGGTCAACTATTTGCTTAGTTAGTTGATGAGAGTTTTTGTACCTTGAGATCCACAATCAGTTTTTTTTTTTTGGGAAAAAAGGTATTTTCTTCTCTCCATAGGCCATTTATCAGCAAATACTATATATACTTCATCAATTGTCAGCTACTCTATTGTTTTATGTATCATTAAGAAGAAAAAAACAATAAACTATGACACCCCATTGAATTTAAGATGCATCCTGGGAGAGGGGTGGTAGATGAGGGTAAAGGGGATCAAATATATGGTGATGGAGGGAGAACTGACTCTGGGTGGTGAACACACAATGGGATTTATAGGTGATGTAATACAGAATTGTACACCTGAAATCTATGTAACTTTACTAACAATTGTCACCCAAGTAAACTTAAAAAAAAAAAAAAAAAGATGCATCCCAATTTCAGGGATGACAAAATGTGGAAAAATGTGTGTCTTAGAATCAATGAAATAAGGTATTCAATTCTAGTAATGGAGAATGTGTATACATAACTTCCCTTTCTCTCTTATTTGTTTGTGGCTGGCTCACCCCTTCTTTTCTATCGCCAGAACCTTGCTGCCTGTCCTTTCCATATCTCATTCTCCATATTATCATGAACTGGTCGATATTGATTGGGACTATGAGTCCAAAGTCCGCGAGTCTCCAGAAAGCCTTGTACTTATAGAAAGGCTCTACTTTAGTTTCTTTAAGGAGCAACACTAGATGGTCTCATTATGAACTTCCTCCAATGACTGTCAACAAATTCCTTCCAGAGTCTGGCCTGCCTGACTCTAGGCTTCCCATGGTACCTGGTGATTCACTACCCTCCCTGTCCACCATTCCAACACAGTAATTGGCTGGTTAGTCTGTGTATTATTTATTTACAAGGGATTTCCCTACAGGCTGTTAGAGAGGGCATAGGAGGGGGCTTGGGAGCAGAAACCGAGGCGTGTCATCCAGTTCTCCCTAACGCAGGAAACATGACTCCCCAAGGGTCTCCTGAAACACCAGGGCCTTCCCTTTCTCCACTTTAGGAGGAGGCAGGATGCAGGGAGGATTAAGCTTCTCCACCCCTCTTAGACTTTACTTCCCCTTTCTGGTTTAGGACTCCATGAGACAAGCCGTGTTGGGAAGATGGGGTAATGGGAAATGGTACTGCTAGGGGGTGATAGAGGTTCTTGAGCAGTAAGTCCCTTGTGGAGCTGGGTTACAGGCCTGACAGCAGCAGCTGGCTTTTCTGATTCGGTGTGTGGCTTCCTCTTTTGAGTGCAGGGAGGCACTGATGCTGGCTTTCCATTTCCTAGCCTTAGAAAAGGGACAGATCCATCCAGGGAAGAAATTGCTCCCTCCTGTTCCCTTCAATCTGATTTTGAGGACAGAATCTGAAAACGAACAGAGGCTGATTGGAAAGGTTGGGGACACCAGTAGAGGGAAGGATGCAGCCTATACTGAGAACCAAGGGGCTAATCTGGGAATCCGATTGACAGAGGACTCTGGGGCTTTTGGGATGGGTGGGCAGGCCTATCCTTGCCCCAGCGTTCTGGGCATGTGTCAGGCTCTGAGGCTGGGGCATGGGCTGAGGTTCACATGGGTCTGTGTGCTGTGGAGCTGAAGGGTCCTGTGAGGAGGTACAGACAGAGAGAGAAATAGAGGTAAGTGGAGACAGAGGGAGTAGAGAGCCAGAGGCTGGACAGCTGAGGGGGATTCACTGCTTCACTGGGATCAGCTGGCTCCGAGGGGCGCTTCCTAGACTGGCGCAGGCCTTAGGCTTCAGTTCTCTGGGATCTCGGGGAGCTGCTGGCAGAGTCCTGGCCATCACAACAATTTCCCCAAGAGGCTCTGCCAAGCCTGGCACCTTGGATCCTGGGCTTCGGCTTGGATTCAGAGGCTGGCCCAGCACCTCCCCGCTGCCTGTACGGCTCCAGACCTCTTCCCTGTCGGAGCACAGGGCCTGCCCTCACCTGTGACCTCCGCGGCCAACTCCGAGGCGCGCTGCGGGGTCCTGCGCCCGCTGCTCGCTGGGCCCCGACGAGCAAGGCCTGCTGAGCAGAGGGGCCGTGCCCAGCCAAGGCCTTTCCGGCCGTCGCGACGGTGCCCAGAGCCCTATAGTAGGAGCGAGTGCTGGCCGGAGAGTGTAGGTGTGAGAATGTGTGCTGGGCATGGTCGGTAGACGGAGTGTGGGACTGTGGGCGCGTTGGCACCTGCGACCGGGAAAGTGGGCTGGCGAAGAAACTGCGTGCGCTGCTGGGAGCCCGGCTCCGACAGGGGTGTGTGCGGGCGGGGAGCCCGCGGCCGGAGCTCGGTGGAGGGCGGCGGTCTGGAAGTGGCCCCGGCCCGTGCAGGCCCCGCGGTGGAGCGCCGCGTGTGCGGGCCCGCGCCGCCGCTCCAGGCATGCGGTCCTGGATGTCGAGCCTCGGGTGGGATCCGCGCGGCGCGGCGGGGCTTTTCGCCCGCTCTTCTCGCCCCTCTAATCTAAACCATGCGGGCTCCCAGCCCCGGTCTGGGTGGCGGCCCTTGGGCCGCGGGGAGGGCACGGGGCCGCTCCGTTGGGGAGCGGGCGGCCCGCTGGGGGCTTGAGGTCCGGGGGCACCAGAGCCAGGGGATCCTAGAGGCCTCCTCCCCGGGGGGGCAGCAGGCGCAGACTGATTGACAGTGGCGACGTCAGAGGGGGGGGTCGTCCCCGCAGGGAGGGAGGGAGGAGGAGAGAGCTGAGGCCCCAAAGTGCAGCCTCGGAGATCAAGGGCCCGCTCCGGAGCCGGGATGTGTCCGGCCGCGAGGGCGCGGCGGACAGCGGGACCCTGACCCAGCGGCCCGGAGTCGAAGCCCAGGCTGTCCCCTGCTCCTCGGACCCGAGCCCGCAGTGGACCTCGGGCCACAGGCGCCTCCGCATGCGGCAGCGCAGTTAGGGTGAGTGTGGGTTCCGGCGGGGATGAGAGTAAGCCAGGCGTGCGGGGTAGGGACCACCCTGAGCCCAGGGTTAGGGTGCAGGGTCGAGGAAGATTAACTGGAAAGGGGGCGAGTAACGGGATCCGGAAAGAACTTCGGGGACGGTGAAGGCGACAGGAGAGCGGCTCCAAGTGCCTCAGATCTGGCTGCTGTCTCGGCCCCACTCCCAGAGGTCGGGGCGCGAGCCTTCCTCTCCTCCGAGTGACCGGACGAATTGGGTCTAGGGACCCCAGAGCATAGAGACGACTGCGCCAGTGCCAAAGGAAGAAGAGGTGGCCTTGAAATTGGTGTTTACAGAATAAGAAAGGCCAAGGAAGAGGGCCCGGGTACTTGTGACGAATATCGATGTAGAAATGTGTGTGATCGGAACACTGGATTTCAGAGGCTTTGATATAACACGCTCCTCAAAATAAAGCAAGGAGCATTATATGTAAATAATGATGGATGGTCAGGAATTATCAGGATGCGAGCAAGCAATTACCAAAGAAAAGGGCTAAGCGGCATAACAAACACAGTACTCAAACTTTAAAACTATAAAATAGTCACTTTTGGAGCCAAGTAAAAACTGTAACCACAAAAGTAAAAGGATCGTAGACAAAGTAACTCCAACTATAGGAACAATGTGATAAGAACCATTACATTAATATCAATAGCAAAAATACACGAAATAGTCACAGTGTATCAAATGATAAAAATGTAAGAAAAGGTGAACAATGAAAAATGCTATAAAGGGAAATACTAATATTAGTAGAATTGACAGAATACTATCATATAATTTATTATTGATACTATAATGAATATTAAAATCAATATTAACCAAAATCTTAAGAGCAGTAGTAATATAAATAAAGACAGCAACAAGAATTGCTGGAGTGATATGACAATTTATGACCAACGTATTAATAGTTCCAACACCATTATAAATAATGGTAGAGTAAGAAGAAGTATTGTACAGATGTGATGAAAAATAATCAGAGTAGTAAGAGCTACAGCGATATTACAAATTATGACAAAGTAAGAACAAGTAATGATGTGATGAAAAATAACTAGTGAATTAAGATCGGTAGCATTACCAATAACGACAAAGTAACAAGATATTGTAACGATGTGATGAAGAATACTTGGAGTATTATGAACAATCCTAACAAAACAAATAATAGCAAAAATAACAGGAAGTGTTATACGGATGTGAAGAAAATTAACCTGAACATCGAGAACAATAATATTACAAGTTATAGTAAATAAGTTATTAAACCTGTAACAAAGGACAAACAGACTGAGGAACCAGCAACGGAAACATTTTCGGGGTACAGAGAAAAAATAAAAATAACGCTAGATTAACATGACCTATTGGTAACTAGGCCCTAGAATGATGAAGCACTGACAGGAAAGCAACAACCACATATTTAATAATAATGAACTAATAAATCAAACCAGTACTTTTAATCATATAGCATTAAAATGAAAAAGTATTGATAATTTATGTGATAGGACAAATATTCTTAATGTTATTGAGCTGACCAGAATACTACTCTGATAATAAAGATAATGAAAATACAACAATTCCCCCAGTGTAAGAAAAATATCACCAGTAATCTAGAGTGAAAAGAAAAATGCTGTTCTCCTTAGGAAACGAGGAGGCTGAAAGCAACGGACGCAGAGCCGGACCGCTGCGCCTACGGAGGGTCCAACACAGGGGCGAACGCGGGCGGCAGACTCGGCCGGGCGCGGGACCCGGCTGTGCCGAGGGGACCGCGGAGAGGGCCGCTCTGGGCCAGCCCGGAGGGAAGAAAAGGAAATTATCCGGGAGGTCCAGCTAGGGCGAGCTGTGGCGATGTCGGCATGTGGCTCCCTGGCCGAGAGAAAAGGAAGAGGTGAACCCCGAGGAGGGGAAGGAGAGCAGGGCGAAGCCCTAGTCCGGAGTCGGAGCGGCGGGATTGGCCCGGAGCGCCAGCCGGACGGCGCCGCCGCTGCACGGCTCCAGGTGTGACAAGTGTCTCGCAGAGGACCTAGTGGCCAAGGCAGCATCGCGCCAGGCGGCCCCTCCTCCTGGCCCTGTGCGGGCTGCCGCATCTTGGACCAGCTGATCTCGAGTACCCATCCCGGCTGACCCCAGATATAGTAGAAACCAACGTCTTGGGCCAGAGCGCACAACTACCCTCACGGCGCTGTGTCTCCTCGCCTGGGGGCTCTTGGGTTTCTTAGTCTAGGCCCCGGAAACCGCACGTGGCCCCAGACAGGTAGTGGCGGTGGCCATGGCAGGGCGAGCCTTGCTCCCTGCTGCCCGTGGCCTGAGGACCAGCCCGGCTGTAAGCCTTATCTTTACGGGCTTTTCCCAGCCCCAACTGGCCCCAGCCTCTTTTTATCTCCTCGGTTGCACTTGGCTTATTTACTTTGTGAGGCCCTGGGAACCTATGTCTAGGCCCTGGGATGGGGAATCCAATGGACAGGAGGGGAGAGGGGCCTGGGCCTTGGGATGCCCAGAGATCCAGGAAAGAACAGAAAGAAGGTAGGAGGAAAAGGGGGGGTGCATTTCACCACAAGACAGGCAGCCAGACATTACAGAAAACCCCACCAGAACTTGCCCAGATCCAGAAGAAGGGAGAGGAGTAGTGAGATGGAAAAGAGAGGCAGAGATAACGCAGGTTTGCACCCATGATGGGAGCAGGGCAGGCAGGTCCTTGCAGCTGGGCTCTCATCCTGATATCCCAGGGCCACCTTCCAGAAGGGAGCAGGCATATGGGCAGGCGGGAATAGTTCTAGACACTTGGGGAAGAATAACTGTGCCCTGGGGCAGGACTAGGCTGTGCCTGTGAAAGGGACCCACCCAACTGGCCTGGTCCTTAGCTGGGAAGGGTCTGGGTTCTTTGCCTTAGAGCAGAGCCCTTGGGAGCAAAAAGTGTGAGTGTGTGAGCCAGCAAGTATGAATGTGAGGGCAAGGCTGGGGAGAACCCTGGCTGAGTTCAAGACACAGTGGCCTTAGGAGAGAGTGTGGCTGCAAGGGTGACTAGGAAGCTGTGTGGGAACACTGTGTCTGGGTGTGAGGATGTGTGTGCCTGCGTGTTACACACCTGTGAGAGTGGGAATGTGCAGGAGTAAAAGCCTTTCTTTCAGGAAGTCTCTGACTGCTGAGAGAGGGGGTGAAGGCAGATGGGTGAGCAGGGGTCTGAGGGCTGCCCAGTTCTAGGCCTTTTCTGCAGGTGTGAAGCCCCAGGAGCCTGGATGCTGTCCTCCTGGCCTGGTTCTCCTCTTCTGCCTGCCCAGGGAGCATCCTGGCTGCCCTGGCTCAAGAGTGAGCCTGGACTCCACTTATTAGGGAACAGGCAAAAAGACCTAGGCCTCTAGCTCCACTGAAGCCCGGCAGGAGGGAGGGACTGGGGGTGCAGTTGGGGCAATGCCTAGAGGGCGGTCCTTTCCCCCAGACCTACTCATCATACAGACCCACACCCTGGGGCAGGCAGACTTTGCACCGCACGCAGACCCTCCCAGGTCCATAACCCAGAGGGAGGAGGCGAGGGTCTTGCCCTCCGCATATTTTCCCTCCCCCAGCTCAGGAGGGGGCGGGGTCCACGTGCGCCAGGGCTCAAAGCCACCCAGCTCGGCTCGAGAGGGCTGTAGGGCCTCTGGCCAGTGTGGACCTGGGCATGTGACTGGTGTGTGCTGTGCCCGCAGGAGATGCTGCAGGATAAGGGCCTGTCGGAGAGCGAGGAGGCCTTCCGGGCCACGGGCCCAGCGCTCGGCGGCGAGGCCAACACCACCAACGCCGCCAACGCCCCCGAGCCAGAGCTGGCCGCGCCGGGCCTCAGCGGAGCGGCGCTCGGCAGCCCCCCGGGCCCTGGCGCCGACGTCGCTGCCGTCGCGGAGCAGGTAGGGCCGCACCGGCCGTCCGGCAGAGGTCGGGCGTCGGTCTGTCTGTAGGGACGCCTGTGTCTGTCAGTCCGCCCCATCGCGGCAGGACTCGCTTCCTGGGTGACCTCGCTGCGTGCTCCCCCGGGCAGGGTAACTCTCTCTGCCTTTCGTCCTTCCTCCACTTGGATCCCTCGGGGCTACTCTGGGACAAGCGGGGCAGGGAACCCCGGCCGCAGCGGGATCAGCCCGGGCCAAGTGTCCAGTTCTGACAACCTAGGAGGTCGGGGGCGAAAGCCTGGGACCCGGGCAAGAGCGGCCCCAGCAGGCCGGGTGTGTGCTCCGGGAGCCGCCGCGGAGCTCTGAGGCCGGGGGACGTCACCGAGAGGGTCACGGTGATAACCTGAGGATGACGAGTCCTTTTGCGCACACCCTCGGCCTGTGCGGGTCTGCGTGCAGGGTGTGCATGGGCGCACGTCTGGGCGACGAGGTGTGTGTCCCTCTTGGGTCTGTGCATCTGTCCGGCAGCCTGGGGATGTCTGAGCACGCGGAGAGTTTATGTTTGTATGCGAGTGGGTCCTCTACCCTGGCAGGTCAGTTTATGCACCGTCCGCCAGCCTCACTATAGGTGCAGATCCGAAGGAGGGAGTTTCAGCCACTGATTACATTTTAAAAAATTCATCAATGGTACAGAATAATTCCGTGAAACGAAATCTTGAGGCGGTGGCTCCCGGGGCTGGCAGTGTTCCGCACGGTTCCTCGGGTCTGTGTTCCTTCCGAGGGCTCCTCTTGGAGCCCTGGGCCAGGCCCACACAAGTCCCCCTCCCTCCTACCCCTAGACCATCGAGAACATCAAGGTGGGCCTGCACGAGAAAGAGCTCTGGAAGAAGTTCCACGAGGCGGGCACGGAGATGATCATCACCAAGGCGGGCAGGTCAGCACTGGGAGATTTACGTGGGGGGGGGTGACGGGTGGGAGCAATGGGGATCACCAGGGCTTCTCTTAGCAGCACTCTCCGTCTCCAGCCTGGGGGCCACGGGAGTTCCCTCCGCCACTCTGGCCTTAGCCTCAGGTCTCGTCGTGGCTTCGAACTGGGTTTTGGAAGTCAGCAGGGGGCTACCCCAAAGGGAGCGCCCTGCACGGAAGGAGGAGAGGGCAGCGCTATGTAAATGAAATGCAAATAAGGATGGCGCTGCCGGAGGTCTCTGCTCTGGCACTTCTGGCCCTCTGGGCGGCTGCTTTGTCCTCCTCCTTTTGGGGACCTGCAGGGTTTCTCAGAACTGCATTGATTGGGGACCTGGAGATGCTCCTCAACAGATGGAGGAAGGGGACAGGACCACGTTTTCCTATTTCCATAATTTTTGGGGGGCAGAGTGAACCCCAAGTCTCTCATCCCCCTGGGCTGTTCCTCTGTTGCCAGCCCCCTCTTCCGCCGAGGGGAAGGCACCGCTGGGCTCTGTGTCTATGTTGTTTGGGGAGCAGCACTCTGGTGGCTGCCAGAAGGGATGATTTATAAAGTGGAAACATCTTTAAAATGTGCTGGTGTCTGTGGGAGAGAATCGGGAGGAGAGGAAGAGGCAGGCAGGGAGGGCATGATGGAGAGATGTGCCGGGGTGGGGAGTCTGGGGCGGGGCAGCAATGGCACTGAGAGCGGTTATCAGGTGAAGGGAGATTGTTGCAGCCAGAGAAGCTGGAAAGTTCAGGCTCAAGAACCCCGTCACCCACCCCACTCTGCTCCTCCACGTACTCACACTTGATTTTGATCCCTGGGGGACAGGTTAGGTGTGAAACTGTCCCTCTGCCTGGCTGTGGGACCATAACTGGGTTTTCTGAGGAATAAGATGGTGAAGCAGCAAGGGCCAGGGATCTGGAGTCAGACCGCAGGGGCTTCAGCTCCGGCTCTGCTACTTCAATCTGTGCAACCCTCAGGCAAGCTGCTCGGGGTCTCTGCCCCCTTCTCATCTCCATCTGTAAAATAATAGGTCCTTCTTCACACCGTTGTATGTGAAGCACTTAGCACAGCTCCTGGCAGATGTAAGCACATAATAAATGCTAGCTATAATATTAATATAATAAATGCTAGTAATATTAGTCATAGTTAGAGAAATGCCTGGCATCCACTCAGCATTTTTCCTTCTAGCTTTGAGAAAACTGCTTAGGGAATGGTGGGCTAGTCAAAGGAAACAAAAAGCTGGGGGTTTGCTGTGTGCCGTGTAGGGGTGCCGTGGTCTTTCCTGTCTGCTCACTGGCAGGCCTTGCAAGGTTTCCTTTGTTTTGTGGGGGTTTGGGGTCTGGGCACTGGGCTACCCTCAAGCCTAACTCAGGGTGGCAAGGCCACCCAGGGTCTCTATCAGGAGAGGGAGCAGGGGATTGTCAGGGTCTGAGTTTGCCACATTTTGGGGATGAGGAAGGAGGATGTTTTAAGGGGTCCTGACAGAGGGTGCCATATGGAGTGGTCACTGAGAACAGTGGGGGGCCAGGTGTCACAAGCTCTGCCTCTTCCTAGCTGAGAATTCCTGGGCAAGGCCCTCAACTTCCTGTGGCTCAGTGGTATTAGGTAAAACAGAGGTGGTGCCTGCACAGCTACCTACCATCCTTTTCCTGTTACTGTTTGAGACTCAAACCAGGGCTCCTGTGAGCAGTGCATGGTAAATTGTTGAGTGGATTACAGGTGTGAAGAGGGGAGGATGTACTTCATGTGACTGCTAAGGTAGATGGAAGGAAAGAAGAGAAAGATCCAAAAGTTACATTTTCAGGCAGCAGAAATAACCTTGTCTCTTAAAAATAAATGGCCAGAATGTTCTTTGGGCATGTCTGGCCTCTGCTGTTTTAAACAAAAGGCATTTGTGATTCTCCTCAGTGGGGTTTCTGCATCTGCTTGGGTCCTCCTCCCTCCCTCCCCCCAACACATATACACACACACACTTCCAGAGGTGACTGGCTTCAGGCAGACATTTGTGCCTGATCCTACTGGAGGCTTAGAGACGGGCCTCAGGGAATGAGGATAATTATTTAAAAATGGCTGTGATGATGCTCGCCAATTACGGAGTCATCACAGTCTTTCATTTCTCTGGCAGAAAGTTATCCTTGCACCACGTCTAGTCCTTCAGAACGTCACTAGCCTCGTCCCCCTCCCCCACAGTTCTCACAGACCCTTTCCCCCCTGCATAGCTGCCCACTGACTTCACAGACCACTTTCACTGCTCTGACCCCTGTGTACCCCCCCCCCACCCCCGGGGCAGCTTTGGGAGGCAGCTTGCTTCGCTTGGGTTTGGGGCTCTCACCTCCTGTCTAGCACTTGTCCTTGTTCTCTTCGTTGTGTCTCTACCAGCAGCCTTCCTAGGAAACTTCCATTTCTCAGCAGATGGCCTGGACCCTTCTCCTGAACCTTGACTCACAGATTCCTAGACTGTTAGAGCTGGAGGAGAACCGAGAGAACATAAACTTGACTCCAGAGAAGTGAAGGCCCTTGGCTGTTGTAGATAGAAGCAAGGTTAGGTTGCCAGGTCGACACAAGCCAAGCAGATGATATCTCACCCCCAGAACAATATCCCAACTTTGAGAAATTCCCTGGATTGCTTATTTATGGGTCCCCAGTTCAGTGTTTTGAACAGGATTGTTGCTCTGCCCTAGAGACCCTGGTAGGTTAGGGGCGTGATAATTGCTGTCTGGCTAAGCGAAGGGCTGGTCTTGGAGAAGGAGGGGCAGAATGTTCTCAAAGCATTTTGAGTTCTCAAGGCAGAAAGTTTGACTCCTTGGGTCACAAGCCTCTTGCCTTAAGCCCTTGAAGGTCCGAAAGCTGGAGTAGAAAATAGTCGCCTTCATTGGATAGTGGATTTGAATGCTCAACCAATTTGATCCGGTGAATAAAATGCCAACCACTGTGTGAGACATCAATTTCTGAATGCTCAACAACCCCTGATGTCAGGTGTAATACGGGGGCAGACTCCTCCCCAGCCAGTTTCTGTCCCTCTCAGGCCCCTACACCCAGAGGCTTTATGCTGTGGGTCGCAGAGATCAGACCCTGCTCTCTGCCTCCTCACATCTCTGCCAAGCTTGATACATGTGAGAAACTGCATTTTCTCCCAAACACAGATAAAAGTGAGCTCCACAAAAATTTAAATATAAACCTCCCCAAAAATGAAAATTTCCTAACTGTCTGACTGCTCTACTCCTAGGTCATGGCTGTGCCACCAGATAAATCTCCACTATCAGCCTTCAGAGCCTGTTGAGTTCAATGTTGCTTGTGTTAGTGACAGTGAATTTGCGTTTGAAAAATGAACTACCGATGAGAACTCCTGTTGAACCTGTATTGTTTGTTATTCTGAGGCAAGGATTTGGCCCAGCTTAATCCGGGGCTTCAAAGCCAATTGCCCTCACTCTGTATACAGAGCGTCAGAGCCCAGTGGCGTGGGTGATAAGAGAAGTAAGGGTTGAAGACACTGGGAAAGTGGGTTGGGGAGAGAGTGCTTTGATCTCTTTCTAAAGTATTTTCTGAAAGCAAAAGTCTATCAGAAGGAAGTGTCTTAAAAAAAAAATCTAAGAGAAGCAACTGACCTTCCAAAACAGCATCCATTTCACACACCCTCACTCCTGCCCCCCACCTCAGGGAAAATATTTCTTTAAAATGCTTTGAGTGAATTAGCCAACAGTGTGTGTGTGTGTGTGTGTGTGTGTGTGTGTGTGTGTGTGTGTGTAAAGTGGAAATAAATTACGTAGCTTTGTTACTGCTCTCAGAAATCATTTGGCTACAAAAGATTTGGTCTCAGCATAGGCAGCACTACCAACCCCCACTCTTGACCCCCCCCCCCCCATAACCACCCTGCCCCCAAACTCAGCCTTGGTTGCTGGGCGCTGGCCTCTTCCCAACATATCCAGAATTCTTCCTCCAGACCCTTAGACACTAGACACTAAGGGATAGAAAGACGGGTGGCGTTTTCTGTGGACCTCCCCCCACCTTTTGCCTGCAGCTATTCCTTTGACTCTGGGCTCCACTGTGTGTGCGTGCGCGTGTGTGTACACATATATAACTTTTAATGTCAATTTTATTGAAGTGGAACATTCCCTGCAGAAAAGTGAACAATTCTTAATTGTACAGCTCTACAGACTTTCACCAAGTGAACACACTGGTGTGACCACCTCCCAGGTAAAGAAACAGACCATTACCAGCGCTGGAACCCCCCTTGTGTGCCCTCCCAGTCATCACCACACCCCCCTCGGAACCCCTTTCCAAACTTCTCACCCTTTCAGTTTGGTTTTGCACCTACATTTGAGGGAAGGCATGTACAGTTGCTCGTGGGGTCCCCCTCCCCAGGAAGTCGGAGCTATGGTGGGTTTGGGGCTTGGGGGCACAGCTAGGTAGAGAGTATCTGGTGAGTCCCCTAGGTCCGTTATTCCTGGCCCTCTTGAGGGATGGGGGTGGGGGGGCGAGTAGGTCAGCGCCTTGAACTGGCGGCTCTCTGAGCCCAGCTGTAACTTGCGTGTCCCCTCTCAGCAGCGAGTTTGTATTTACGGGTTTGCTGCCAAACTCAAAATGCCCCGAAACCCTTGCTCTGCGCCCCGCAAGCCTCCCACACCGAGAAATGTCCATGGCAGCTTATCTTAGCAGTTCATTCTAAAACCATTTCCGAGTATGAAGTAGATAAAGCCTCCAGCCCCGCACCCTTTCAGAGCCTGTTTCATGATCAGAGGAGAAACCCCGGGCTTTCATCTCCTCCCCGGGCCGGCGGGACAGGCGGCTTGTTTATTCCCCCAGAGGAGCCGTTTCCGTGTGTGCCAGGGAGCACCCCATCTGCCTGGCGGTCCATGAGCCCGAGGGGGGCGGAGAACTAGGAGAGCGCGCAGAGGGCGCCACGGGCTTAGAGAGAAGGCTCGCGGGACACGTGGAAAGGGTGCCTCGGGGGCGCGCCAGAGGGTGGGGAGAGGGCTGGCGGCATGAGGCGCTGGGGGGCCGCAGGGTGTCTGGGACGGGCAAGCCAGGGCTTACAGCAGCGCTGGTGACAGGCTGCTCAGTCATTACCTCCCTTCTGGCCTTCCCTCTCCCTCCCTGGAAATGGTGTTCATTTCCACCAGACCGTGTTGGTTTTCAGGTACATTTTATGTCCTAAATCACGGAAACAGTTCACATCTCCATGGATTCATCTGTTTCCGTAGAGAGGACGGCGACAGTGCAGGGTGAGACTAGAGAAGTCACAGCTCCCAGACTCAGCCTGGCCTCCGCGGCTTGAGTCATGGCCACCTGGTGAGCATGCCCAGTCTCTGGCCATCTCTGGAACAAGGGGCAGATGCCCTCAGCTTGGTCAGGAGCCCATGGAGTGGGTAGAGTGTGTGCGTCCCTCTCACACTTAGCTTTTTCTCCACACAGGGCAGCCCTTCATCCTTCTGGAGCCTTCTAGGTGGGGAAATGGTTGTGCCCAGGGTCCCCAGAGACTGGGGTGCCCAGAAGCCGTCACCAAACTGGACCCTGGCAGAGACAGGGGTTGGAGGTGGGAGTGGGGAGATATCTGTTTCCATGAAGGCAATGGAGCTCACTGAGCCCCAGAGGCCCAGCCTTTTGAGGACTTTTGAACTCCCCATTCAGACCAGATATCCTGGCCTCCCTCCCTGTTTCTAAGGGCTGCTGCTTTGGGAAGAGGCAAATTGGTGGGCAGGGAGGCAGAGTCTAAGAGACAACTCCTTCCCTGCCCCAACTCCTGCAAGACCTCCTGGAGGCTATTATCAGTCAGGAATCTGGTCTACAGTCAGTTTCTAGGAGAAGCCAAATCATAAGACCTCAGCTCCATGCCTTGGGGTGCTGAGCACAGGCTCTTTACTGGCCTCCTAAAAAGCACTTGGTCCACGCCAGCCTGGCCTCCTGAGCTGCTGAGACGAAGTAGAATGGGGTGTGGAAGGGGAAGGACAGGGCCCCTTACCTCCTCTCAGCCTGGGTTATGAAGACGGTTGAAGTGGCCGTGAGCCATATTCTTCCGGCCCCCTGCGTGGACACTGGCCTGGGGGGAAGCCATTTCTGCCCTCTGCTGTTGCCATCTGGAGTGATTACAGGAGACACAGGCTAAGTGCAGGGCACTGCGACCAGGCCAGCTCAAGCACCGACAGGGCTGCCCCATTTTGTGGCTGTTTCTGTAACAGTTACAAAATGGTGGCCTGGAAGGGACAGGATTTTTGGCCTTCCCCCAGGGAGGGGGGAGGTGAGGCAGCTGCTGCCTTCCCTCCCTTCAGCTTTAGGCCCACCAGGGGAGAGGCTGGGCCAGGAAAGAGGGTGGTGCAGGCTCCAGCTGTGCCCTCAGGCCAGGCAGGGGGGCTGGTAAGCAGGAGGCAGGGTTGGGTTCCTGAGCCCTGTCACTTCCCCCATTCCAGGAGAGGGGGTGGGGTGGACATTTGAAAATGCTTTCAATTGACATCTGAGACAAATTCTTCCACACGGTTTATAAGTCCCTAGACTTACAGCTAGAACTTCCCCCCTCCCTCCAGGCACGCACACATGCACACATGCGCACTCTACCGTGTACTCAATCATACGTGCTTGTGCAAACACATGGTCACACACCTCCCACATCCCTAGCCCACTGCAGGGCTCTCACCCGCCTTTCCTCCAACAAGAGAGAGGGGGCACAGACTGAGCTGGGCTGGGCTGGGGAATGGAACCCTCACCCTCAGGGGCCTGGCCTGGGCTGGCTCGAGGGTCTGCCAGCTTGTGGAAGCCTTGATCCTTTCAGGAAGCCCTGCCCTGTCCAGGTAAGCTGGTACCTTTGTTGACAAAACGGGGTATGCCAATCATCTGCTGGAGTGTCTAGGACAGCTGCTCTTGAGGGTCCCTGTACTGTCTCTCAGCTTCGTTAGAGCTTTCCCACAGTGGACAGGTTGGGCACTCTTCCAACTCAGGGGACTTGGTTCGGGATGCCCATAGTGTCTTCAGTTAGGTCTGGATCCTGCCTCTCTCCTGGGGATGCCTTTGTGGGAGCACATCTAGGAGGGAGTGGGGAAGTCCAGTGTCAGGGATCTGGTGACCAGGGGAGGGAGCTGTGCCTCTGCAGGTATGTGTACATGCTGTTGGGTGAGTGTATGTGCTGAAGTGTCTGGGGAAGCCCTTCTCTAGAATGTTCTCTGAGCCTCAGGGTCCTGGACAGTCTCAGCATGGCTTGTAGGGACTGGAAACTTTCTGTCTTTTGGTGAATCCATTTTCATAGAGGTAGGTCATCCCATTGGTTTGTCGAGAGAGGAGTGCAGTGGGGGTCAGTAGTAATAGTCATAAATGGACTCATTTAATTCACACAGCAACCTATGAGATAGGTAGCAATATCTGCATTTTAGAGATAAGGAAACCCAGTCACAGAGAGATCCAAGGGAGTTGCCCAAGGCCTCCCAGCTTGTCAGTGGTGGGGGCAAGCTGTGAGCGGGGTGGTTCTAGAACCCATGCTGTTCTCTGCAAGGCTCCTGAACTGACTTTCCCTGATACCCAGTTAGTGTGAGCATGCCCATGAGAGGTGTTCATTCACAGGGATAACCACCTCTGCTAAACACACCCAAGGAATCCAAAGACCTGGCAGCACTCCTGTTTCCTGCTAGCTGGTTTGAGGCCTGAGGGTTTTCACAGACATGACGCAGAGGAGATATCTCATTGATTACTGAAGCAGCTGACAGGGACTTCCAGATCTTCTGCTCCCTGTAATGGCACCCCAGAACTTTAGTTGTGTGTGGACTGGCAAAGGATGGGAGGTAAATTAAGGCAGACAGGATGGTATCAAAATCCTCTCTCACAATCTTAACCACGGTCTCTGTGCTTTAGCTGCTCACAGCCACTTGGCCTAAATCTTTGGGGGTCATGCGGGAGGGGGGATTGAGTTTGGGAAACTGTATAAACCCTCCTCCTAGACACACAGACTGACAGCTGCAGGGGCTCTGACAGAGCGGCCAATGTAGCCCTCTCCTTGTGTAGGTGGAGGCTGAGGCCAGAGAAGGAAATGACTTAACACAAGGTCACACAGCTCTGACCACTCCTCCGCCTCACCCCTTGGCTTCCCCCAGGAGGATGTTCCCCAGCTACAAGGTAAAGGTCACAGGCATGAACCCCAAGACCAAATACATCCTGCTGATTGACATTGTCCCTGCGGATGACCACCGCTACAAGTTCTGTGACAACAAATGGTAAGAACCTGGGACCCTCCCAGCACCTGCATTCCCTTCACTGCTCTCTCCACTCCCCACACCCATTGCCACCTGATATTTGGTCCAGGGCCTCACCAGTTAATCCAAGTGATTGCCCAGAGGCTGCAGGGTCAGCAAATGTCTGCACCGCTCCTGCAGGCGGGGCTGGGGCTAAACATGAGCTGTAGTGTTTGGTGAATTTCAAGGGTCTGTGCTCTCCCCACAGCCATGGACAAACAGGATTAGTGACTGTGGTATGGGGTGACAGATGAACCCCAATCCTGGGAGGATTTAGGCTCTGGCAGTGCGGCACCAGGGAGGAGGATGGGAGCCGTTTCCTTGGGGGTACCTGGTCTGTGGCACCTCTCTTCTGTTTCTCCATTCACTTCCGCTTTGCCTGTATGCAGAGCCCTCCCTCGTACGCTGTGTGTCCACCATCCAGAGTGGGCCGCTGCCTGGTGGTTGGGTGATGGGACCCTTTGACAAAGGGCTGGGGAAAACAGGCCGGTTGAGGGCACAACCAAACTGGGGCTGGGTAAATGGACACTGGGCTCCTTTCCCTGAGGCCACATCCTCAGTGTCCTGCCTGCCTAGGACAGCACTCAAGGAGAGAGAGGGCCTGAATGAACCTGTAGTCCCTGGACGTGGGCTCCGGGGGGAGGTGGTGGTGTAGGGCTGGCAGAGTCTGGACTGAGGATGCAGGATTTGGTGGCCAGGTCCCGCCAAGGGCCATGTTTCTATTTCTTCTCTGTCTGGGCTGGATTAGCACTCAGAGCAGGCTCTGGCTGAGGGGACAGCTACCAATTATTTTTTTAGGGGTGGCAAGCATTGTTTTGGGGATAAGAAATTTGAAAGTTGTCTAGGTCCTCTGAGAAGCTGCCTTCAAAGAATAAAATTTATAACATTTAAAAAATATAACACACACAGAAGTGCTGCCTAAATCTCCCCCACAATGTATTTGTGGTTAGCCCCATTCCTTCAAGTAAATAATCACATTTCTCTGTAGTCTCTTTTTCTCTTTCTCTCATCTGTCCCAAAGTCACTGCTGCTCCCAAAGTCCTAAATTGTCAGTGTGATAGGAGGGACCAGCAGCGGATTTTTTCCTTAGGTTGATGGGGATTTGCTTTACTCTCAAAGGGGACGGGGAATCTCGGCTTCCCCAGATCCTATGGTTATCAACTGCTACGGCTCCATCTGCTCTGTTCGCAGGATGGTGGCAGGGAAGGCTGAGCCTGCCATGCCAGGAAGGCTCTATGTCCACCCGGATTCTCCTGCCACTGGGGCCCACTGGATGCGGCAGCTGGTTTCCTTCCAGAAGCTGAAGCTGACAAACAATCACCTGGACCCTTTTGGCCATGTAAGAACGGGACTGCCTGGCCTTGTGGGCCAGTCCTGGGGCAGTGTTGTGGGTGGGCAGGTTGGGTGGGATGGGGATCTGGGGAATCCACTCTTGGGATCCAGCTCCAGGCTTTGGCACTTGCCAGGCCCGTTTGTAGAAAGAGCCCAGGTGGAGTCTGGTCCCCACAGCTTGCATCCTTCCCCAAGCACTTACTGGCTGGGGAACTTTGGGCAAGTGTCTTAGCCTTTTGGAGCCTTAGTTTCCTGGTCTAGAAAATGGAGATGATCATATGTACCTTTCACGGTTTGAGAATTAAATGAGAGAATGTGCATGAAGCACCTTGCTTATAGGAGGCTCTAAATACATGGCAACTGTGCCAACAAAGACGACGACGATGGGTCACATCTCTCAGTTTCAGTTTCCCCAGATATAGCCTTGCTGGAGCATAAGACAAGTAAACTTTCTCGAGAAAGACTCATGATGAGTTCTGAGGCCTCTCTTTGGCATGTCCGCCGGCCTGGCGTGGCAGCCACTTGCCCTCTGGAAGGGTAGGCTTTGTTCTGGCTCCGGTCAGCTCCTTCCTGGCCCTGCCTGGGACCTGGCTCTCACAAGAGAGATTCTGAAGCCTCAGGGATGCCGCTGCTAACACCTCGTCCCGGCTGCTGAAGCTTATTCTTTTCCCATCTGGCCCTGGCGTGCCCACAGAAAGCTTTTTATGTGGAAATTTTTAGCTCAAGTGTGCGGGGCGAAGCGAAGTCTGGGGACCTGGTGTTATCTGCCAGGGCACAGGCCCTTCCTCTCTAGGCTGCCCATGGTTTCCCTGGAAGGACTGCGTGGGGGTGGCGGGCCATGGATGCCGTAGAGGCTCCTAGATGCAGTTACCCAGGCTGCACACATAGCACTCGGGGTGTGGGTGGTGGTGGGAGAAACAAGGGTGAGGGGTGTGCAGGTGTGTGCCTCTTTTATGCCTCAGTTCTATTTCTGGGGACCTGCGTGCAAAACAGAATTCTGTGAATCATAGTTCTGCTTGGAAAATGCCAACAATGCTTCATTTCTGATTGACTGATATGTAACTAGCAAGCAGCTCTTGGTTCTAATTTTCTCAGACCTTGTTCAGTTCTATTCTGACTCATTGGTCATCTATAACCAAACAAGTAGGAGAATGCTGAATTAACATAATGAACTCCTGACTTATCCGTTTTGCAAGCAGCACAGGTTTTCCCATGCAGTCTGGCAGATGCTGTTGGGTGTGTGGCAGAGACGTGCCCGTGTGCACAATGGCATGTACTTGTGCGACCCCAACCTGTCACGGGGGCAGAGACAAGCCACCGGGAAGGGTCAACGAAGCCCCCACCTCCCAGTGCACAGGGCCTTTTAACTGAGGGGAGAAGTGCCCCCCAGGTCTTCCTGGGCACCATCCTGGCCAAGACTTTGCTTCCCGTCGGCTCCTCTCTGTCCTCCTCTGCTTGGCCAGGCTGTTGCACCAGCCTCGGAAGGTTGGTGAGGGCTTCTGTGCCGGGAGGCAGGGAACCTAGCTAACAGGCAGGCCTCTGCCCACAACTGCATGCAGACCCCATGGGACAGACCCCTGGGATGAGCACAGAGCTTGGCAGGAGCTGAATCTTTGGGTGAGTGGCTAGAAGTGCCCAGGAATCAAAGCTCTGGTGAGAATTTTGGATGCATAGCTTGCCATCACGGTTCCAAGCTGCCGGGATGCCTCAGAGGACTCTTCCGCCTCCCTGACCCTCTGTAGAAAGTGGCAGAGGAGGGAGTCAAGTGCCTGAAAAGCTGGGCTTTTCAGGAGTGGGAGAGAGACCTCGCCTTGGTAGCCTAACAGTAGGTTTTCCCAGCCTGGCTTGCCTCTTTGGAGGCTCTACTGGGGTCCATTAGGGGTTTGCACTAACCCTGCATATAGTCTTGGGTCTGGGCCAGTGGGGCTATTTGATGATCTCATGATTGGGGTGCCTCTGGCTACATTCGCCATTCCTGCCTGGGGTTCACCTCTTCTCGGCAATAGGGATACTCCCCATACTAACTCAGCTTTCTTCCCAGAGGCTTCGATGCAGAGCATCTTACTTCTCCCCCTACCCCACATTTACCCAGCACGTGTGCAATTATTGTTTACAACACCCCTGGTGGGGTGGCAGGGCTCAGGGAGGTGATGATCTCAGGAGCTGGGGAGCAGTGCTCGGACCCATGCCTTCTGATTTCAGTTCCAGCACTCTTTTGGCTTCTCTTCCAGTCTTTCTGTACCCAGGGCTTGAGCTGTCACATCTTCAGCTATTTGGAGCGTCAGTGGAGAGGGAGCAACCTTTGACCGTGTGGGCAAGGGCTGTGGAGAGTGAGCTAATTTCCTAGACATTTCAGAGCAAAATGACCCATTGGGACCTTGGCTTTCTGCTCTTTGGCCTGTGCACATGGGAATGGTGAGCTCTCTCCAAGTCACCTTTCTTGGCTTCTCAGTGCAGGAGCCTGGGAAACTGCCATCTCGCACTATGAACTTGCCCCAAACAAGCCTTTCCTTGTGCACAACTCACCTCTACACTTTCAATTTTCTCCAAGAGCTTCCAAACCTCAAGTAACTTTCTCCAGCCAGATGGACTTTGGACTTTCCCTTTGGGTCTCAGTCACCGCATCTCAGGGACTTTAGTAGCTGCCTCCTATTTGCAGCCTTCCCCTCGCTGTGAGTCTGCGAAAGACGTCTGCTCTTGAGGGGTAGCAGGTTCAGGGCATGGCCCGGTGGGCAGCAGGGACAGAGAAGATCAGGGGGCTAGGGCAGGACTGAGCTGCCTTCTTACAGCCCCAGTTCAGCTCCAGTTCTCTGGGTCTGCTGGCTACGGAGGCGGTGTGCCCATCCTCCCCTCCTCCTTGCCACCCCGACAGCATCCATCCTGCAGGGTCCTCTGCCAGAAAAGACGAGCTGCTTCCGGAAGTTGAGGAGCACCTCACTGAGGCCAGGCTTGTGTCCTGCGGCAAGATGTGGAGATGGCTGGAGCGCAGGTCTTACTTTTCTGGTGTCTCAGGACTCCCAGGTTGCTGAGGAGGAAGGTCCGGTTATGACCTCTGACATAGTGAATCTGTTCCAGAGGCTGAGTTCGCCCAGGGCTGGGGGTGTGGGCTGTAGCTCCTTGACCACTATGTGACAGGTACATTGTCCCCTCAAGGTACTACTTCCTCCTCTGGCCACCCAGTTAGTTACTCCTGAGCCTTGGGACTCAAGCTCCAATGCTACTTCTTCAGGGTGACAGTTCAGGGTCCCCATTATAGGCTCTCAGAGCTTCATGTACCTTTCCGTCCCAGTACTTACCACAAGTACAATTTTATATTTACTTGTCAAATTTCTTTTTGACTAGGAAATGCATTCACATGGTCTAAAAATAAACCAATGAATAAACAAAAATGTCTACCATGAGATGTCTCTCTCCATGAGTTTCCCATCCACCTAGTTTCTTCCAACCCCGGCCACAGGTAACCGATGTTACTAATTCTTTGCAGCATTTCTTTGGGCATATGCAAGCAGAATCTCGAATCCCTCCTTTAAGACACAAAAGGTAGCATACTATAAACACTTTTTGCACCTTGCTTTGTCAACCTAGTATATCATGGGATCATTCCATTGATGTAGAATGTCCTCATTCCTTTTTTCACAGCTGCATAGCATTTCATTGCATGATTGTTCCATAAATTATGGAGCCAGCCCTTATTGAAGGAATTAGATTTTTTCCTATATTGCTCTTTCGATTAAGCTCATGCATATGTCATTTTATACTTCGGCCAAATATATCTGTGCGGGGAAATGCCTGTTCAGAGGTTATTTGGGTTTGTCATTTGTAATTCTGTCCTCCACTGAAGTTCCACTAATGGATAATCCCACCATCCCTGTAAGCTCCCCAACACCGTGGGAGAGAAGTTTTGGATTTTTGCCAGTCTGATGGGTGAAATGTAGATATCAATTTTAGTTTTAATTTGCATTTCCTTTATTATGAATAAGGTTAAGCATCTTTTTTATATATATTTCCTCTTTCCGTGAACTACTATCCATATCCTTTGCTTGTTTTTATCTTAGATTTTTGATCACTTATTAATTCTAAGAGCTTTTATAAATTAGGAAGATTTAGCTCTTATCTGTGATGAGTTGCTCATATGTTTTCCCAGTTTCTCATTTGTCTTTGGATTTTGTCTACAGTGGTATTCCTACACAGAAGTTTTTGATTGAATGTATTGGTCTTTTCCTTACAGATTCTGCGTTTTGACTAATTGAAAGCTTTCATCCACTCCTTACTTATAAGAGAATTTTCTTCTGTTTTCTTTTAGTATGTTATGGATTTATTTTTACATCTAAGCCATTGATTCTTCTAGAATTTATTCTGGCATTTGATATGAGGTGTGAATCCAACTTTTTTATTTCTTTTTCTAGAAAGCTAGCCAGTTGTCCCAACACCAGTAAATTGACTAGTCATTTTTCCTCCCTGGTTTAGGAAACCTTATTTCTGTATACTAAATCCCCAATCGAATTTGTGTCTGTTTATGTGCCAGCGCCTTAATTGCAGAGACTTTACAATAGGTTTTAGTGCCTGGCAGGGCTGGTCTCCCCCATAGCTCTTCTTCAGTTTTCTTGGCTGGACTTGTATATTTTTTCATATGAACTTTAGAATAAGCTTACAGTGTTGAGAAATAAACTTATTTTTATTTTAATGAAATTGATTGGGGTAACATTGGTTAATGACATTATGTAAATTTCAGGCGTATGACTTTATAATACACCACCTGTCTAGTCGATTTTGTGCTCACCACCCGAAGTCTAGTCTCCTCCTGTCACCATATATTTGACCCCTTTGTCCTCCCACCACTCCCCTTCCCTGCATTTTTATTAGAATCACTATAAATGATCAATTTACTTAGGGAGATTGACAGCAAAGCCTTTCTCTTTGTTGATGTCTGCTTTTTGTCCTCCAAAAGTGTATTCAAGTTTTCTCCCTAAGGTCCCACACATTTCTTGTTCAGTATTTCATCTTGTCTGTTACTATTATAAATGCAGTCTTTCTTTCACTACATTTTCTCACCACTTACTTTGGCTCAATTTTGGATTACCGTGTGACTTCCCCACCACTAGATAGGAAACCATGAGGTTTTTAATCCCCAGATGCCCTAGTGCCTGGTACTGCATCTGGCAGAATAGCGGGTGCTGGGAAGCAGTACGTGAATGAGTGGACTCGCCGAAGGGGGTGATATTTAGACAGAGAAGGCACTTCCTCCACCAGGGACTGGCGTCTCCCCAAAGCTTATGCTGTTAACTTGCCAGTGGGGACCCAGAGCCATTGATCGCCCTCTTTCCCTCTTTTTCTCCTGTTTGCTGAGCCCTGACCATGTGCCAAGTCCTTGCTGGTGGCTTTGGGAGATACAGATGCCCCACACAACTTCAGATCAAGCCCGGCCCTTACCAGCCAGGTACGGGTACGAGCTCAGGCTTGGAGACTAGTACCAGTTCTGACTCTGCCTCCCAGCAGCTGTCTGAGGTCGGGCAAATGCCTTCACCTCTCTGAGCCTCAGTCCCTTGTTGATTAAAATGGGGCTAATAACAATGCCTACTTTCAAGGGATGTTGTAAAGATTAATTATAGAAAGTGTGTGGAGTGCTCAGCACAGGGCCTGGCACATAGGATATGCTCAGTAAACGGCTGTTACTGCTGTGGCTGTGAGCCAAGCCAAGAATGTTTCTGGGGCCCTGGGTTATTGTCCTGGAAGTGATTCCCAACCTCAAGAGTTGACCCTTGAACAATATAGTTTGAATCGCATAGGTCAATTGAAAAAAAAAAATCCATGGATAAGCAGATCTGCGCAGTTCAAAGCGTGTTGTTCAAGGGTCCACTGCAATTACTGAGCTTGTTGTTGAGGGCAGCGTGTACTCTCTCGAAGGCCATCTGGAACCTTCTCAGGATTCTGTCTCCAACCAGCTGTATGTCCTTGGGCAGGTCACATTCCCACTGCAGGCCCACTATTCCTCATCTGTAGAACTGGGAGGTTGGACTAGAATCATCTCTACAGTCTGCCCCTCCTTGCCCGAATGCTCTGTGTTTCTAACGGAGATGAATCTGGGCCTCACTGGCCAAGCACACTTTGGTGATCTCTTGAGGAGATGGATGTTTGGCGCTATCGCAATTGTTAAAATAGAACAGGCTTCTGAGTTGTAGCCAGAATATAATGAATCCCATTTCTATAAAACGATGATGATGACGAGACCAGTCATGTAGTGGGGTTTGTTGACGTGGCTGGCCCATTTGGCCCAATATCCTCTGCAACAAATATAAATGTGAGACTCTGGCAAAGTAGTTTAATGTGACGCCTGAGGAACTTCCGAGTAAAGCCAGGTGTGTGAGTCACTGAGTTGGTTTCATAGTCTCCCTGGCTGATGGGACTGAGGCTCCAATTTCTATTTGTGTTGGTTCAACGGGTGGGACTTTCTTCCAGATGGAGGCTTCACTTTACAGACGGGGACCCTAATGACTGGAGGGGAAGAGCTTGCTCAAGGCTTGCAGCTGGTGAGCAGATAGCCATAGAAGCTTCTGGGCCCTTCTTCACTTCTCTGTGGCTGGGACTGTATGCCTCTAGTGGCTCCTACCTACCCCTGCCAGTCTGGCAGTTTCTTTCTTCCCAGGTTTCCCTGCCAGGCTGTCTGGTTCCCTTCCCTAGAAGGTGTGTTTGACAATTGAGGATTTTGTCTTATGGGAGAAAGAGTTTGGCCTTTATCCCAAGGGGCAAGAGGGAACCATCAAAGGTGGTATTATGAATATAAGACATTTATTGAGCCCTAAATACTGGCAGGAGTGGTGGTGGTGGGGGACGTGGGAGGCAAGAGGAGGAAATACAAAGGGCTCTGCTCTCAAGCAATGTAGGGTCTTCCTGGAGGAGCCATAAGGGTCGAAGCAGGAGACTGACCTGATCGGATGTGTAGCAGGTGAGAAGGAGAAGAAGTGGATGGAGACAGGGAGGAGGCTGTCCTCAAAGCCAGCGAGAGACAGCGAGGCTGCACAGTGGGAACGGAGAGGCTTTTGTTTTACAGATGGAGTCATAGGACTTAGTCACTGACTGGACCTGGAGCTGGGTGACAGTGAGGAGAAGGGGAGGTGATGACACTCAGGGCTCTGGCTGGACTATTACAGCCTGTGAATGGTGGCAGAGGAGCAGGGTGGGTGCCGCTGTTGGTCCTAAGGTGTCCTGAAGGGAGAGCACAGCCTCACTGTGAGGTGCCTGTGGCATCTGCTGAGGGTTCTGTGGGCCCATTGTCTGTGTTCTCCCCAGAGCCCCCACCTTAGGAGAGCCAGAGTGACCAGGGGCTGGGCCTGCATGCTGGGGAGCTGGAGCATGTGAGTGTTCACACCAAGATTGTCTATGCACATGTTTGATCACTATTTTTGACATGGAAAATGTCTTAGAGGTTATCCTGTCTCTAGTGAGAAAGGAGAGATGAGAGGAGGAGACAGTGTTTGTGGTCACAGCCCAGGTCTTCCCACTCCTGCAAACCATCCTTGCACTTATTGTTCTTGTTTTGGGGTAAAGGAGCCTGGAGATACAAAAGGAATAAAACACATGGCCCCTTTTCTTGAGGAGCTTATAGTTTAACTGAAGAGACAAGAAGAAATAGGAAGTCACTAGGAAGCCACACCACAGCCAAGTAGACCATGCGCGGGAAGTCTCAGAACTGGGAGTATAGAGCAGGTCCTGGTAATCTGGGAAGGCTTCCTGGAAGAGTTGGGCCTTGAGGTGACAGGCCTAGAAGGTGAGAGAGAATGGGAAAGGAAGATACAAACAGCAGCGGGAACTACATGTGCAAAGGTGCAGAGGTAGGAATCTGGAGATTCCTGGAGGCATCTAGGCTACTTCCCAGGTATTCAGTTGCTGGGTATTCTGGGAACTTAGGGTTTTTTTTTGTTTGTTTGTTTTTTGACTCCTGGAGTTTGGGGGAATAGTGCAGGGTGACAGAGTCACCTAAAGGGACTGGGAGGTGTTTCCCAAGACCTAGCTCCTTTCCCTAGGGAACACTTCCCAGCCTCCTGGAAAGGGAAGTCCATTGAGGGACCCCCGCATACCCCCACCACTGCAGGACCTGAGTCCTGCTCAGTTTTCTGTCTGGTGGGCCCCCAGTTGGGCAATGGGTCCCCAGCTGCAGGACCTGGTTTGGGGTGTGGGAAGCTCTGTACTTGCCCCAAGAGAGTCCAGAGGCTTGTCACTGAGGGCTAAGGGGAAGTGCCAGTGCAGAAGGCAGAAAAGCTAGTTCCTGCTGGATGGTGCTACCCAGCCAAACCCAGGAGCCCAGGGAAGGCCAGAGCCCACAGCCTAGCTCTTGGCCCACCCACTTCTACAGCTGAACCTGTGCTCTGGGCTCTCCCTGTCCCCAGGGTATGATAAGAATGGTGTTTTCTAAGGCTTCTGCCCAGGCTTGGCATGGAAGAGCCTGGCTCTGGCCCTTCTCTTGGCATTCTGGTCATGCAAGGGTTAAATCTTTCAGTAGCTTCAGCACCAGGCCTGGTCCCTGGGAGCCAGCAGGGCCAGCCCAAGGAAGGGGCACTCCCAGAAGGAGAGAAAGGAAAGGCGCTCAGAGGGGACAGGACCTGAAGGTGAGTGTAGCCCAGCCAGGGCAGGAGCCAAAGGGTTAACAGAGGCAGCAGTGCTGATAAAATGCCCCAAATTCCTGGTCCTGCCTCCAATGGGGAGGGAGTCTGGCAAATGTCAACGATAAAAAAATACATTTTAATGGCACATGATGCAGCCGCTACTGTGGGGCGCAGCCAAATGAAGCAGGTTTGGAGCAGCAACTGCTGTGTGTTACTCCAGGGGCCCCAGGGCCACGCCTCCTGGGCTCCTTCCTAAGTTTTGCCCATCAGGGTAACCCACCTCCCCAGCCCTAGGCATCCTCAAGGGCCCCTGGGTGCCCCAGGCCTCCGGCCTTCTCTGGCATTATTTTAGGAACTTCTCTCCTACCGTGGTACTCCAGCCAGTGATGGAGTTTCCGTTCAGGCTGTGAGCTGCCTCAGGCAGGTCTCAGGGAAGGAGGCACCTGGGTCTCCTCGCATACCTGCAGCAGGCCTCTGTGAATGTTGAGAAACACGGGAATAAATGAGTGACTGAATGACAAAGAATGCAACGTTTTCTTCAGCTTCTCTTCCTCCCCCATTCCGCGAACTCCTGGGCTATGAAGCGGCTTTTTTATGCTTACAAATGTGAGAGGAGAGGGCTCAATGCCCACAGCGGGCATTTGTAGGGAAGGCTAGTGGCAGGTAAGTGGTGGGGAGGAGGTGAACAGGGGGAGAAGAGGCAGGAGAGGAGAGGGAGAAGCAAGGGGAAGAGTCAGTCTGGAGGGGAAATCCTGAGGGAGGTAAGTTATGTATTATGATCCCATTTTGCAAATATGAAAACTGAGGCTCAGAGATGTTCAGTGACTTGCCTGAGGCCAGACAGTGAGTCAGTGGTGCTCTGGACCTCCGCCTACAACTCAGAATTCCACCGGCTATACTGTGCAGAGTTCACCCGGGGGGGCTTTAAACTGTTAAGTTCTCCATTACCACCGTGAAACAATCTGTGACATCAGGGAGATCCTGGGAACTGGTGTTATAGCTGGAGCAGAGAGGCTAAGAAGGGACTATGGGGGCTGAGTTTGGGGGCCGGGGGCCTGGTGCTTTACACGGGAATTTTAGGACATTTCTGGGCTCAGGCCCTGGAGCCTGGGCTTTTAGGAGATGAAAGCCAGCCCAGGGCCAAGGACCAGAGTGTGTGGACCTGGAACTCAGAATGAGACCCTTCTCTTCCAGATCATTCTCAACTCCATGCACAAGTACCAGCCACGGCTACACATCGTGAAGGCTGATGAGAACAATGCTTTTGGCTCCAAAAACACAGCCTTCTGCACCCACGTGTTCCCAGAGACCTCCTTCATCTCTGTGACCTCCTACCAGAATCACAAGGTACAGCTGCAGTCCCTGCAGCCCCCACCACTGACACCACAGCCAGGAAGTGAAGCTTCAGAGGCAGCAGGCAATGAGGCAGGCCCAGTGCAGGGACCCCAGAACCTGCAGTGTCCCTCAGAGCAACGAGACATCTCATCATGAGCAGGAAAGGAGACCAGCCTCCTAAATCTCTGGCGCAGAGTAATCACGGTCTCTGTTTTGGGGACTGGACAAAGTTGGTGACTGTAAAAACGGGGCGAATGGAACTGGCCCTGTGGCTTGAGTGTTAGGCCCTTTTGTCTATATTCTTCCTCTCCCTAGTAGGATTCAAAAGTTGGATTCTGGGCCTGCAGATAGAGGGGGAGGGAATGGGGAGAGGAGCCCTGGGGTACCGTCAGCTTTGTGGGAGCACCTCAGACTGAACCATCTGGAGGTGGTGGTCAGAGGGGGTGTTCCGGCTGCTTCCCACCCCACTACTCCCCTCCCCAGCCCAACCAAACTGCCTTTGGATCCCTGCCTGTCTGTCGTGGCCCCTGCTACCCTTTTCAGGGAGCTTTCCGCACTGTGCACATTGGAACTGTTGAAGTGGATGGGGGTCAGTGAGGAAGGGCCACAGGCCGCGGCAGATTTCAGGCAGAAGAGTGACAGAGTTGGATTTGCATTTAGAACACTCACTTAGAACCTGATGTGGCAACTGTACTGGGCAGGGGTGGCACGGACAGGAAGCGGCTACAGGCACCCAGGGGAGAAGAATGAGGAACTGAGCACAGTGAGAGCAGGAGACAAAATTGGAGGGTCTGCAGCAAGTAGAATGGCTAAGAGCCAGTGACTAGCCAGGTGTGAAAGGTGAGGCCCAGGAGGACCCAGCCCGACTCCTGGTGGGGACCTCGGGCTGTGTGTGCAACTTCCCCAGACCCTGCTATGAGTTGTGAATGTGCCTGGGGGTGGGGGCGGAGGGCCAGAGGCCAGCCCAGTCCTCTCCCCCAGCGACTCTATGGTATGTCCTCTCTTGACAGATCACACAGCTGAAAATTGAGAACAACCCTTTCGCCAAGGGATTCCGGGGCAGTGACGACAGTGACTTGCGTGTGGCACGGCTGCAGAGGTGGGGCCACTCTGGCCGGGGGTGGGGTGGGCAGAGCGGGCTTAGGCACGTGGACTCAGTAACCCTCAAAGTATCTTCACTCTTTTCCCGTCTCCCTCTGACTATCCTCCCCACCGCTCCAGCAAAGAATATCCCGTGATCTCCAAAAGCATCATGAGGCAGAGGCTAGTCTCCACCCAGCTCTCGGCCAAGCCCGACGTCAGCCCCTTGCATGGCGCCCACCAAGCCCTCCAGCATTACCAGTACGAGAA
Source organism: Rhinolophus sinicus (assembly GCF_057876585.1). Lineage (NCBI taxonomy): Eukaryota > Metazoa > Chordata > Mammalia > Chiroptera > Rhinolophidae > Rhinolophus > Rhinolophus sinicus. The sequence continues at coordinate 28,176,265 of NC_142512.1, forward strand.
TGGGGCTCACATGCAGTTTGCTGCGGCTGAGCCACAGGAGATTCCCCTCAACACCTTCCCAGCCCAGAGGGATTCAAGCCTCTTCTATCACTGCCTGAAAAGACGAGGTAGCTCTCTCCTGGTCTAGAAGCCCTAGATGGTCAGAGGAGGGAGAACAGGGGTGAAGCGCTCCTCACAAACCCTCCCCACAAAATGAGCATACATGGATGCACGCCAGTGCACACACACACACACACACACACACACACACACACACACACACACCTGGCTACTTGTGTGGCCTGGGAGAGGAAGCCTGAAGGGTTAGTGACTGTGGCCAGCTCAGTGCAGGGGTGTTGCTTCTTGCTTTACATGCAGCCTTCAGCATTCTCACAGACAGTGTGTGGCCTCGGTGTCCCCAGCCATTGGCACCCACCCCAGTTCCAGGTCTTACCTTGCAGCCACTGCTTTGAGAAACTTCACGGGTGACACACAACAGACAATCAGCTGAGCTCTGCCTCGAAGTGTGGGAGAAGGCTGAGTGTCACACTGCAGAGATTTTTGGATTGGGCTGCCATTTATCAAAGCAACCTCAATCCTAAAATAAGGATAACCTAGAGTTATGCTTGTGGGCTCTCCACCTCATCACACCAGGATCTGCAAAGGCTTCCTGAGAGTGGCAACGAGCTATGCTGGATGTGGGTTGGGGGCCAGGACAGCAGGCAGCAGAACTGTCTGTGCTGGCTTCTTGGTGAAGGAGAGGAGCCCTGAGCTGGGAACCAGGACAGCTGTGCTCTGGCACCAGGGCTTGATATCTCCATCTATAGAGCAGGGCTGGTTAGTGTTAGGACACCAGAAGACTTTCCAGGGTCACTGAAATTCCCTTGGGAATGAGTTTGGGGACTTTTGCTTGCAATCCAGAATGTTCTCTCGGCCTAGTTCCTAGGGACCAGCGAGGCAGAGCTCGGAGTATTCCCTATACCAGTCTTACCAAGGACTGGTACCCCCTATACCAGAACTAACTACCGAGACCAGGGGTTGGCAAACTGTGGTCCTTGGACCACATTGGGCCTGCTGCCTGTTTTCGTTTCAGACTGTGAGCCATACAGAATGGTTTTTACATTTTTTTTTAATAGGTGAAAAAGTAAAAAGAAGATTATTATATGATATGTGAACATTATATGAAATTCAAATTTTAGTACCCATAAATAAAGTTTTCTTGGAACACAGCCATACATATGTATTTACCTATTGTCTATGGCTGCTTTCATGTGCTGACAGCAGAGTGGAGGATAGTAAGTCCTCCCTGAACGTCATTGATAGGTTCTGTGACTTCAAGCAAAGCTATGTGTAATTAAACAAATGGAGGCTAATTGATATAAACAAGAGTTAGGTTCCTACAGCATATTTCTCATTAGAAAAACCTCACCAAACTTCTAAACGAAGACCCCAAACACTTTGATATTAAACATATGAAAAATGTGAGCTATACGTATATTTAAGAGAGATAAATAAAAACAAGTAAGATAATTCTTTTCTAACCCACTTATTCTAGTTCAAGGTCAAGATGGCTAGAGCCTATCCCTGCATCTCAGGGCACAAGGTGGGAACCCACCCAGGACAGGATTCCCTCTCTCCGCTGGGCACACTCACACACACCCCACACTCACTCAGACCGGGGCAGTTAGACACGCCAGTTCCCCTAAGGTGCACATCTTTGGAATGAGGGAGGAGACTGGAGAACTCAGAGAAAACCCACGCAGACATGGGGAGAACGTGCAAACTCCACCCAGACAGTTCCCTCAGCCAGGAATCAATTTTTTTCCTCATCAACGTTATAATGAAATGATATCGAATGAAACAACGTTATTGAAGGACCTGCTATAGGTGCAACAGATACCATATGGCCCACAAAGCCTGAAGTATTTACTATCTGGCCCTTTACAGAAAAAGTTGGCTCACTCCTGACCTAGAGCGACTGGGCCACTTTCCCAATTCAAGAGCGTAGTGCTCTTGAGAGAAAGGAGGAATCTGGAGAGAAGACGGAGAGGAGGGATGAGTGAGGGATGAATGAGAGAGTGTGGTGAGAGGGGCAAGTACTCCTCGTGGAGGAAGATGCCTCCACACGGGGCAGATGGGAGAGGTGAGTGCAGGCCTTCAGGCTGGGCCCACTCCTCCAGGCCACCTGCCGTGTGTACCCACAGCTCCCAGAATGAATCCCCAGAGAAAATGGGAAGGAGGGAGGCCAATGTAAGCCACTGGACATGTGTTCTTAAGTTTGGTGAGTGGGCTGCTGCCCACGTCCTGGGGCCTGGGCCATCCCTGGATCTCAGGGGAAAGGTGTGCACTCATGGTTGAGGAGGTTGAGAGACACACATACATGGTTTGGGGCAGCTGAGGTTATCTTTCCCCAAACAGAGTATCACTTTGGGCTGAAATGTACAAGTCATCTTATACTTACTAGCAGCTCCATGTTTTAATTTTATGAACACCATTATGTTGGAAATATGTATAATAACAACTTGATGGGACTTCTTTGAACATATATAGGGTTTACTTCCTCTTCTAAAAGCAACAGGAATGTGGCTGCAAGTAGCTTTGGCTGGCGAAGGCCTTCCTGGGAGCTGAGGATTGAGGCAGAAGCACTGTGGCTTTCATTTTCTGGCTAATTCAGACAGATGTGGCCTCTGGGCCCGCTTTGGCCTGGCAATTGTCTCCACTTTCCTTGGCTAGGGTGGGCCTAGCCTAAGAATGCCAGCACACATTAAGGCCTCTTACCGTCCCCAAGAGTCAGGGTGGCAAAGGATCAAAGCTGTATGCCTCCTGGCTAAACACATCACTCAATGTCCTGTGATGTAGTGTCTCCTGAGGCCTGTGAACAAGGTCCATAATCTTTCCATTTCTTGGCTGCTGCTACCTTGTAAAAGCTGTGGCTGATTAAAATGGTTTTGGGAGTGTCATGGCAACATGGGGCAAGGGTGGCCCTGAATGACAAAGGTAGGCTGTCCTGGCACTAGGCAGGGGTGTTCTGTCCCTGGGCTGGTGGCAATGGCTCTCCCTGAAGGTTTCTTTGTCTTCCAGCAGACAGTGTCCGCCACCTGGACTTACCCTGCAAGCGACCCTACCTGGAAGCTCCCTCTGCAGTGGGGGAGGATCACTATTTCCGTTCTCCCCCTCCCTACGACCAACAGATGCTGAGCCCCTCCTACTGCAATGAGGTAACCCCAAGAGAAGCCTGTATGTACTCAGGTTCGGGGCCCGAGATTGCCGGGGTGTCTGGGGTGGACGACTTGCCCCCGCCCCCACTGAGCTGTAACATGTGGACGTCAGTCTCGCCGTACACGAGCTACAGCGTTCAGACAATGGAGACTGTGCCTTACCAGTCCTTCCCCACACACTTCACCGCCACCACTATGATGCCTCGGCTGCCTACTCTCTCTGCTCAGAGCTCCCAGCCACCAGGAAACACCCACTTCAGTGTCTACAATCAGCTCTCACAGTCTCAGGTCCGAGAGCGGGGGCCCACCACCTCCTTCTCGAGGGAGCGTGGCCTCCCCGCAGTGTGTGAGAGGAAGCCGCCCTCTCCACACCTGAATGCTGCCAATGAGTTCCTCTACTCTCAAAGCTTCTCCTTGTCCCGGGAAGCTTCCTTACAGTATCATTCAGGAATGGGGACTGTGGAGAACTGGACTGACGGATGACTCCCATGTCTCCTGGACAGCCCCAGGACCATGTTAACCCAGTATTAACCTCTGTGGGTGGCCCGCACTACCAAGAAACACAGGAAGGTATTTTAAAGGGTGGGGTGTGTGCATGTGTGTGTGTGTATGTGCGTGTGTTTGGAAAGCTTCTGTCTTCTGACATGCAACTGAGGCCATGACAAGGAAACAAACAATTATCTAAGTAATGATTTTGGCTGTAGGACCCAGGTCCATTGGTATCTGACATCTCCTGACATGCTCGTGGGTGGGATGGGAGTGGAGAGTTCATGTGAGTTATTTAGAGATTTTTATAATATAATATTGATTTACTCAGGGGCCAGGTGGTGAGGTCTCTCCCACTGGGAAAGTTGGGGGAAGAGTCTCTCGCTGGGGTGGGAGGCTCTATGTGCATCTTAGAGTTCCTGGCCTTCTATTTGCAAGGGGAGCAGAGAACCTTGTTTTGGGAGCTGGAGGCCACTCTTTTGGCTTCTGGAGATTCTGTGAGACTACCTGAGAGGTGGACTCAGCTAAGCAAAGTGTGCTCTGAGAGTGGAGCTGCCTGCTCAGTGAATGGCCTGGAAATTGATCCCTGGAGCTCTGAGGGCTGACTTTCAGAGAGAGTCACATACTATGTGTCATCTGATGGGTATTTAAAAAAAAATTTTTTTTTTCCTTCAAGAGGAGGGAGAAATGCAACCAATAGCATCATTCAGGTTTTCTTATAACGTACAAAACCCTTCCCTCTTGGTCCCCGACATACAAGCTCTCACTCTCTCTATTGTGTAAGACTCCGTCTCTCAGGCACCATCTGTATCCCACGCCTGCCCTGCAATTATGAAATACACTTACCTGGCACCGTCCCCAGGAGACTGTATTGGAGCTGCTGCCAGGCAGTCCAGAGCCTGTTCTGCTCCCAGAAATTTCTTGTCTCTGGAACAAGAAAGCCCAACAGAAATAAAAATGAGAATTGAGAAAACAGCCATTTCTTCCAGTAGATTCAGCCAGGGTGCTCGAGGAGCAAGGAGAATTCTTCTCCAGTGAGGTGTTTCTCATAGTCGTCAGCCCAGCTTTTTAGCATTGAACGTCACCAGACCATCCATGGGGCTGGTGTGAACTCTGTAATCAAATGTGGGAAATCACTAAACTCTTTGCATGCTGAATAGTTATTTATATATTATATAAATAAGTAAGTAAGTAAATAAATAAATATCTATCTATCGATCTCACGAATGCAGGCCACATGTCAAATTCAAGCTTTGCTTTTTTACAAAGGAATAAACCTAATAAAGTGAAACGTTGGAGGGGGTATTTGGAAAGACATCTATTTAAATTTTATTACACATTTGATGTTAAAAACTAAGAATGGTTTAGAAAAACATATAAATAAATAAATAAATATATAAATATAAATAAATAAATAAATATATATATATAAACACACACACACTACAGATTAAACTTTATTAGAAGACACGGTAGCTAACGGGATGTGGAACTTCAAGTGTTTTGTTATATAGCATGGACGTTTTATTTTACATATCGGAACATAAAGCCATTTTACAACTGTGAAGTGTGTGGGTGCTGTTTACTACTGACTTGTCATTTCTTGGCTCAGCGATGGTCTCTGCCTTCCTCCCGCTTGTATTTTTTTTCTCAAGGGCCAGGTGGAGCCCTCAGTGCTTCTTAGTGTCTGTACCAAGGAGCCTCTGAGCTTAGAGAATAGTGATTTGATACCATGGGAGCAACTGGACATTTGATTTCATGCTACTCCCCAGAGAATAGGTCTGGATTCCGGGGCTCACAAAGACCCCAGAAGGGCAGGGTAGGCAGTACATGAGAATCTGCTGCCTTTTAGTTGTCAACACACAACCTGGTGATCTGGGGGAAGTGGTCTTCCAAGTAGGGAATTCTTGGTGGGATGTGTGCAGCTGCTTCAGAAAGGGAACTGAAGAGCAAGGTCCATTCAGCACCTGGGGCTTTCGGGAGCAGTCAGTATGTGTGAGCTTATCAGCCACCTGCACCCCAGAGCGGCGGGATCAAGGCCTGACAGCCCTCCACTTGCCCACTCCTCTGCCAGGTCCCTGGAGCCCGGCCACAAGATGGAGTGCATCTTCTGCACTAAGTTAGAAGAGAAGCTGGAGTTGGAAGGTGCTGTTGGGTCTCCCTCCTTACAACTTCTTGCCTCTTGCCCCCTTCCCTCATGGCTCCTTTTCCAAAGCTGTTCACTGTCATCTACCATCTCCAACGCAGGCTGGTCTGGAAGCCAGGAGAAGAGAAGGCAAGGGTAACGGGTGCCTTTTAAATCCCTGTCCTCATCAGGATTAAGATGAGATTTCCTGCTGGGTAAAAAGTCAACTTTGTCTCCTGTTTCCTCAGTCCTTCCCTTGTGGCTCTAGGGTTTCACGCTGGCTGGACTTCTTCCTGCAGAAGGAGGCCAACCTTCTTCCCTTGGCTGTTGGCTCCCACCTTGGACCTGGTGGTTACAGAGAAAAACTTAACTGGACTTGGCTCGGGGGACAACGAAGGGGGGCTCTCCTAACTCACACCTGCTCTGCTCTTTTCTTTCTGGGTAAAGACTGCATTCTGGGATACTCCTCAATTTCTAGAAACCCAGACAGAGGGCTGGGAGCTAGATGTGGGTTCCCAGGCTCTCTCCAGACACAGTTGCCTGAGTCCGAGATAAAGAAAGCCGCTTCTAATGGGGTATTTTGCCTTTAGGCAGCCAACAGCTTCCAACCAATGTTCCGGGACGCCTGAGGTCCGTGGTCTTCCCCACCTGGGCATGGCTAGAGCAAGGCCTGCAGTGGGATTTGTGGAACTTTCCTGCCCCTCTGAATCAACAAGTCAATAAAAAGGGGGCACATGGGATACCCTGGAACAAAGGGCACCATTCAGTAACGCCAACAGGTCATACATCATCAGGCCAGAAACCTGCCACATGAAAAATGTCTGCTTCTGCTGTGCCCTGCTTAGGGAGGGGAAAAAAAGAAAAAACAAAAACGATGAACATTCAGCTGTGAGGCCATAGGCAGGTGGCCCCCAGGGCCCTGCTCTCCAGCCCAGGGCTGGGCCACTGGGGGAAGCTGGGCTAGGCTCTCAACCACAGCTCAGCCACCCAACTGCTCTCCCACCACAGAAGAGCCGAGAATAACAAAAAAAGAGAATGAAAAGAGAAGCTGGGTCAGACTGACAAATTGTTAAAAAACCTAACCAACTTCCAGCCTCGGCTGGGCCTCCGGGGGTCAGGAGGCCCCGGCTGGCCCCACTAATGGAGGCTGCTCAAGGAGCAGCAGCCCCAGCCCGCAGTGTCTTATCTTACAACATAAAATTAAAACCCACTTAAAAGGCCGGAGGGCATGTTAACATTCCCCCTGCTGTCTAATTGAAGTAGTTCCCAGTGCAAAGGATTTCACTTGAAAGATGTCTCCCTCTAAGCCCCAGTCCTCCTGCTTGGCGGGCAAGGAAGGGGGTGGAGGGAGAGAGTGTCATTTCAAAGACCAGCACGAGGAGCTCGGGCCAGAAAAGCTCGGGTTCTGTTTGCTGCCCCCACCCAGGCAGCAGGTGGCGACAGCAAAGGTTAGGACAGGCTGGGTTGTTTTGTATTTTTAGAAAATTTACAAATTCATTAGTAGCTATGTCAGCAGAGGCCAGACTCCCGACAAGAAGCTCTGGTAATGATTCAAATATGGCGAGGTCCACAGAAAACCTGGCAGTTCCTGCGGCCAAGAGATTTCTATTCTGTCCCCCAATAAGGCTCTCCTCCCTCCTATGCAAATATATTACAGGTCTCCAAGGCATACGGAATCAATCAGGGACATCCTGTAAAGGTGATGAACTTGCACTGGCCATCCCGAGTAATGGGAACCAGTCAGCCTGAAGTCGGCTGGGACTGAAAGCCAAGGTGACAGCTATTAAGCAATTGTGTGCAGAACAAAATGGCAAAGGGGCCGGGTAATCAATTCAATTTCAATGGGCAACCCAAGCAACTGCAGCATCTGTCGCAGCTGATTAGAGAGTGCCTGGCTGGAGCTTTCAATGCGAGCCCATCACAGATCAGAAACAGGCCCGGGATGAAAAGGGAAAGACCTGTCTCCTGAGAAGCAGGCGATGAAGGACTCTGTTTTATGTGACTGTGTTCTTCCTTTTCTCCTTGAAGAAAGAGTAGAAAAAAAGCAAGCAGTTTGGAGATTAGATAGTTTTCTTTTCAGCCATTTATCATTATGAAAGAAAGTAGACAGGGCAGGGGCAGAAAAATCTCCAGTGGGATTTCTGCAAAGTCTCACTAAGAAGGACCAGGTTTACACTTTGCGGCTCACACAGCCCCTGCTTATTACCACAGCCTGACGGGGTCTGCAGAGCGTCCAGAGTCCCTCTTCCCTAACAAGGGCAAACAGGACCCGGTGCTCTCAGGATCACAGAAATTCTCCTGCAGAAACCCCAAACCACCAAATTGTGTCATTTGTGAAAATTAAAGCCTGAGTTGGAATAATGGGGAGAGGAAGCAATGGGAAAGGAAATGATGAGACAGAGTGGTGTGATGTCCCAGCAGGGTAGGCCCCAACCGTGGCCCTTCATGTACCTGGGCCCAGCACAGGGCAGGAAGGCCCTGCTGTGTCTGCCCGAGGTCAGCACTGGCCCCAGTGTGATGGTGGACACTGGCATCCAACTTGCAAATTCTAGGTTTGTGTCTGGTTCTCTGGTGCAGGGGGTTGGGGAGGCAGAGCAAGGGGCGCGCACAGGCAGAGAAGCAATGAGGGAGACCAGCGATGGGGCTGGGGTGTGGGGAGGGAATGGAAGAGGCTTGTGAGCACATGGAGAAAGAGGGCTGTCTTGGAGCCCAGGGTGAGGGAAAAACAGCAGGCAGGAGAGTGCAGGGCTGGTGATGAGAAAGGAAGGGGGACTTAGAAAAATGAGAGCAATGGGTATCTGTAATCAGACCGTTCTTATGAGAAGAACTACAAATGGATAATTAACCCGAACAAAACTAACTTCACTAATAATATGAAATGCAAATTAGAGTGATAAACTACCATCTTTGTCTAATAAATTAATAAACATTGAAGAAAAGGTGTGAGGAGCTTCTCTCAGTCATTGCTGATGGGAACACAGATGGTTAGAGTCTTTCTGGAAAAAGCAATTGGGTGGTGTGGACGAACGCTCTAAAAGTGTTCATATCCTAAACAAAATAACCAGCAATGTGAACACAGCTTAATGCTCTGTAATAGTCATTGTGGTATTATTTTTAATAGCCCCAAATTGGCAGAAAGTAAATTATGGTTAAGTAAATTATGATATACTCATGTTCTCCAATGATCTCAAGAACATTGGAAAAGAAAAAAAAAATTGGTATAGCCAAACTACAGATCATGAAATAGCCATCAACAAGACAATGGAATATGTAAATACGTACCTCCATGATATATTATGTCTCCCACATATTATGTCTGAGTAATATTATGGTCTCCCATTTATGTAAAATACAAAACAAAAACTGCGCGTGTGTGTGCATGTACTTTTATATGTATGTGGTATATGTGTGTGATGTATGAGTCTCTGTGTGTGAGTGATGTGTGAGCCTGTGATGTGTGTGTGTGTGTGTAAGTGTAAGTGTGAGTGTGTGTATGTGTTAGGGGCACAGATGACTTAAGAGGAATTGTTTCTGATAGTTCTCTCACACATCTGTTTTGTCTGACTTTCTTCAATGAGCATGTATCACTTCTGTAACAAAAAGATTTAATTAAAGAAAAAAGGAAAAGAAGTTGTGATTATAAAAGTGCCTGAAATAAAAGAAGAAAGAGTAAAAGAAACTTCCTAAAAGCCATGTCGGCAACTCTGGGAAGCATGGCTGCTGCAGGTCAAGTGGGTGAGATTGACTTCCGGGCTCCTCACCCCACTTGGTTTCCTCCTGATCTCAGGATCTCTCTCTTAAACATCTCCTCTTGTGCCCAGCCTTAAAAACACTGCTTTTGTTCAAGGACTGGGGCTTTACAAGCCTTCTCTTCTCACTAAGCTACTCTCCCTAGGTGATGCCGTCTGTTCCCACGGCTTCCTTCACCAACATATGCCAATGAATCTCAAGTCTAATCTCATTTCCCTCTCCTGAGACTGTCTCCTGGACATTTCTGTTTAAGAGATGTCAGGATCTCCAACTCACCCTGTTAAAACCTGAACCCATCAACCCCCGCCAAACCTCCTCTTGCGTTCTGTTTTGGCGAATGGCACCACCCACCAATGTCCTGTTGCTCAAGTCAGAACCCCCGGCCTCAGTGCTAACTCACTCCCTACCTGCCCAGCCCCAAACGGTTGCCAAGTTACACAGATTCTGCCTCCTTGAGAGCACTTCACATCTACACACTTTTTTTCTCCCTCATCAGGCATGGCAGTGTCTGCCATGGCAGCAAGTCCGTGGGTCTGGACTGCCCACTCGTTGGTGTTAGGTGTGGAGGCTGCAGAGCTTTAGCTGTTGTGAGCAGCAGTCCTGGGCACTGAAGAGTCTGTCACTCACTGAGTGATGGCTGTTCAGACATGTGGAGCCAGGGGACTGCCTAAGCAGAAGACGGGAGGCTGCTCCAGGACAAAGTGCTGCTTTCGCTGGTGACTCTGCTTTCAGCCTGGTGTGGTCCGAGGCCTCTGCTCGGGCTGCCACCATGGGTGTGGTGAGGAAGCTCATCTGCCAAGTCACAGGCTATTCCCCAGGGTGGCAGCTCTCTGAGCACCTTCCTGCCCTATAGGCCTGCATCCAGTGTGCGACGCTCACACTGACAGCTCTCTGTTGCCTTATCCAGTTGCTTCCTAGGAGCAAATGAGCTGCAGGAGGGCTAGTTCAGGGCCGTTTCCAGCATCTGCCCTCCACATCACTACATCTCTTTCTCCTTCAGGGATTCCAAATTGTCCCCTCCCCTAAACCCTTCTATGGGAGACCACTCAGCTTATGCCAAGATAGGACTGGCCTTGTCTCTCTCTTAAGAAGAGAAAAATCAAACCGAGCCAAAGACAAGAAGCCCGCAAACATGGCTCCCTATGTAAAGCACCCAGGACAGGGTGCACACTTGAGAAATAATGGTGCTTCTCAGTCCTTCATCCCTTCATCTTCACCTCTCTCCCTGCCAGTACCTGATGAGCTGTGGGACAGCAGCAGGTGAGCCACTCACCATCCTACCTGCACATAAGCTGTTCAGTTAGACAAGTTCCTCAGTACACTCCAATCTGAACCTTCTTTAGATTTGGGTCTAAGGAATTAGGCGACTCCTCCAAATGTAAGTTAGTGATTAATTAGTGACACTTAGATTTACAGTCACCTGCACCAACCACAACCAGCCACTACAACTGGGTCATGAACTTGGGTTTTCTGTTGCCCTCCACCTCGCAGAGAGGTAGGCTGATCAAAGGGGGGTGGGTGCTGTCATTGCATTAGGTCTCACCTTCGCCATGAGGCTGGGTCAGTTTGGTTCAAACTAGCAGAGCCAGTAAATAATCCAGGTACCTCTAAAACAACTGCTTTAAGTGTGTTAGGGATGGCCCCAAGCCCCACTTGGCTTGGGTAGCAGAGCCAGGGTATCTTTTCTTTGCCTTTCCAGCTTCTGGTCACATGTGCTTCCTTGGGATAACCTGGAAGAGGCTGGTTCTGGAGTCACTTTTCTTTCACACCAAGAATTCCTAGCTAGGGAGCTTGAAGCGAGGGCTAGGTCTGTAAAATGACGTGGCTCCATTTGGAATGATGGAAACTATGCGAGCTGCTTTTAATAGCATCAGCTATAGCACAGCACAGACTTCCTTCTTATATCCCACATGCTAATAGCCTAGCCCACATGCTCTGTGGCCCGGACTGAAAAGTCAACGGCTGTCTCTTCAGGGCAGTTGATGAACTTGAATTTACTCTATACTCAGTACTGAAGGCTCAGGCATGGAGCTCTGGCTTGTCACACTGGAGACTCGAATGTAATCTTCTAGCCCAAGAAAATGAGCTTTGGCTTCTTTTTATATCAGTGTAGAGTAGTAAAAGGAGCTTGGGACTGGGTGTGAGGAGATGTGGGTCCTAGTTCCAGTTCTGTCGCACGTTAACTGTGTGACTTGCCCTCTTTCTGAGCCTCCTTTTCCTTCTTCCATGCAGGTCCTCATATCCTTTGCAGCACGATGCTTTACGACTCCATGAATAATGTCTGCGATCATGAATTTCTTAGTAACAGGGGCACTCTGTCTGAATCTACAGCAGAACTCTCTCCAAAGAAGGGTAACGGAAGGAAATACTGGGACTTCTTTTTCTATTTATTTTAATCCATCCTCTTCAAATAGTGAATATCTATATTAGTACAGTAGTACATATGTATAATTTATAAATAACATATTGGGAGTATGTGCTTTAAAGTTTCTTACTGGAGGGAGTTGAGACTTTAAAAAGTATGGAGACTATGGGGTGACGGAGAAGTCACTATGAGGCTCTGGGCTCGACAAAACCTCCTGGAGATGGTTTTACGAGAGCTTTTGGATGGAGAGGCCCAGTGAAGCAGTGGGGAGAGAATGGGCCCAGAGTTCTGCCCTATTAGATGTACGCCTAATCTCTGTGGGCCTCTATCTCTCCACAAGTTAGTTAGGGGTAATAAAGTGCTACCTCTCTTCCAAGCCATAGAAAAGATTAAATGAGATAATGCAGATAAAACTGTACTCAATTCAAGTTGCCACCCTCCCCCGACCCGGGATGCCAGTCTGCACAGCTTCCAACTTAGATGCTTAAAAGATGTGAGACTTTTTTTTCCTGGGAAATTCCTTTTATTGCTTTGTCAGACTTTATTGCTTCTCCTGTCTCACAGTTAAGCTTCCTTTACCAGATGCCAAAGCCCAGATCTACGTGCAGTCAGATGTCCAATGCCAAGGGGTGGGCGCGGGAGGGCGATGCTGAAAAGAATGCTGCTTGGTGTTTCCAGCCCTCTGAGCACCTCACACTTCCAGGAGTTTGCAGGTCGTCCAGGATTGAGAACAACGTTCAAGGTCACTTAGGAAAGGGTATCCCTCCGACGGAGGAGCCAGCCATCTTCACCAGTGCCTCCAGGAAGGGACGGATTGAATTTCCCACTCCTTCATCCAAAACCCATTGCCAAACTCAGTGACAGTGGGAATTCATCTATTGCTGAGCGTTCCAACTCTGCCACTAGCTTCTCGGAGGCCTTGGACAAGTCCCTCAGTCTTTCTTGGCTTCAGTTTCCTCATATATAAAAAGGGATGAGTAATATCTGCACTGCTAACCTCCTAGGCATGGTTCTTGGGCCAAATGAGGTGCTCTGCCTCAAAATACTTAGGAAGAAATGAAAGGGATTGCAATTATTACACTTCCTGTTGGTCCAATTAGTACCAGTCCATGCTCATTTTTGCATTTTCATGAAAACAAAACAAAACACTGCTTTTTATAGGCTAAAAAGGGAGACTGGTTGGCAAGGTACTGAGCGGTCCCATCAGCTCTGAGAGGCCGATGATTTAGCGTCATCACCTGCCTTATCATTCTCCGAGCCCGCCTGCATTCTCAGCTTTTGCCGAGGTCAATTTCCGGCACACACAGAAAAGCCTGTGGCTGTGCTGGGGAACAATCGGCCACAGTGCTCCCCTCTGTTGTTGATCCTTTCATTTCCTCCAGCAGACTCCTGCCGGGGACTAAGTTCTAAGTTTTACGCTACTCTTTTGAACTAATCATTTACAACTGCCCTAAACACCCAGCCTCTCTCTCACTTTTGCTGTCCAGCTACTGCTCTGGATGGCAAGATTGCTAATTGGGACATGATCCTAGCCAAATGGCAAGAAGGAGTCCAAAAGCCGGTTCACTGGACCTTAAATATCCTGCCCACAACTTTATAGCTCAGGCAGCCATGGAGGAAGCATGAGTCATACCCAAGAGGTGAGGCTGCTGCTTAAGGAAGGCCTCTGCAATGACATTTTTCACACTGTTAATAAACCGCTGTATTATTAGAACTCACCAAAGCTGAATTTAATGAAAGTTTTAGGCCCTAAGGCCTGAATTTTTCTTTTGTGTTGCAAAACGAAACCAACTGGTCCAATTCAAATTAATCCCAGAAAATGCATAGACTTTAATTATGTTTCTTTCATTCTTTTTCCTTTCTCTTTCTTTTTTCTCTCCCTTACCCCACTCTCTCATTTTCAAATTTTGCTGGTGATTACACTATTGGAAGAAAAAAAAAAATGTACAGGAGGAAGAAGAAATAAAATATGAGAAACATATTCCGAGAGTCAGAAGTTTCTCTCCAGACCTCCTTCAGGAAAGTACTGGTAAGTGACACAAATTCATATGTGAATTTTAAACAAAGAGAATGAAAAGGTGAAAAATACAAGGTCCCCTCAACTTGTCCGGGAGACCTAATCTGATTTAAACTTCAATTTCATGTAAGCTCCATCAGTTAGACCTCCTAAGCATCACTTCGTAACAGGCAACTCTGCATAATATTGGTGCCCCCAAACCAACAACAATCACTCCAGAAATAATAAGAAGGCAAGTCCTTTATTTTTCAAATTTCTGGGGCTGAGCCCTTGGGGAAAGAGGGAAAATGAAACGTGCTGCTGCGTGCTGGGCCTTCAACTATTCAGAAGCTGGGGCGGCAGGAAATAACGCGGCAGCGGCTTCCGCATTTGCAGGAGCGACTAGTGAAAAGACATCTTTCCCCCCCCCTCACAGCTACGTTCAGAAACAAATGTTCATGCTCCAACCCTCACTCCAATTTGGAGCATATTTACCCAATCACGTAGGCCTTCAAATGCCTCCTTGTCCTCTATGGAGCAGAAAGGCCCAAGGCCCCCCGGCTCCTAGCTCCACGGCCACCTTAGGAAGTATGCTCTCGGCCCTTCCCGAAGGCAGGTCAGTACATCCTGGGAGCACGGAACCCCTGCTTGAGCTGCTGGGCTGTGAAGTCACCCAAAATGTCGGCAGCGAGGGAAACTGTTTCAGATGGGCTGCCTTCAGCAGGAAGGGGCTGGCGGCAGAGGAGGGCTGGGGGAAAACACCGGGTGCTGAGCTAGCTGCCTTTGTCTTCCCCCAGTCCTCCTTTGGGGATCAGGCTCAGCTCCGATTCCCGCAGGGAAGTCCCTGCTTGGCATCAAGGCTGGCCTCAGGCATAAGATCCTAATTATTTGAATGGTATTTGTTTTCATAGCTCTCTCTCTCTCTCCCTCTCTTTTTTTAAATGTGTCCAGGTCGATGGCATTTTAATGCCTTATTAAACGGGGGGTTTTTTACAGCAGTCAGTCTGTTCAGTCTCTGGGCCCATGCCTGTACTTTGTGTTGCGGGGATTTTATCTTTCCTGTTGGCTGAAAATATTTTCCGAATTCCCTATAAACGGTTCCGAGATTTCCTAAGACAAATAGAGCTCCACCAGCTCTAAAATGACCTTGATGCAGTCGGAATTACATTCAGACACGTGCTCTCTCCCTTGTTTACACAAAGAACTGAACTTCACTTGTACTCATTAACTGCTCTTATGAGTACACCAGATTTGCTCCACAAATGTGCTGGTGCATAAAAACACAACCCTACCTGGGATGGCTCCACAGAGCTCCATCTTTTACTGGTTTCTTCCATCCTCTCCGATGGCTGCGGCATCAGTGAAGCCTGTCCTGGAGGAGGGGTGTACATAAGAGTGGGCAGCAAAGCACAGCTGAAGGGAGCAGCCAGACCTGCAACAGAAACCTGGCTGTCATGAAGACCACAGAACCGCCTAGAAGAAAATCAGCCCAGCCCTTTTGGATACTTGCCCATGTTTAAAATTTTGTGAAACTATGTTGTTCAGAAGGAAGCTGAATGTAGAAAGTATTGCAATAAGCCCACAAGTTAGTTAACTTAGTGTTATGGGAAGAGCCTAGAATAGACATGACTTTAAATCTCATGTCCGGCACGATTTAACATGTGATCTTGGGCAAATAAAATGGGGAAAATTATGTCTATCTCAGGGTTATGGTGAGGATTGAAATGAAGTCACGTATGTAAAACATCTAGTGCTGTGACTGACACAAGGGATTGTAAATAGCTGCCATTACTATTTCATGAGGGTCCTTAGGACTGAGATGGGCAAAAGCACAATTATCGTGTAGACTCAGGCTTTGTTAAAGGTTCTGGAAGTGGGAGGGGGAGGGAGGCCTTAGGCACTAAATGTCCAGCAGTAACTGATGGAACCAGGATTTAAATCCAGATCTGACTCCAAAACCTGTGTTGGTTCCACTATCCAGCTTGGAGAAATTAAATATGGAGAATCATGTAAGCTGCCTGTAACACAACCTAAGGCTGTATCAGCAAAATGGGGTTTATTTTGCTTAGTTGGCATTAAAAAAAAACACCCCACCTCCAATGCTAACTGCTTAGCCACTGGAAAAGCTCCCTCTGAATTTCTGTTTCACTGGGTCATTTTTGAACCTTACCCTCTCAGTGGTGTTTCACTGAAAACGTCACATGTAACATTTAGGGCCAACAAGTACCCTGGAGATGAATCGGTAGGTATGCCCAGCTCATTCAGTACATTTCCTGCTTATTCCATGTCTGCTGGCATTAAGCATGTCACAACCAAAGATGGGAGATTGCTTGATGCTTACAGTTGGAAAGGATGCGAATCAGGGATCCCTTTTATGTTTCCATGGTTAAAGCCTTTTATTTTTTTAAACAAAAATGTTTCACTTTCATGGAATCAGCAAATACTCTCAAGTTTAAGAAGTATATGTTTCATTCTTTGAAATTATATTTGATTCCCTTTCAAGTCAGTTTAGTCTTTTTTGAAATACTGCCTTTTCTGTTTGTGATCTCTTTTATAAAAGTATTTAATTATTTTAAACATAGTTTAAAGTAATCTTTAGATGATAATTATGCTATCTAAGTTTCTTGGGGGGTGTCTAATTGTACCATTTATTGGGCCAACGAATGTTTTACAGCAGGTTTTTTCTTCTCTTGTTTTATAATTTTGTAAGAACTCATCCTAAGCCATGCTTTATCTCCTGTCAGGTCCCTTAGAACAGTTTTGTTTTTGCTATTGAAGATTACCTTCTATGTTGGTTCTTTTTTTTCCCCCAAATATTTTATTGGGGAAGGGGAACAGGACTTTATTGGGGAACAGTGTGTACTTCCAGGCCTTTTTTCCAAGTCAAGTTGTTGTCCTTTCAATCTTAGTTGTGGAAGGTGCCGTTCAGCTTTTTAAGTTGTTGTCCTTTCAGTCTTAGTTGTGGAGGGCGCAGCTCAGCTCCAGGTCCACTTGCCGTTGCTAGTTGCAGGGGGCACAGCCCACCATCCCTTGTGGGAGTCGAACTGGCAACCTTGTGGTTGAGAGGACGCACTCCAACAAACTGAGCCTTCTGGGAGCTCAGCGGCAGCTCAGCTCAAGGTGCCGTGTTCAATCTTAGTTGCAGGGGGCGCTGCCCACCATCCCTTGCGGGACTCGAGGAGCTGAACTGGCAATCTTGTGGTTGAGAGCCCACTGGCCCATGTAGGAATCGAACCGGCAGCCTTCGGAGTTAGGAGCATGGAGTTCTAACCGCCTGAGACACCGGGCCGGACCTATGTTGGTTTTTCAGCTTGGTGTTCTTACACTACGCAGGAAAAGGAAATTCAGACCTCAAAGTCAAAGGAGGGCAAAACTTGTTTTGAGCTGGGTGGAAGCTTTTGAGGGTTTTTCCTATTCATGAGTCTCGGTATCAACTCCTCTACTTTCCTGTCCTAGTATATCAGACAAAGCTCAATCCCCTTGCACTGAAGAAGAATAAAACTGGAGGACTTATGCTATAAGAACTGTCATTCAACTATAGTAATTAAAGCAATGTGGTACTGATGCAGGGATAGATGAATAGGGCAATGGAACAGAGAGTCCAGAAACAGTCCCACACACATGACATCTAAATTATGAAAAGGATAGCACTGCAGTGGCAAGGGATAGCATGGTGCTTTGGCAGTTGGATATCCATATGGAACAAAATGAACTTTGACCCCTGACACAACATACACAAATTCCACATGGATTGTGATCTAAATAGGAAATATAAAACAATAAAGCATTTAAAAGAAAACATAGAAGAATAGCTCTATGATTTTGGGCTAAGCAAAGATTTCTGAAAGAGGACACAAAAAGCACTAATTAACCATCATGGAAGAAACTGATAAATTGGTCTATATTGAATGAAAAGCTTATATTTATCAAAATACATCACTCAGACAATGAAACGCCAAGTACAGAGTAAAAGATATTGAAGGTATTTTTTGTAAAGGTGTGGACTCAAACACAGAACATTTACGGAACTCCTACAAATCAATAAAAACGGCAGACCACCCAATAGAAAAATGGGCAAAAGACTTGTACAGGCGTTTTGCAAAAGAAGATATCCAAATTGCCAAGAAACATATGAAAGGATGTTCAATTTCAATAGAGATTAAGAAAATGCAAATTATGAGCATAATGCAATGCTATTATACTCCTATCAGAATGGCTAAAATGAAAAAGACAAACAGTGCTAAGTGTTGGCAGAACTTTCACATACAGCTGGTGGGGATGTAAATTGGTATAACAACTTTGGAAAATTATTTGGCAGGATCTACTAAACTTTTTTTTATTGTCCTACAATTATGTTTAATAGGAACATAGGAACATACCCTATTGTGAAGGAATTCTTCTGTTAGGTGTATACGGAGAAAAAGTGCATGCATATGCTAACAAAAAGGGGTGCACAGAATGTTAAGAGTGGCACTATTCATTATACCTCAAAAAATGGAAACAACCCAAATGTCTACCTGCCATAGAAAGGATAAACAAATGTGAAATAGTCATACGCTGGACTATCACACAACAATGAGAATGCATGCATTACAACTTAATACAAAAGAATAGATTAATCTTACAAACATAATGTTAAGCACAAAAGCCAGATTTAAATGCGTGCATACCGTGTGTTTTCATTACACTAAGTTCGAACAGGCAAAGCTAATTTGGTGCTATGAGAAGTTAGGACAGATGTTTGTTTCCCTTGGACAGGTAGATACTGACTGGCTGGGGCACACAGGAGGCTTCTGAAGTGTTGGTGTGGGTACTAGTTACACGAATGTGTTCTCGTTCAATTCATCAAACTGCTCGACTATGATTTGTGCAATTGTTTGTATGGATATTACCCTTCAAAAAGTTTATTGAAAAGGAAAATCTTTAACCCATTAAAAAGAGAAAAACAAAATTCAAGCCCCTAGGTTAATAAGATAGGTTCTCTATTCCTAAGTAGCCCCAGTATCAGCTTAAATGTACAAATCTGCTTTTAATTCTTCTTACATTTTTTTTTTTGTCTGAGGATTTTTCTCACTTTCTTAAAAGTTCTGCTATGTATTTAAGTGAAAGTTGCTATATTTTATCCATCTTTGAGGAGGTTTTTGAATAGGAGCATTTTCAGGTTATCTAAGTCACAATATTGCCAGAACCAGAAGTCTATGGAAAGGTGCTCAACTTCCACAGTCATCAGGGAAATGCAAATTATAACCACATTAGAATACTATTATGCCACCTCCCCCCATTTGTTTGAATTTCCTCAATTACTTTAACTTCTCAAGCAACTCTGTTCTAATTAAAGCAGGAGTCTAGGCTCAGTCAATCATGAGGCAAAAGACACTGGTGATTTTGAATAGTCTTAAGTTAATATACTCATACAAGACCCTGGATTCACTGATGTACTAATTATCTTCCTTGTTGTATAAGGTAAATCTGTCTGCCAGCAAGAACAGGAGGAGAGAACAGGAGAAAACTCAGGTTTGAAAGAGTTTGCTTTCTTTTTCCCTTGACCCTAGTCTGAGAATGCTGGTTCTTATGGTTATTCCAGCAGATTCATTTTTAAAAGGTCTTTTTATAAAAGGTGCTTAGGTAAAGCAAGAAATTTAACAGGAATGTGGACACTAAATCTTATCTTGTGGAACTGTTAGTTTTAAGGTTGAGGGGAGGGAGTTAGATGAATAATTTTGATATAGTGATATTTTTCATTAGTTTACCAAGTGGTTATTTCCTTCTGGTAAGTCTCTACTTAAAGTTTAAGTCAAATTAAGAAAAATCCACGAAAAACAGGATGGATCAGTTAGTTTTAGTTCTCTTCCTCCGTGGTTAGCTCTCTGGTAGATTTCAGATGAGAAACAGAAGGGAGGACATGTTTCTATAGTCAGGAAGCTCGTTATTTAACTGGGGACTCAGAACTAGCTTGTGCAGCTACAGCAAAAATGTGGGGTATAATTACCTTAACCCATAACATAGGCCGTAAGAAAGGAGTTCCTTTTACTTCCTTCCTCTGCATCTCCAAACATAACTCTTTCCTTATTTTTTTTAATTGGGTATGGTATTTATATTAATACTTTCCTTTATATTTTCTAAGTGGCTGTTTCTGAGAGGAAAAGTTTTATTTTGTAAATGAATCCTATTACTCTCTTGATTCTAGTAATTTTTATTTGGTTCTCTTGAATTTTCTAGCTAGACAATCTTACCATTTGCAAATATTGATAATATTGCTACCTCTCTCCTCCATTCCTCCCTTCATTCCTTTCCTCCCTCCCTCCCTCCCTTCCTCCCTTTCTTTCTTTTTGTTGAATAGAATTTACTTCAACAACAATGATAAATAAGTGTAGTGATAGTGGACATTGTCCTGACCCTGACTTCTACTGAAGTCCTTCCAGTGTTTTATCCTTGTGTTTTCTTTTATTATATGAGGTCTGACAATTAAATTTGTGAACTTGTTGCTAACCTTTTTCTGATATCAGAGGGATTATTCATTATGAATTTGTACCAACTTGACAGTTAACCAAGTTTACTATTTGGAAGTGCTGAAAAGGCTGCATGAAAAAGTTAGACAACCTGAAGTTTTCGTCAACAATTCATGGCTCTTGCATCACAACAATGCACCAGTTCACACGGCACTGTCTGTGAGGGAGTTTTCAGTCAGTAAACAAATAACTGTATTGGAACACCCTCCCTACTCATCTGATCTGGCTCCCAGTGACTTTTTTCTTTACCCGAAGATAAAGGAAATATTGAAAGGAAGATATTTGGACATCAATGACAGCTCTGATGGCCATTCCAGAAAAAGTGTTCCAAAATTGCTTTGAAGGGTGGACTAGGCACTGGCGTCAGTGCATGACTTCCCAAGGAGAGTAGCTCGAAGGTGACCATAGTGATATTCAGCAATAAGATATGTAGCACTTTTTCTAGGGTGAGTTCACAAACTAATTGTCTGACCTCTTATATTTGATTATTGCATCTGTCCTCATTTGTTCTATTCTTTTTAGGAGCATCATTTATCTACTGATTTCTACATCTATCATGTTCTCTCTTATTGTTTTTCTCCTCTCCTTGGCATTCTGCATGACTTCTGTTATAGCTTAACTTGTGCTCTTTGGACAAATGGGTCCAAAGTTAAGACACAAATCACTTCTCTTTTGAGTACCAACATCTGTATTTCTGTTGCCTTCTAGGTATTGCTACCTGGTGTCCTATAGATGCCTCAAGCTTGACATGTTCAAAATTGAACTCCTTTCCCCACAAAAAAAGCTCCTCCTCCTGCGTGTCCTAAGAAGTTGATGATTTACCAATCTCCTGGCTACCTAAGCTAGAAAACTTGGGGTCAGTGTTGTCTCTTCCTTTTCTTCCCCTCTCCTTTTTGAATACAAGTAAAATTAAGGTGTTTTGTTAAATAAGGTCAAAAGAGTGAAATGGCAAAATTAGAGGTTCTGATGTGCAAGGCATTATGAATGATGTGAAATAAGATATGGTCCTCATGTTTGTAGAGGTAAGAAAAAAAATGTTACTAAATAAAAAACCTGATTGCAGGAAAGCTGCAAAATTGATTTTCGGGATAGATACCATTATCGTTTAGGAAAACACTTTGATGGAACTTCTTGGCTGAGAAAGATACAGCCTAGATGTTTTAGACAAAGAGAGAGCTGAATTTCTCTGTGGGAGAAAGGGAGAAGACTTGGGTTTCTATAGAGAATTATTGTGAAAGAGACAGAGACTCCAAAGCTATGAGGAAGGTCTAGGGAGAAAAGAAGATCTAAGAAGATAGCAGTAAGCTGTAACTGAAGGAAAGAAACTTCCCTCTTTTCTGGGAAAGATTCTCTGTGATGGAGATGGCCCGAAGACTCCAGGACGGTGATGTTTAGTTCCAAGGTATTTGCTGTGCTATGTTGTTAGCTCTTCTATGACTCCCATAAAAATATACTGTCCATAACAGCCTTCCAGAAATGGTGTTGGAGGAAACTAAGGGTGAGGACAATAATAATAAAACAAAAGCCTTCTCAGCATCACTCCTCCTTGAGGGCACTGGGGCTGCTAGGAGCAGTGTGGAGGAAAGGCGATTCAAAATTATATCCTTGAAACAGAACTCCCTTTCCTCAAGGTTATCAGAAGAAAGTGATCTTTGAAAGGGGGCAGGCAGACACTTAGGTTGCACTTAACAATCTAGAAGACGCGATAACACAAGTAAAACCATCACTATGATACAAAGCAGTGTAAGATACATGCCATAAGAGTGTTACATACAAAGAACTATTGGAGTTCAGAATAGGAAAATAGAAACATTGAAAATCACCATATGGAGGGAGAGCTTTGATGTTAATGAAAGTAAAATGAGATAGAAGTATCTGAATGTATATGTAATAAAAATAATGTGCATACCAACAACACATAGGTAAATGTGCTGAGTTACTAAAATCTGTAACAATGATTCCTGCAAGGGTAAATTAAGAGCACATTTTAGAAAGAAATACTTAACATTTTTTGATTAAATGAGTGAATGAATGAATGAAGAATTTGTTAAAGTAATTCAGAATGGAAATGTGATACATAAAAGTGCAACTGATCAAGCAGGAAAGATTGTAAAATAAAGGAGAGACTGGTTTATAAAAATTACCTGAGATCCTAGCTTAGGTGATTGGGTGATTGGTATGTTTACTAAAAAATAAATTGGACTAAAGAAAGAATGAGCAGTACAGATGCTAGGGCATCTCATTGCTCTACCAAGATGACAATCCTGGCGCTAGCCAAGGTGAGGGCAATTGATGAAAAGATTGATCAAAGAGAAAGGCCTTAGAAAGCTTCTTAAATTGTGATAAAGAGCAATAAAGATGGAGTTGGAGATGAAACCAAAACACAACTGCAGTTGCTTCTGATTCCTACTGATCTTCGCTGGCTACTCTGAGTAGATATTATAGTGACTAAGAAATACCTATGCAGGAGAGAGAGAGAGAGAGAGAGAGAGAGAGAGAGAGAGAGAGAGAGAGAGAGAGAGAGAGAGAGAGAGAGAGAGAGACTATGAATGAAAGTCTGTGTGGCATTTGTGAATGAAATTTTGTGGTTGACAAAATGAAAATCAGAATATCCTCCAATTGTACTTTGTCATGAGTGAGCCTCCCTAAGAGTCTATGCTTGTAAAAATAATATTGGCTTTTCACTTGACAGATACATAAAGCATGATGAGTGAGCTGAGTTGGAATGGTTAAGCACATGGTATTAATATTCCTGAGTATGTAAAGAAAAGAAAAATATTAGAAGCTCTGGCCAACAATTATTTCTCTACTACAGTCTTCACATAGGCCAAATGAGCAGATGCAAGTTTGGGGAGAGTGTGGTAGAGGAAAGGTTTTTGGCCAAAGATCACAGAGGGCTGACCAGGCTGACCGCTGTTAATGGACTATCCTTACGGTAAACATTTGTCAAGAGCTGTGTGTCCTGCAGGCACTTGCTCTGTATCATCTTATTGATTCTCACAAGGGAGTAAGGCAAGTATCTTCATATAACAGACAATAAGACGAAAGGTCTGAGAGCTTACACAGTGGCTAAGGATTGAAATTTGGTTTAGATACCACGTTTATTAGATACCATCTTTCCACACCACCATGAATCCTAAATAAGGGTAAGGATTCCTTTTTATAATTTCTTACTGACTTGCAGGAACGAAAACATCTTTTTGAGGAGGGGATGGTTGTTTGACACTAAGCAGAATTCCCTCTGAACAGGTGAAAGTTATCAACAAAAGCCCATACTTTTTGAGGGTCTCTAGAGACAGACTCCTGCTTTGGAAAAAAATAATGTGTAAAATAAACTGAATCAACTCCAGATTCATCCCAACCAATACTATCCAAGTGGGACTAGGGGAGCCACTTACTACGGGTAAATGAAATTCCAGCTCATTCCTCCTGTGAGAGACAATTGTGCAAGGAAAGAACAAAGATAGTAGTAACAAATTATATGAAAACTTCTGCTTATCAAAAGTCAGCATAAATAAGAGAAAAGACAGACAGTAATATATTTGCAACAACACATCAAGTGACAAAGATATAGAATACATAGATAATTTCTACAAATTAATAAGAAAAAGACAAACAATTCCGTAGGTAACTGGGCAAAAGATTTGAATGTGTGCTTCACAAAAGAACAGCTATGATGGACTGACAAACATGAAAAGATGTTTAACCTTATTGGAAATCAAAGAAATGCAAATTAAAATCACAAAAAAGATAACATTTCACATTCACTAGATAGCTAAAACTTAAAATGTCAAATAAAACCAAGAATTGGAAAGGATATGAGGCAACTGGAACAAATCCACACTGTTGGTGGTTATGCACAGCCATTTGGAAAACAATTTGGCATGTTGAAGATGTGTAAATTTGACGACCTAGCAGAAATAAATTCCTAGAGAAACGCTTGCCATGTTTCCTGGGGGCAGGGACAGCAGTGTTCAAAGCCGGATTATTTGCAATAGCAAAACATTGGAATCAATCCAAAAACTGCTCGAGAGGACAATGGTTAAATGAATTTTAGCATAATCAAACAATGGATTATTATACAACAGTGAACATGAATTTAGTCCTGCATATCAACGGGGTGAGTATTGTAAGCATGTTGAATGAAAGCAGTAAGCTGCAGAATAATGCACATAGTATGAGACCATTTTCATGAAGCTCAAACCAAAAAACTGAGCAGGATAGTTGAAAGATATGTACTCACACAGGTGAGCCACATGCTAAAGAAAAGTCAGGTTATAATAAACGTGACATTCAGTACAGAGTGACCTTCAGGGGAGAAAGAGCAACATTTGAAATGGAGGAGGAGCACGCAGAGGTCTGTGATGGTGTGAATGGAGTTCTTTTGCTTAGCCTGTGTTTTGGGTACATAAGTGTTTTTCTTATTATTCTTCTGCCTATTATATACTTGATATGCATTCCTTTGAATACATAACTTAAAAATATGAAGAAAGAAGTAGTATTAAAGGTTTAGAAATGCATTTGCTTTAGTAGGAACCTTACTAACTTCCCTTCCTTAATCAGTTAGTACTCATCAAACACTTTTACTTTGCCTTAATGACTCCCTTTGGAATGGAATTTGCAGTGGATAAAAGGATTAGACAGCAGAGATAAAACTGTTCACTGTTGGTAGATCGGCAGTTTACTTTCGACATTTAAAAAGTAAAAGTTAAACTTTAGGTTTGATTGACCCCTAAATGGTCCATGGACGTTTCAGTAGTGCCTCCATTAGTGAAAAAGATGTTTCTGAAAATCCCTTTGTTGATAGAAACCTTGTTTCCAGAGATAGAAATCATGTTGGCGGCTTGGGGTTGGGGCTCAGAGCCATGGATTCCTTTCCTCGTTCCCAAACCAGGCGCCACAGCCAGACAGCCCCTTTCTCCCCTCCCTTTCTCCCCCGAGATAAGCCTGGACTTCCCAAGTCTCTGGGATTGTTTGGGAACCAGGGCCAACCTCCTGCCCCGGGATGGGGCCGTCCAGTATGGTGGCTACCTTGCTTCTGCTCTGCCTTTCCTGCCACTGGGGCCTATGCTTGAGTTACTGTCACTGCCCCTCTCCCTTTGCTGCCAAAGTCTCAGCACTTGAGAAGACCAAACTCTTCAAACTTCCCTCAGATCAGGCTGACTGTTAGAAGGAGCCAAACTGCCTAAGTATTACTGAGCTAAGTCATCCGATCCGACTCAAGTTCTCACAGCTTTCAGGGACCCTTAGCGTAACTGTAGAATTATCCGCTCCTTGTCACTTGTCTGATTTCTCAAGCATTAGGGTTTATAATGTCACTTTTGAGAGCTTTCTCTTGGGAATTTATTTTTCAATTTACCTAATATTTTGAATGTCTTTACTAGCTTCAGGGGCCAGTGAGAGGCATTAGGAAAAGAGTAGAATGAGTGGAAATATTAAAAAGGAAGAGGTTGGAGGAATTCTCACAAATGACTACTACAGATACCTTCATGTCTCTGACTAACCAATAAGTTTCTTCCAGTCTATTATATGCCAGGCTGTGTTGACATATATTAGCTATTCTGTTTGTACCAACCCAGCAAGGAAAGTATAACTGAGGCTTAAATACCTATCAGTCAAGGTCATATAACCTGTAAAAGCCGGAATTGATTGTTGGCTCCAACCCTCTACAAAGCTGCCTCCAGTTGGAAATTCAAATGTCTTTTAGGGCGAGAACAGCTCCAGCTCCTGGTGGTGAGTGGCAGTGAAGATCACATGACATGTTACTCAGAATGTGCAATAACATTGGATTCCACTCACTTCCACTGCCCTAGTTCAGTGTGTGGGAAATCCATCTTTCTGGTGGAACAATAATACTTTGTCAAAATATATTTTCTGTAAATTTACAGAGTCAGGCCTTTGGTACATTGTAGACCAACTGCTTAGAAACACATTTTTACCACATGAAGTTTTGGGGGTGTTTATAGAAGTCCCCAGAATGTCTCAAACTAGAAACGTCTCCATTTCTGAGCGTACAGCTTAAGAACAGCTAAGAGACTGGATGCCAAACTTCAGTCCAGAGTGAATTTTTATGACTTGAGCTGTAAGCCTATGAAATTAGGGATTTAAAATGGAAATGCTGACACAATCTTTGCACTTCGTAGAACACTGAGTGCCGGGGGGAGGGTGTAGTTCTCTCATCTTGCTGCTGCTGGCCTCTGCTGTGCTAGGAAACTTCCTGTCCAGCCTTCTCTACTTCAGGGCCTCTTGTTCTCCTCTCAGATCTCCCCAAGCCTCCATCTGGCCTCGCTAGGAAAGGCAGCTCAGATACAGGCCCGTCGGCAGACGTTCAGTGTGAGGTCTAGACTGGCTGCAGAGCCCAGCTCTTACCGGTTTCAAAGCCCCTAGGGCTGCCCTGGACTGCTGTCTACCAGGCCCGCCTAGTCTCAACTCTCTCAAGTGGTGCTCAGAGGTACTGCACTGAGCTATGGTCTTTCTAGGGCCAGACACCAACTTCTTGTGAATCCTTCCCATGATGCAGAAGGGCATCATTGCTGAGGTAGTCAGGGGTTCCCTCTGGATTTACCAATGGCTTTTGGCTAGTGCTGAGTTTGTGTCCTCCTGAAAGAAAACCTCTATCAGACTCTTTTTCCTTTGTGGCAGCAAGAGTGTCAGGTATTGATGGTTACCTCAAATCAGCATGGCTTTAAGCATGCTGACTTGGTCAGACTGCTGGGATTCAAATCCTCGCTGTACCTACTCAAATTGTCGCAGTACCTACTCACAGGATTGTTTTGAAGATTAAGTGAGGTAATATATGCAAAGTGCTTGACATTCACTAGGTGAGTATTGGGTGAGGGAGAGAAGAATGGAAACTGATAACTTCAAAATAAGATTTTATTTGCCTGGTGCTTTACAGTTTATGGCCTCATAATTTAATCAGATTATCCCTTTAAGGTAGGGTATCTCCATTTACAGACTGAGGCTCAGAGAGGTTAAGTGACTTGGCCAACGTCATATAGTTAGTAAGTGAAAAGCCAGTACCTGAACCATATCCAGATACTAAGTTTGGTGCTGTTCTCACTAGTCCATGGATTTTATGACGCTAGAAGGAATGACTGGTGGTGATTGTGGAGTTCTCATCACCTTATATGTTCTTAATTTAAAAGACTGATTTTATACCTTTAAAAAGACTCACTATCTAAAGAAAGCATATCTCATTTCTTTATCACTGAGAACCTCAGAAAGTACCCTGGGATTTGTAAAAACCAGGTTCAAACGAACATCTAAGTTTTTACAAGAAATGAAATTGAGTTGTCTAACTTAATTCCTTTTTATTTTACACTTTCCTTAATTTTAGCTTTAATAATTTTCTTTTTCTCAGAGATTGTGCTATAAAACCTTTTGGTCCATGATCAGAATTTAATTAGGAAACAATCGAGTAAAAAACAACATAAAAACAAAGGAAACATCTAGGAAATTTTTCATAATTCAGTAAAATGTGCTTAGATAGTTGACATCCACATAGATATGCTCCTGAAACAATTAAACAACCAAACTCTAGTTTGCTACAGTTAGGAAAAAAAAGATATGGTGTGACACAGAACTATCATTTCTTCTGCACAGTGGAAAAGACTTCTTAGGTTAATTCAAACCTGCAAACTGTTCTCTTCCTTAAAAGAAAGAGCAAGACACAGAAAGGGAGAGAACACCAACAAGTGAGTGAGAGCAAGGGTTGTCAAAGCCATGCGAGATAGAGGGTGGATGGTTTTGACATGCATTTTGCAGGGTTCACAGTGAAAGAAAAGGAACCTTTGTATGTTACAGCTTGAAATGGTTCCTTTCAGGAGCAGATGGGGAACAGTTTTGCTAGTGCTATGGAAATACAGTTCAAACGGACTATAATTAAAGACTAAATTTTGAGCCGTTACAGAGAAGCTGAAAATTTTCTGCAATTAGTGAAAAGCATTTGGACAAAGTAGAACAGTGAGGACCATAAGACAGCGTGGGACACAGAAGATGGGCAGACAGTGCACTTCCGGGCAATGAAAGAAAAGGGTGTGAGCAGGACCAGGAGAGAACCACCTCACCAGTGCTTACTGTCAGGATTGTATTGTTTATTACTGTAGTTGTGTTTATAGGTTTATGCTTCAATTATTTCATAAAATAGTTCATTCTATAATAAATATTTAGTCACTATCGAAAGATCCTTTTAAAAGTCTTTTTGAAGTTCAAACAGAGAAAACCCATTAGCTATTGATACTTGAACCAAATGGATTCCAGCTCACAAATATAGTCAAAATGTTATGTCAAAAACTGGTAAACAATATAGACAGTTCAGAATAGCCTGATTCCGGATGACCATACTTGCAACTGTAGGTATTGTACTGTTTGTGTTATTGACTTCTTATGGTATAGTTTCACATGATTGCCTTAACATCTTGGCATTTTTCTTCCTTTTTTCTTTTTAAGGATGGAAAATGATAGCTATACTCCTTCATCTCCCATCTTCTCATGGTCTCAGTCTTCTATGGTCTCACCACTACCCCTATCCTAACATATTTCAAAGTTTATATGATTAGACCATATATCTTACTGGAGCCAGTGAACAACTTAATCTATTCAGAAACACAGTGGAAAAATCAGGAAGAAAGAAAAAAAAATGAGGTCGAAGTAAAGAAAGAGAATGAAACTTTACGTATCACCTACTATGTGTGTCTAGGACTCCATTATATACTTTATATATATTTCTTCACCTAATCATTGCCATTTTATGATACAGGTTTTATTTTGCCTATTTTAGAGATGATACATCTGAGGTTCAGAGAGGTCAAGTAACTTGACCAAGGTTACACACCTAACAAGTAGAGGGGTTAAGATTCAGACTTAGGTTGAATTCCCAAACTCACATTCTTTCCACGGTACCACACTATTTTCTGAAAAAGTCTCTGAATAACCAAAACTTGTGTTACAAAGTTTGAGCCCAAAGTATGTGATCATGTGTTCTACCCACATACATAGTCTAAAACCCTCATGCAGAACTTATTTTACACACAATTTTAAGTCATGGTTTTCCGGTTTCTAAATCCAGAGTTGATTAGAAAGAAGGAGCAAATTAAAAGATGGGAGAAGGGGTTTTGTGAGCAAATGCAACGATTACAGTGAGAAGGGACAAATGACAGCTTGATGGAAGACAGAAAACCACATTAAAAAGCAGATATAATAAGAAAAGCATAAATATGAATAAAAGCTTCCCATTAAATGATGCTAATACTAAACTGCTATCATTTAAATAGTATCTACTGAGTGTCAGGCTATGTGCTCGATGCAATGATTTTAAAAACTCAGAGTATTTCCACTTTTATTTGTTCACAATGGGGCTCTGCATAAGATTTCATTTGTAAAAAGAATTTGGGGGTGAAAAATACTTAAAAAACCACTACATTATATCCTGTAATCCTCAGATCATCACTGTTAAGTTTGATTCTACCATTCCCATTTTATAGATGAGAAATTGTCCAAGGTCACCTAGCTATTAAAAGCAGGAGCCAGTAGTATTCAAACACTGTGAAGTCTGCTGACTTCAGAGCCTGTGTTTTTTCTGCTGTCATGCTGCCTCCACATTCATTGGCATGGCTCTGGATCAATAAAAGAAGATTAACTTATAACTGTTTAAAAAGCCAGGGAAACTGCATTGGGTCAACTAATGGAACAGTGTACTTAAATGGCAAGCACCCAGTTACCTGGAAAACTTAGCTCTCTAGCATGACTAGACGCATGACAACAGAGGAGTTACTACATAATCAGGATCCTTACACCTTTCCCAACTTTATCTTGGCCTTCGTGCAGTTTTGACATTTTTGTGTCTGTCTTGTAAGATGACCTCACATGGTCACTTCAGGGGACGTTTTGAAGAAAATCCAATTTGGGAAGGATTTTGTCATAGTAATCAAGAGAACTGTACACTTTCCGTTGGAGTGTGTGCTTGTCCTGCCTTCGTGGCAATTACTTTATCATACCACCATTCATTAGTAGAATTTGTATAAACATATAATTTATGAATTATTAGTAATAAAATGATATTTTTGTGAGTAATAATCTGTGGGCAGCAGATCTTTCATGACATCTTTCTAATGATGTTGTTGGAGAGAAAAGGAGTACTTATAAATCATTCCCCAAATCCCCTAAAGGTTGAAAGGTAAGTAGTAACTAGTCATCTTCAGAACCCATTGGATTTACAAGTTTATCCTTGAATAGGTTCATGACTGAGAGTAAGCCTCATTAATCTTAATCAATCTGAGTACCCAGTAAAAGTTAGGTCAGAAATGGCTGCTATCAGAGACAGTCAGGACATACTTCAGACAAGAATGCACTCACTTCTTAGACACACATACCCAGGCCAGATAACAGTCAGGGATTTAGGCGAGATTCACTGGAGACACAAATAGTCTCAATAACGACAATAGCTAGAGAGAGGATCCCAGAGCCAAACACACAGCTAATAAAACCACTGAGCAGCAGATCAGACCAGAGTTAACCACAGAGTCATCCAGAACATTACTGGCTCTATTAAAAAAAAAAAAGGAAAGCAAAAGAAAGCTTGTGTGCAACAAGTAGCCAATTTGGGTCTCCAATGGGTAAACTATGATTGTCCTAGGAGATAGGGCTGGATATCACTAAGGTCAGGAAGAACTCTGCTCTGAGCCCTCCTTTTAGATGTGGGAGATCAACACGAGACAATGAAGAAAAAATGGGAAAGGAGAACTACATAAGATAAACAGATTTTTGCATTTGTTGGAAAGTCTAAACTCTAAAAGTTTAGATTGACCTGACCAGAGAAGTGAAAGAGAGTCATCTATCACCCTGTTGGGAATATAACCAGTCAGATTAGTAGTTTTCAATTTTTTAACCTCCTGAAACATACAAACTTGCCAGGAAATTTCAGAATAGATATTCTCTCCTCCCTCCATCTCTCCAGCCCAAATAGCTTGATCACTTACTCTACTGAATTGCTCCTATAGTCTGTAAACTCTTTATGAACAAGGAAATCATATTTTATTCATCTTTGTTTTCCCTACAAAGCCCAGTACAAAATATATAATAAGCTCTCAATAAACCTTTCTGGATTTTAACCACCCTCTCCATACACCCTTCTCCCATTGAGAAGGCATTCTCCTCTCATTATCACTAATTAAACCCTTTACCTCTTGGTCATAATTTTTAAAGGGAGTGAAGAAACACAGGACTTGAAACTGACAATGTGAAGCCCTTGTGATACATAGAAAGATCCCAACATGTGGGATGAGAACCCATGTTAGGTGATTTGATTCTAGCCAGTCTTGATTTTGTGAGTTTTCAGATTTGTACGTCAACTAACCATTATTATTTTTTACATTTAAGCTTCGTCTTTTTTTCTTTATTCTTTTTAAATAACATTTGGAGAACTTTTATTTGATGCTTCTTTGTTTGGCTTTGTAATAACAGGAGTAAGTGTTCTAATGATAATACTCTCAGCCAATGATGCATTTTTTAAACAGCTTTGTTGATATATAATACACATACCATATAATTCACCTATTTAAAGAGTACAATTCAATGATTTTTAGTATATTCAGAGTTGTGCAACCATTACTATATCCAATTTTAGAACATTTTAGAACATTTAACCTGTATCCTTCAGAAATCGCACCCTCATTCCTCACCCAACCTGGCCCTAGGCTACAACTAATTGCTTCTTATCTATAGATTTGTCTCTTCTGGATACTTCATATAAATGCAGTCATACAATATATGGTCTTTTGCAACTGGCTTCCTTCACTTTAGCTTGTTTTCAAGTTTCCTTTATATTGTACCATGTATCAGTAATTCATTCTTTTTATGGCCAAATAATATTCCACTGTATGCATATACTAGTTTTGTTTAACCATTCATCACTTAATAGACATTTGGGTTGTTTCCACCTTTTGGCTATCGTGAATAATAGTATTAGAAACATTCGAATACAAGTTCTTGTGTAGACACATGTTTTCATTTCCCTAGAAGTAGAATTGCTGGGTCATATGGTAACATACGGCTTGAGAAACTTCCAGTTTCCCAAAGCTGCTGTATGAGTTTACATTCCTACCAGCAGCGGATGAGGGTTCTGATTTATCCACATACCTTGCCAACCCAACACTTAGTATTTTACTTTTTTGATTCTAGCTATCCACGTTAATATGAAGTGGTATCCCCTGTGGTTTTGATTTGCATTTCCCTGATGACTAACTCATCATCTTTTCATGTGCTTATTGGCCATCTGTACCTCCTCATTATAGAAATGTCTATTCATATCCTCTGCCAATTTTTAAATTGGGGTATTTATCTTTTTATTGTTGTGTTGTATGAGTTCTTTATATATTCTAGATAGAAGTCCCTTATTGGGTATATGGTTGCAAGTATATTCTTCCTTTTGTGGGTTAGCTTTTCATTTTCTTGAAGCAGAAAGATTTTTAATTTTGAGGAGTTCAATTCATCTATTGTTTCTTTGCATCTTGTGTATTTGGTGCCATACCTAAGAATCGTTGCCAAATACGAAGTTATGAAGACTTATCCCTGTGTTTTCTTCTAAGAGTGTTAGCTTTTACATTTAGATCTTTGATCCATTTTGAGTTAACTTTTTTTTATATATATATATATGGTATGAGATGGGCCCAACTTCATTCTTTTGCATGTGGCTATCATCCAGTCGTCTAGGCACCAGTTGTTGAAAAGACAATTCTTTTCCTATTGAATGGTCTTGATATCATTGCCCATGGACACATGAATTTATTTCTGGACTTTCAATTCTATTACATTGATATGTATCTTTACACCAGTATCATACTGACTTGATTACTGTAACTTTGTAGTAAACTTTGGAATTGGGAAGTGTGAGTCTTTCAACTTTGTTCTACTTTTCCAAGATTGTTTAGGTTACTTCAGGCTCCATAGAATTTCTACATAAATTTTATAATCAGTTTGTTGATTTCTACCAGAAGCCAGCACAGATTCTGATAGCGATTGCATTGAATCTGTAGATCAATTTGGGGAGTATTGCCATCTTAACTATATGTCTTTTGGCCCATGAACATGAGATTTTTTTCATTTATTTAGGTCTTCTAAAATTTCTTTCAACAATTTTTTAAAATAGTTTCCAGAGTGTAAGTTTTGTACTTCTTTTGTTAAATTCATTCTTAAGTGTTTTATTCTTTTTGGTGATGTTGTAAATGTAATTGTGTTTTTAAATTTTATTTTCAAATTGTTCATTGCAAATGTTTACAAATACAATTGATTGATTTTTGTATACTATTTTATAGAAATTATACATACAGCTAATTTTTATATATTGATCATGTATCTTGAAACCTTGCTGAATTTGTTTATTAGTTCTAATAGATTTTTTAGTGGATTCTTAAGAATTTTCTACATATATCATGTCATTAGCAAATAGATTTACTTTTTCCTTTCTAATCTAGATGTGTTTTATGTTTTTTCTTGCAATTTCCCCGCCTAAAACCACTAATACTATGCTGAATAAAAGTGGCAAGAGTGGACATTCTTGTCTTGTTCCTGATCTAAGGGAAAAATCTTTCAATCATTCACCATTAAGTATGTATATTAGCTGTGGACATTTTGTAGATGCTGTTTATCAGATTGGGGTACTTTTCTTTTATTACTAGTTTGTTGAGTGTTTTATTATGAAAGTGTGTTGGATTTTGTCAAATGCTTTTTATGTGTCTATTGAGATAGTCATGCAGTATTGTTTTTTTTCACTCTATCAATATAGTGTATTATATTAATTGATTTTCAAATGTTAAACCAACCTAGCATTCCTGGAATAAATCCCACCTGGCCAATGTACATAATTATTTTTATAAGTAACTGGATGCAGTTTGCTAGTATTTTGTTGAGAATTTTTGTCGGTATTTATAAAAGATACTAGTCTATAGTTTTCTTGTGATGTCTTCGTCTGGTTGTGGTATCAGACTAATACTGGCCTTATACAATGATTTGGAAACTATTCCATCCTCTTCTAGTTTTTGGAGGAGTTGGTGAAGAATTGGTGTTAGTTCTTCTTTATATGTTTGGTAGACTTCTTCTGAGAAGATATCTGGTCCTGGGCTTTTCTTTGTAAGTAGTTTTTGAAAACTAATTCAATCTCTTTGTTATAGACCTACTCAGATTGTCTATTTCTTTTTGATTCAGTTCTTTTTTATTTGTGTGTTTCTAGGAATTTGTCTGTTTCATTTAGAAATGTTATCTAATTTAATGGCATACAATCATAGTTCATAGTATTCCTTTATAATCCTTTTTGTTTCTGTAACATTGGTGTCATATCCCCTCTTTCCTTTCAGATTCTAGTAATTTGACTCTTCTCTCATTTTTCTTTTAAATCTAGCTAAACGTTTGTTAATTTTGTTGAACTTCAAAAAACAGTTTTTGTTTTCACTGATTTTCTCTATTGTTTTCCTACTCTGTATTTCATTAATTGTGTTCTAATCTTTATTAGTTCCTTTCTTTTGCTTGCTTTAGGTTTAGCTTGCTCTTGTTTTCCCTGTCATAATATGGAAGGTCAGGTTATTGACTTGAGATTTTCTTTAGAAAAAAGTAGGCATTTACAACTATAAATTTCCCTCTAAGTATTGTTTTAGCTGCATCCCATAAATTTTGGTATGTTAGGTCTTCATTTTCATTCATCTCAAAGTATTTTCTAATTTCCCTTTTGATTTCTTCTATGATCCATTGGTTACTTAGGAGTGTGTTAATTTCCCCATAGTGGTGAGTTGCCCAAATTTCTTTATGTTCTTGATTTCTAATTTCATTTAATCATGGTAGGAGAACATACTTTGTATTTTTTCTTTCCTTTTAAATGTTTTGAAGTTTGTTTTATGGCCTACCATATGGTCTACCCTGGTCCTCTTTTCTTTTTATTAGTTTCAGGTGTACAAAACAATGTAATAGTTAGACATTTACACCCCTCAAAAAGTGATAACCCCCTCTCCCAATCTACTACCCCTCTGATATTATATATAGCTGTTATAATTCCATTGACTCTATTTCCTATGCTGTACTTCACATCCTGTGATATATATATATATATATATATATATATATATATATATATATATATATATATATATATATATATTTATAGTTGACATTCAATATTATTCAGCTTCAGCTTCAGGTGTACAGCACAGTAGTCAGACATCTACACAGTCCATGAAGTGGTCTCCCTAACAAGACAAGTGCCCATCTGACCCCCTACTAAATCCTGGTCCACTTTTCTTAAGCTATAGCTGAAGAGTTCTCAGATCATGGAGAATCCGAATATGAGAAAAAAGCACCATCCAAATAGGTTCTAAATCCAGCTTTTCATCTTACAATATGGATTTGGAAAGTTCTTTTTCTTTCTCTGGGATTCAGTTTTCCTATTTTTATAAAAAGAATCAGTTTAAACTGGAAGGATTATAAATCCGTAGGAATGATTTTAAATTTCAGTTTTCTCACTTGCTTGAATAAATTTCTTAATTTCTCTGAAGGAAGTTTCCTTATTTCTAAAATGGGGACAATAATATTTTAATTTGCTGAATTGTCTTAAGAATAGAAGAGCATATACGTCATTACTGGCACATGGTAGGACCTCAATAAATGTTTTTTCTTTTTTTTAAAAATAGTGATAGTTGTTGACTTTTTTCTATGGTCCAGGTGAAAGATCTGGTAGATGCAGCAGAGAAGCCAGTTCTCCGAAGCTGTTTTAGGTGTTAGTCTAGAATCACTTATCTTTCTCCATGGTTCAGGCCTACCATAACCCAATAGGCTGAGTTCATCTCATACAACAAACACTTCTCTGTTTGGCTTTTGGCCTCCCAAGCCATTAACTGATGTTAGGATCCCATGTGTATAATATGCTAGAAATGAGACATTTTATATAGCATCAATCTGAGCCTCAATGAGACTTTTTTACCTAGTGATGTTTAATATTTTGCACTTGATGTCTATTTTCTTCCTTGGAGATCATGATGTTTCATAATTGTTTGCTTTATACTTACTTAGGTAGGACTTTTTGCCTAGAGAGTGTGCAATCAATTTTTCTAAGATATGGAGAAGCAGCCAAAGAAACCTGGAACTCTGAGGAGTATTGGGACATAGTAGGATCTAATCCAGCCAAAAAAAAAAAGGAAAAGAAAAAGAGAAAACAAACTCAAAAAACCCCAAATCTTCTCTTTTAATAGCTTTAACAGCCAAATATGTATGAGCTCCTTGTCTTTAGTCAATGCAGCTGAGAATGAGGGAAACAGTGTAGGTTTTGAAACCCAGTAGAAAGAAAGACGAAATTCTTGATCAGAACCCTAATACGATACATGTATATGTAGATACAAGGGGCTAAATCTGACAATAGAATGCATAGCATCAGATTCAGAGATTTTATAAATATGAGGGAAAAAAGAAAGGTCATTACCCTCTGATGCTTGCTGAGATTACCCAGCTACTGATCACAGAAAAAACAACTCAAATTTGAATAGTGATTGTAGGTTATATCTCTTGGGTAAAATACCTGAAAACCCTAAGTGATGGATACTATGCTAGAGAATGGATAGGGGAGCAGTAGGCATTATTCCATACATTTAAAATATGTTTTTCTGAAGAAATCTGGTTCTCAGATGTGCCACAAAACATGAATTTGCCACAATCCTAATTTGGGTGGTGAAGAGTAAATAGGAAGAAGCTAGAGAAGAAGTTATCTCCACACTCTTTCTTTCCAAAGATTAAGTCTGGTAAAAACTCCAGTATCTCAATTACTCCAAGTTTTGGAAATACAGCACACAGTCAAGTATAATTTATTCCTGGGCAAGAATTTGCCAAGAGTCTACCAGGTGCCCCATCCCACATCCCAGAGAACAGCAAATTCACTAGAGCCACTGGCAGCTATTCCAAACCTCTCCACTGGGCCAGGCCTCCAAACGTGTAGCAGCCACAAAGCTTTCCTTGGACCAGCCTCCGAGCTTTTATTAGCTTTTTGATGTTTTTCTAGGTTAAACACATTGGAAATTGGATTTTCTTTAAAAAGAAGTCTATTTTGGTTGAGAATATAGAGTATGTGGAATAATCAAGTCAGGTAATCTCTGGGGCTTTGGATTAAGAATTCTCTGTCTATGATGCATCATATTTAGCTTTTATTTTTGGTGAAGGGCTTGTCTAAGAAATTGTATAGAAAAATAAACAATCATAACTTTGGAAAAATAGAAATGATGTCTGACTTAACGAGTCAGTGAACCTTGAGGATTCTGGCTTTGTCCTTTTTTGCTTGTTTTTAAGTTGACAGGTGTTTCCAGAAAAACGAGTCATGTTTGTTTAAGGTCAGTACTGGAAGCCAATAAAAAGGCTGGACTTTTTGGCTCTTAGATACAGTGTGATTTTGGATTTTTCTCTCTAGTACATTAACCATGCATTCCTTAAAGAGCACTTAGAGTCCTGAGAAGGATGTAAAATGTCAACACTGAACTAAGATCACAAAATTCCTGGAATCATAGCAAACGTGTTGTTAAGGATCAAACTGAAGATGTGCAAATCAAACCAATACTTTAAATATACTCTCAGCTTTTCAGTTAATCCTAAAAACTCAACTATTGTTCCCAATACAGGGTAATGGCACCTCCCTCACCATTTATGTACTTCTATGAAGAGCTTGGAGCACTTTCCAGACATGATTTCATTTACTCTCCCAGTAACTAATTGTGCAAGAGAGGAGAGCAAGAGCTATTCTCTGTCTATTGCATATGGAGGAAAATATGGCTTAGAAATTATGGTAGAGTTGCATAGGCTTTCAGGTGGAAGACACTGTGTGCTTCTCGTGTCCCTTGACTTGCAAAGGCAAAGTCCACAGAATGTGAAAGCGGGGAGAAAACTTAGATGCCATCCAGTGCAATGATTTCCAATGTTTTGGATTCTATATGCCAAGTAAAATTTCAAAACACTTTTAAGGATTAACTATATATACATTTTGCAAAAAAATGACATTTGAAAACAATACTTGTTATCTCATGAAAAAAGGGATATTATAACAACCCGAGACCAAAAAAATTGATAACATTTGATTTAGAAGGAGAAGAAACTTTGGGCTCTAGAGAAGAAAGCAACAGAATTTGGTATAATAAAATTAAAAGTAGAAGTAGGATTGAAGACGGCAGGTATTCGAGCTATGAATTATTAATAGTATGGTAGAACCTCAAAATAAATGACAGTCCTTCTCAATAAGGGATCATTTGCAACTTTATGTCAACACATGCATACAAACATACTATATATTCCTAATTTTTATCATGTTACCATCAAAGATCAGCTTCAGGGCAAGGGTAGACATAGGAATTAAGCCCACATCTTCATTTTACTTATGAGGAAATTAAGACGTGGAAATGAAAGTAGGGCTGCTAGATAAAATACAGCACACTCAGTTAAATTTGAATCCCATGCAATACTTGGGTCATACTTATACTAATTATTCATTATTTATCTGAAATTCAAATTTAACAGGGTGTCCCATATTATTTTTATTTGCTAAAACTGGCAACCCTGAAAGGAAGTGACTTCTTGTTACTTGACTTGAAGTAACTTTGCCTAATGGTAGAATTAGGAGAAATCAGTTCTGACTCCAATGATTTTTTAAAAATACACTGTGCTATCTTAATAAATCATAGTCCTACCTTAATGCAGCACAATTCATCAACCATACTAATTCATAGTTTGAATGCCTACTGTCTTCAACCCCCACTTTTAATTCTAATTCCATTATTCTGAGTTCTGTTACTTTTTTCTTTAGGTTCCAAAGTTTATTCTCCCTCTATACCAGCAGTTATCAAACTTTTTCGTCTCAGGACCCTTTACTCTTAAAAATAATTGAGAACCTCAAAGAGTTCTTATATATGTGAGTTATGTCTATCAGTATTTACTGTACTAGAAACTAAAACTAGGAAAAATTATACATATATTTACTAATTCGTTAAAAAAATAAGCCCATTACGTGTTAATATGAATGTCACGCGGGGCAGCCTGTGGGGTCTCAGCTCCCGCTCCCCACACAAGAACACAGGACATGGTAAGGCCAAAAAGGAACACCCACGGAGCCATAGGTAGGGGAGTCATACCACTATAGTCTCGCTGGAGGCTGGATTCACACGATGTGCGACCTGCTGTCCGCTTTTCTGCCAACTGACCGACTCGACTGGACTCCCCAGCGCAGCCGCAGCAGTTATATTAGTGGCCAATGGCTCAATGGTTACAGCTGACGGCCAACTAGCCACAGCTGACGGCCATCTACTACCTGACTGAGCACCTTTCCACGTGAGGCCGAGAGCCTGGAACTGCTCTCTGGGGCTCTGTCCCCACAATGAATAACATATTTACTTTAAAAAGCTATATTTTCCAAAACAAAAAAAATAGCAGGAAGAGTGGTAATACCTTACAATTTTGCAAATCTCTAATGTCTGGTTTAATAGAAGTCAAGGGATTCTGATATCTGCTTTTGCATATGATTTGTTGTGAAATAATCTGGTTGAAGTAAATGAAGAAAAAGCAGCCTCATACAGACATGTAGTTGAAAACAGAAGTGTTTCAAGTGGCTTTTGGAGATAATTGTGGTTATTTTTCCTTGATGATACACCAAAGATGAGCAAGTGGTAGTTTCTTAATTGTTACTTGCAAGGTAGAATCTGAAACCTTATCAATAAATTTTTTGTACTCTGTTACATTGGTCTCTCATGTACTATGAATGATTTTGTACCATCATTCATTGGTAATTTGGAAAATATTAGTTCACTGAGTCATGTAGCTCTTCCAAATGTTGGCACATTTCATTATACAATATCAAAAATCACAATTATTAATATCACTGTTGATGTGATAAAGAAGTCTTAAAGTTTTCCAAAATTCTATTTTTGCTTGGAAGAGGGACTTTTATCATTGGCAACAAATACTATATTAGCCATTGTTTCCCTTTTTAAACAATTTTTATTAAATTTATTGGGGTAACATTGGTTAGAAAAACCAATTCTCCTTCCATTACTATATTTGACACTTCACCCTTTTCTACCACCCCTGCCCTTACCCTCTGGTCACCACTAAGCTGCTGATGTGTCTGAGTTTTTGTTTGTTTGTTTGTCTTTTTCATTTGTGGTTTTCAGTTTTATATCCCACATATAAATGATATCATATAGTTCTCAACTTTTTCTGTCTGACTTATTTTGCTTAGCATGATAATCTCAAGATCCATCCATGTTGTTGCAAATGGCGGTGTTTCACCTTTTCTTATGGCTGAGTAGTATTCCATTTTATATACATATGTAGTACATAATCTTTATCCAACTATCTATTGAAGGACACTTTGGTTATTTCATGTCTTGGCCACCATGAATAATGCTGCAATGAACATAAGGGTACATATATTTTTATGGATAAATGTTTTCAGACTTTTGGGGTAGATACCCAGAAGAGGGATTGCCTGGTATTATATTATATATTATTACATATTATATTATATATACTATATATATAATTATACATTATATTATGTTATATTATATTATTTTTTATAAGACCCGGTCTTATTTTACTATAATATTAATTTTTGCTCCAAAAGACGCATTAGAGCTGATTGTCCAGCTAGGTCTTATTTTTGGGGAAACACGGTAGTAATTCTATTCTTAATTTTTTGAGGAACCTCCATACTGTTTTCCATAGTGGTTGTACCAATTTACATTCCCACCAGCAGTGTATGAGGGTTCCTTTTTCTCCACAACCTCTCCAGAACTTGTTATGATTTGTCTTGTTGATAATAGCCATTCTAACATGTGTGAGATGGTATCTCATGTGGTTTTGATTTGCATTTCCCTAATAGCTAGTGAAGTTGAGCATTTTTTCATGTATCTGTTGGCCATTTGTCTCCTTGGGAGAAGTGCCTGTTCAGGTCCTCTGCCCATTTTTCAGTTGAATTGTTTTTTGTTGTTGTTGGGTTGTATGAGTTCTTTATATATTTTGAATACTAGCCCTTTATGGAAGGTGTTGTTTGCAAATATCTTCTCCCATTCAGTTAGTTTCCTCTATGTTTGGTTGATGGCTTCTTTAGCTGTGCAGATTTTTAGTTTGATATAGTCCCATTCATTTATTTTTGCTTTTACTTCCCTTGCCTTTGAGGTCAAATTCATAGAATCCCCTTTAATCCCAAGGTTCATAAGTTTAGTACCTACCCTTTCTTCTATTTGTTGCAGAAAGTAAAGCAGTTTCTTGTTTCAGGTCTTATATTTAGGTCTTTGATTCATTTTTAGTTAATTTTGGTACATGGTGACAGTTAGCAGTCTAGTTTAATTCTTTTGCACGTGGCTTTCCAGTTTTCCCAGTACCATTTATTGAAAAGGACTTCTTTTCTCCACTTTATGTTTTTGACTCCTTTATTGGAAATTATCTGCCCATATATATGTGGGTTTATTTCTGGGTTCTCAGTTCTATTCCATTGGTCTCTGTGTGTATTTTTCTGCCAATACCATGCTGTTTTGATTACTGTTGCTTTGTAATACAAATTGAAGTCAGAGAGTGTGATACCTCCAGCCTTGTTCTTTTTTCTCAGGATTGCTTTGGCTATTCTGGGTCTTTTGTGATTCCATATAAATATGATGATTTATTTTGTTCTAATTCTTTAAAAAACTGTTGGCTCCCTTTTTTTCATTATTGAGAAAATGTCCAAATCTGAGTAATTTTTTCAAGTAAAAATAAGGGTTTGTGAAAACAAACAACCAGCTAGTTCAAGTTGCAGCTCAAAAAAACTGTACAATAATTTTCCTTGAGATAGCCATCATACTTTGGTATATACCAAAAGTGCTTTACATAGTTTTGCTACATAGACCATTAAAATGGTCCTATACTCTGATGAACTTTTCTGGTTCATCAAGGATATTCTCAAGTGAAACTGGCTGTTTTTGTTGTTGTTGTGTTCTTGTTTTTCTTTTTACTGTGAGTGTGTGTTGATGAAGAATGCAGTGACTACTATTACAGCTTGGTGATCACAGTTTTGTCTACCATTGCTTTTGAATCATCAGTGCAAATGTCAACATAGTGAAAAAGGAAAACAATGTCTTAGCATTGTTACAAAAAATAGTTTTGCCTTATGGACTCCTTGACAGGATCTTGAGAACTCCCAGGGTTCCCTCTAAGTTGAGAACCACTATTCTATACCACCTTTGCACTAACATACCCACAACCAATCGAAATGCTTAACGAGAAAACCAAATTCAAAACTCATTAAGAGGGCCAACCCCTTTGTTCCAACTCATCACCACAGTACATAACCTGCCAAAGAGCCACTGGAAGTCACTTTCTTTCTTAATTGTCAAAAGATAGCTGTGGCCTCCACAGAGGAAACAAGACTGTGAACTGCTCCCAAACACATGTTGTTTCTTGGGCCCAGAACATTTCTTGGCCCTTCTCTACTGCTAACTACTACATATTCTTCAAGTTTCAGCTGAGGCATTACCTCTTCTGGGATGCTTTCTCAAATCCCCTAAGACTAGATTCTCATAGCATTGTGCTTGTCATCAAGGGGAAGTGTTAGGATGGAGGTAGGAGAGAATAACGTTAAGGGCCTACCATAGTTCACGCATCATGCAGGATATTTAACATTTAATGTTTACAAACACTTTGTGAAATAACTTTATAGATGAGGAAATCAAAGTTTAGAGAAGATGAATAATTTAGCTAGTGAGGGGAAGAACTGTCTGAATCCAAAGCATATGTTCTTTGTACTCGACCATGGCTTACTTTTCCATTGCTTAGAGAAATTTGATTTAGTCAAAACTTTTCTCATCATTTATAAAAGGGTTTAAATCAATAATCTCTTTGATTTCTTTTAGCATTAAAATTTTAAAAATTTAAAATTGCATTAAAAGTTTAGGAATCTTGGCTGTTTATAGAGCAACTGATCATTTATTTGGCAATTTGTATAGAGATAACCATCATTTTTTACACTTTTCGGAAAACCAGAGAGGCAGAAGAAAGGCTGAAATGGAGACGGTGTAGGGGAGGAACAGAGGCAGGAAAGATGTGTTCAGCCCATTTGTTGAAATCATCAGATGGCTAGAAATTGATATTCAAAATAAAATCATACTATTAGAAAAGCCAGGAATAACTACACTTTCAAAATCCAAAGGCATAATTTTGAAGAAAAACAGGTGGAGAAAATTTTCCCACCAAAAATCAAGATCTGTTATAAAACTATAGTAATTAAGACACAAGGAGAATAAACTACAAAAAATTTGGTAAATTCTACTATTTTAAATATTAAAACTTTAGTTTATTAAATGACACATCATAGAATAGGTGAAAAGGCAAGTACTGACTAGAAAAAGAGACTTGTAATTCATAGAACCAACAAAGGATAAGTGCTAAGGACATATAGAGAATTTTTACAAATCTGTATGAAAAATACAAATAATCCTCCTGCCCCCCAAAAGTACAGAAAATATAAACTTGTATTTCACAGAAGATAAAACATGAATGGCCAATAAACGAATAGATATTAAACTTCACTAAGTAATCAGGGAAATGAGATATTTCACATACACCCATCAGATTAACAAAAATTAAAAAGTGTTATAATCCTAAGTGTTGGTGAGACTGTGACACAGAACCAGCTGGTGGTAGTATAATTTGGTCCAACCATTTTGGAGAATAAATTGGCAATAAATAGAAAAAGTGAATATATATTTATTTTCGAGATATGCTCTAAAAAATTATTGCACATGTGCACAAAAATGTCCATAGTAGCAA
Source organism: Rhinolophus sinicus (assembly GCF_057876585.1). Lineage (NCBI taxonomy): Eukaryota > Metazoa > Chordata > Mammalia > Chiroptera > Rhinolophidae > Rhinolophus > Rhinolophus sinicus. The sequence goes on from NC_142512.1 coordinate 28,220,504, forward strand.
TGTTAATAGCAAGAAATAATAAACAGGCTAAATGTCCATTGACAAGAAATTTGTAAGTAGATTGTGGTATAACCATGCACGGTCATACCATGTAGCAGTGAAAATTAGTGAGAGCTACATGTATCAATGTGGATGAATTTCAGGCACAAAATGTTGAGAGAAAAAAGCAAGTTTCATTAAAATACATGTAGTAGGATAACATTTATATAAGGTTTAAAAAAATGGACATTAATGCTCTATATTGTTTAGGGATACATACGTGTGTATTAAAAATATACAGAGATGCTTGGAAATGATAAACACCAGATTCCCTCATCTAGGAGATTGGACGGAGGATGCAACTGGGGAGAGAGGCACACAGAAGGCTTTGATTTTATTGCTAATGTTTCATTTTTTAAGTTAGGCAGTGAGTAGAGAGGTGTTTGCTACAGTATTTTCTTTTTTACAAGGTTTTATATGTCATAATAAAAAATTTAAAAACCCAAGGGCAAATGCCTGAAAAAGTCATTTTTTAGGTATACCAAAGATATAAATATAGTCTCAAGGCAGCCAAGAACTTTTTTTCTATATTCAGAATATTGGATTTTTAATAATTGAATTGCTTTAAAAAATAGTTTTAGATAAAATAACACAACTTAACTCATTCTCATTAGTTAAGGTTCACATTATGTGCCTTCTGGATTAAAATAATGCAATGCAGAATCCATATTATGTCACGTGAAGTCAGGGGAAGAAAAAATGATACCTGGAAAATGGCATGGGGAAACAGAACTTGTATGCACACAGTTTATTTGTTCAGGCTTGTAGCAAGGACTAAGGGAAACATGAAAATACCTTGGTCATAAATTGTCATGTAAAAGACAAAGAGAAACTCTGGAATATTATGAAACTATAAATTACTTCTGCTGAAAGGGTAGAATTTGCAGTATCCCCTTAACCGAGGTTTCACCTCCCCACTTTTGACAGAATAACTCCTGTTCTTTGGAGAAAAACACATGAAATAAATGTAAAACCCGAGAGGGAAATCATCTAATATGTACACCACCTGCCTAATAAAATGAGAATAAATTTGGCTTTTTGGCAAAGTAGATTTGCTTATGTTTTAACTTAGTTAGAGGCACACGCCATCTAAATTACATATATATTTTTTATTTAAAGAACCCCATGTGAAGGGACAAAAAATAATTTCATAATGTTTAAATGGTTTGCTTTCAAAGCAGACATCATACAATAGCATTCATATTCATAAAATTAGCCATAATCAGCTCTTAGGTTAACATGGAACCATGTATATTTATTAATAATGCTAATGAGATTCTGAAACATCACAATTTTGAGACGCCAGCTCAGTCGTGGGATCTCAAACCTGTAAATGCAGAAGTACAGACCCGTACTTTTACTCCAGAGACTGCTGGCAGTTTAGTTACAGAGCTAATGGCTGCAGGTACCAAACAATGACTTCTCAAAAGTAAACATCTCTACTCTTTTAAAACTCTCTTTCTCCCAAATCCTAGAAGGTGGCAGGCCTCATGAAGAGCTACCTGCAAAACCCTTCCTTTGAAGAAATACACAAATGAGTCAGTCCCCTGTTAAAGGATTTGCTAAAAACGAAGGTCCAGGAAGCCACGTAAAAATGATTTGTGAGGCTGCTTGATGCCTGACATTTAAAAAAAAAAAACACACCAAAAAAACCCTCTCTATGCCCCATTTGAAAAAAATGCATCTGCAGGCAACTTGACTGCTATTTAAGGCTAAAGGCTGGTCTCAGATGTATATTTGAGGTGTCTATTCAATCTGGAGTTTACTATAGCCACGATCTAAAACTTAAAAATAGAGTTAGTAATGAAAACATGGAGAACTTTAGAGTCAGAGCCAGGTCCCTATCCTGACTCATCCAGCACCTTTCACTTATAAGCAATTACAGCCAAATGGAGCAGTGGGGGTTGTAGAGTGAATCCCTCTTCACTGGCCGATGACACATGACTCACTCTGATGAACCCTGCAGTACCTGGGAGCTGTTGGTTTTTGCAGTTGTGTTGGTAAGATTGGAAGCTAGAACTTCAAACACCCACTATGAGGGTGTTGCTTTGGCTCTATTCCATTCATTGTATTGGATGATAGAAGCCAATGTATATTCTCCGATATTCTGTGTTCTGTATAAGAGAAAGAATGGCCAACATTTGGGTGTCAAAATAGGACCTTTTTTTTGGTACCAATTCATTTTTATTTTGATTATTGGGAAGAAAAATTATAAGAAATGTTCATTCAATAAGCATTTATTATAAACAATAATAGCTATGATTTTTTGAGGGCGTACAAGTTAGCCACTCTACTTAGTGCTTTTCAGACACTGACTTATGTAATCCTCTTAACATTTCTAATAATATGAGTATTATTTGTTTTATACATACAGAAACTGAGACCCTGAGCAATTACGTACTCTGATCCAGATCATGAATTTACTAAATGGCAAATTTGGGATTTGAATCCAACATCTAGTCAAACATTAAAACCCTTTTCATTACACTATAATGCTTCTTCAGAGTTATTTTGTATGTGAACTACTAAAGATGCGGTGAGATCAAAACTCTTGGATACATTAAAACACAATATGCTTCGCTGAATAGTGCACTGTAGTCGTAGGTACCAAAACCTCCATTCTGTAGTGGGAATAGTAAAATCCGAAGTGGTTAGTTATTTAGTCTAACGTTATACTGTAAGGAAGAGCTGTGGTTCTGACTTGACCCCTTGACTTTACTGCTCGAAGAAAGTTATAAAATACTCCTTATATGACTCCTCTTATTCTACCCCTGTGTTTGATCTGACAGCAGTAGTTTACAAAACCTCCTCTGTTTCCAAACAATGTTAAGTCATAGAAGGGAGAAAATTGGTTGTTTCCCCCCCCCCCCCCAAAGTCATGGAACAAAAAGTTGGCTAAAAATACAAAAAAAAAAAGTATGAGATCTTTTTGGAATTAATTCATTGAAAGAACCATTACAGTATCTATATCCCTTTTCATCAATCTTCCCATCTGGAATTTATTTTTTAGGCACTCATTGCTTCTCACGGGTTCAATGTTACCCATTTCACACCATTTAACTATTGAAAGCACTTGAAATTCCGGACCCTAGAAGCAGAGCCAGTGTATTTCCCCGTGATGCAGCTAATGTGTCAGACTTGTAAAATAGCTCTTAGTGGCGGGCCTCCATTTAGAGAAAGACGGAAACTAGCTTTAAATACTTAGAGCTTTAATATCTAGTCCATTATGCTGAAGCAGGGTCTTGTAAAGAGTCAATTATGGGATACTTCTGATTTGATCCACATGCAAGGGAAATCCGCTTCTTTGCCTTAAATCTCTGTTATAAGTGTCTTGTTTAAATAATTAGTGACACTTTTTCTTTGATCAAATTGATTCATATTGTTATTCTTCTATGCTAATTTAAAACTTAATCCATGTAAAAGTCTAAGGCAGATTTTAATCTCTCATGGAGAAAGCTTTCCCAAAGAATGGAGTTTTCCAGAAAACATTTTAATTTTTAAAACATTGTTAATTGATCGAAAATAAATTTACTTTTCTATAAGGGAATTTGTGAGTCAGTCACAAGCCAAGATAATAATGTTATTTTTGTATATGATGTATTTCATACACAAACACACACACACACACTACACCATATGTGCTTAATAGCATATTTAAACAACTAATATTATTGAGACCTCAATAGGCAATCAAATGTATTCTCACTTTATGGCTTGGGGGCTAAAAAGTTCATGTATATTTGCAACATACTGTCAAAGGGTTAATATTCATAATCAAAGAATTGATAAGTATAAATAAAAACAAAATGCCACACTTATCAAATCATATTTTTAAAAATTACAATTGGTCAGGGTACTGGGAAACTGGTACTTTCAGTGCTACTGGGGATATTAAATAATAGTTTACTGAAATGCTTTTGGAAATACTTATCAAAGGCCTAGAAAATGCACATTACATCTGATCTAGTAACAACACTTCTAAGCAATTTAGGAATCTAGTCTCAGAAAGTAATCACAATAAGAATTTTGTTATAGAGGTATTTCAACACTGAGAAATATTGGGGAAAATTTTAAAGTGCAACAGAAGATTGATTAAATACATTATAGTTTTACTTACCATTGCATCCCTAGTACTTATTGAACAAATGACAGAATATATATCCTTTTAAAAGGGATATTGTATACAAATATTTTTATGTTAGGGGAGATGGTTATATATCAAAATGTTAATAGTGGATGTTTCTGGCATACAGACAAATTTTTGTTTTCCTATTTTCCATCTCTGAATTTTCTAAATTTTCTATAACAAACATGTACTGCTTTTATAAGTTATAATGTTATAATATATAAATGTTATAATATATAACATTTTTATAATAAATGTTATTTCAAACATGTAAATTTTAAATTATTTATACTATATACATGTATATATATATATATATATATATATATATATATATACTCACAAAATTTAAACGTATATCTAAGTAGATAAGATAAATATTGAAAAATTCCTTCTTCCTGTCCCTATCCCTAATTCTATTCCCTTTCCAAGATGTAACTACTATTAATAGTTTGGTATATGTTTCTTGACCATTTTTCTACATGTTTTATCATATATATGTGTGTGAATATATATATATATTTTATTTTTAGTTTTGTTTATAAATGGGATTGCATTTCATGAATCCAAAGCAAATTCTACTTAGCTCTGTGAATATTTATATTTCTCTTTTGTTTTTAATGCTTCAGTGAATATCCTCATACATATTTTAATATCTACAAGTGCAAGTATTTATCTAGGATAAAAACCAAGACACTGAAGTGTGGAATGATGGGAATGGTTGATGAGACCTTAAAATCACTTTCCAAACTCCGCCAGTTCTCAGTGATTCATGTGAATGCCTACTGCTTACACTCATCAACAGTGGATATTGCTTTTTAATTTTTTTTATTTTAGTCCATCATATGAGCAAAAAGTGGCATCTCATTGTTGCTTTTCCTGATTACTAGTGCATTTGTACATCTTTTCAGATGTAAATTGGTTATTTTAATTTTTTTTCTGTCAGCTGCCTTATTTACTCTTGGTTTATAATTTCTCTAATTGCTTTGGAGTACTCTTTATATTTTGAATGTTACCTTTATTTATTACATATGTTGCAATTATTTTCTCCCTGCCATTTTTTTCTTTCCTTTTACAAAAAAAATAAAATAAAAAATTGAGATATAATTTACATGTGTGAGTATACAGTTCAATTATTTTTATACAATTTTATTAGTTTCAGGTGCACAAGACAAAGCAATCTCCCTCACACTGTGTGAGCCCCCCTGCCCCCATCCACTAAGTTCAATTTTATAAACGCTTACACTTTTGTCATTTTTAAAAACTGTATGGTATTTCACAAATTGGCAGTTACAAAATGGTCATGGGGATGTAAGGTACAGCATAGAGAACATAGTCAACAATGTTGCAACAGCTACCGCGTTTCCCCGAAAATAAGACCCAGCTGGACAATCAGCTCTAACGCGTTTTCTGGAGCAAAAATTAATATAAGACCCGGTCTTATTTTACTATATTTTACTATAAGACCGGGTCTTATATGATGTAATATAAGACCGGGTCTTATATTAATTTTTGCTCCAGAAGACGCATTAGAGCTGGTTGTCCAGCTGGGTCTTATTTTTGGGGAAACACGGTATGTATAGTGCCAGGTGGGTGCTAGACTAATTAGGGGGATCACTTTGCAAATTGTATAAATGTCTGGCCACTATGCTGTACACCTGAAACTAATATAAAATAATATCGAACGTCAACTGTAACTGGAAAAAATAATTTTTTAAAAAGTCATAACCTAAAAAAAAAGGTATTTCAAATGAATGAGAAAATACTATTAGGTAATCAACTGTCAATTTAGAAAAATAAAACAAAATCATATCACAATCTCACATCAAATACAAAAACTAAACTCTAAATAGATTAGAAACCTAAATATAGAAAACAAAAAAACAAATGTCAGAAAAAATAGAAAAGAATATTTTAGACTTGGTCTGTTGAAGTCCTTCGTAAGCATAATGAAAAATCTAGAAACCATAAAATAGATTGACAGTAAATGAACACTTCTGTACAACTGAAAACATATAAAGTTTTTTTTATCATAAACTAAGTTTCTTTGTATGAATGTGTCTCTTTCTGAGCTCTATATGTACTCCATCAACCTAGCTGTCTATTCTTGCACAAGTATCACAGTGTTTTAATTTTCATAGGTTTATAGTATATTTTCATATCTGGCAAGGCAATACTCCTCCTCTCATTTTTCTGTATCAAATACTTCTCTTACGATCTCATTTAGTTTCTCATCAGTAAATTGAGAATCAGCCTGTGAAATTCCATGAAAAATACTGGAATTTTGATGGGATTGCATTAAATTTACAGGCAATTTGAGGAGAACTGACCTCTTTATAAGGTCTGCCCATCCAAGAACGTGGTATTTATCTCCATTGATTCTTTTTAAAAGACTCTCATTGAAATTCAGCAGTTTACTTTATATAGGTCATACACATTTCTTGTTAGGTTTATTCCTAGGAATTTATCTATTGCATGTAATTGTTAGGATATAAGAAATCTATTGCCATTTCTTTTTTTTTCATTAAAATTTATTGAGGTGCCCAGGGTTAGTAAAATTACATAGGTTTCAGGTGTACAATTCTGTAATACATCATCTATATAGCACATTGTGTGCTCTCCACCCAGGACTTTTCTATATTGATCTTTAGTTAGCTACTTTGCTAAATTAAATTCTCTTATTAGTTTTAGAGCTGTTTATTTTTCTAAGCAGACTATCATATGGTCTTCATGACACGTTAGTCTGTTTCGAATATTTATTATTCTCATTTCTTTTCTTTTTCATACTGCATTGGCTTTTGGTACAACATTAAACAGTAGTTATGGTGGGCATCCTACTTTGTTCCAGATTTTGAAGGGCATGCTTATATGTTTGCTGTTGATTTCTGATAAACTTTATCAAGATTACTTCTATTCCTAATTTACTACAACTTGTTATTTTTCGTTTGGTTCATGAGGAATAGTGCTGAGTTACATTAAATGTTCTTCTTTGAGGTGGGGACTGGTGAGATTACCTTCTTCTCCTTTGTTAATCTGATAATTTATAGAATATTAAATTATCTTTGCATTCCTGAGGTAAATCCTAATTGAACATAACATACTTACTTATGCTTCAAAACATCACTGGATTTGATTTGTGAATATACTATTTACATTTCTGAATCTTACATAAATCTTACTTTGTCCTCTATCTGAGTGTATGCTACCCCTGTCTAATTTTAATTTCAGTTTAGGAGACTGAGTTAGAAAGCTTAGCCCATTCTCGATGGTCTGGAGCATTTTATTTATCAAAAGAAAGTTATGCTTTGAGGCTTTGTAAAATTCATCTGTAAAAAAAAACTAGGCTTGATGCTTTCTTACAGGATGACTCCTTCCCACTTTTAAAATTGCTTTTATTGTTGATGTATTAAATTGTTTATCTTGTAGGATAGATTTTGCTAAGTTATACTTGTCTAAAAATCCTTTCATTTAATTTATATTTTCAAATTTTTGGTATGTAAATACAATAAATACAACTTTAAATGTTTTCCAATGTGTTTATTTGTGCTTTCTATTTTTCTGAATTGGATTTGCCAAAGCTTTGTATATTTTATTGGTCTTTAAAAACCCTCCAGTACACCTGAAACTAATATAAAATAATATTGACTGTCAACTCTAATTAAAAAATTAAAAAAGGGGGGAAAGATAAAGAAGAATAAGAGGTTCCAAGTTCCAGATATGAAACAAATAAGTCTTGGGGATGTAATATATAGCATAGGAAATACAGTCAATAATATTGTGATAGCATGGTACAGTGTTCGATGGCTGCTGGACTTATGGTGATCACTTAAGGTATATAAATGTTGAATAACTATTGTGCACAATGGAAACTAATATAGTATTGCATGTTAGCTATATTTTAATAAAAATCTTTAAAAAACCCTCCAATTTTTTGTTTTATTGATTCGATCTACTAATTTGATTACCCCATCAATTTCTGCTTTCATTTTGATTATTTCTTCCTTTTAGGGCTTATTTTATTGGATTCTTTCCTTCTCCAGTTCTCTGATTTGAATACCTAATTAATTTATTTTCAATCTTTCTTATTTTCCAATAAATGCAGTTAAGGCTCTAAAATTTCCTCCAAATATCACTTTGTCTGCATCCACTAGATATGTTTTGCTTTTATTGGTTTCCATCTCTAAATAGTCTGTGATTTGATACAATAACATTATTTTGTTTTCTAGGCACAGAGAGTTTTGGGAGGTATCATTTAACTATTAATGCCTAATCAGTATTTTTATTGCATTGTGGTCAGAAATTTGTGGAATAAAAGATTGTTAATTCCGGTATTTGTTAAAATTTCCCTTGTAGTTTAATATATGGTTAAATTCTAACAATCTTCCATGACTGTTTGAAAATAGGTGTATTTTGTCTTTGTTGGGTATACTATCTATGTATATCATTTACAATGGGCTTGTTTGTGTAACTTAAATCCTCTATATCTTTACTTTGTGTGTGTGTACTTGATTATTTGATTTCTGACAGAGGGTTGTTAGAATCTCCTACTCAGTGGATTTGTCATTTTCTCCTTGGATTTCTATCAGTTTTTACTTATATATTTTAAAGTTATGTTCTTAGTTAATAAAAGTTCAAAATTCTTATTTCTTTTTGGTGCATTGTACGTTTATCAATATGAAAAATCCTTCTTTGCCCTTTTGGCTGCTTTCACTTTTTAGGCTGAAACTAATATTTTGACTGAAATTAAGATTCTTATATCTTTTTTCTTTCTGTTTGCATATACATGGGATATATTTTTTCATTTCTTTATTTTAAACTTTTCTTTTTCCTTTATATTATATACCTTCCTTGTATAGAGTATATTGCAAAGTTTTTGAAAAACCCAATTGCATTTTCTATCCTTTAAATGGAGAATTTAACCTATTTACATTAATTGTGATTACTGGTATATTTAGACATAAGCCTGCTACCTTATTATATGTTTTCTATTTACTGTGATTTCTTACTGTTTCTTTTTTCTTTTTCTTTATTGCCTTTTGTTGGATTTAGTTTTCCTTTTCCCCTTTATTGTCTTGGAAACTATATATAAAGAATGTTTGTGGGTGATAAGCTTCCAAGTCTTACCATGTCTGAGAATGTCTTAATTTTGCCCCCACCCCCCACTTAAATGTGAACGTAGCTGGAAATAAGATTTTAGTTTTAAAATCATTGTTTAATTGTCTTTTGGCATCCAGCCTAAGTAATGAGATGTAATGCCAAGCTGCTATCTATTTCTTTGTAGATTTTTTTTTTTTCCTCTCTTTATCCTTGGTATTCTGATGTAGGCTTTTTCAATCTGAATTCTTCTATTTTAAGAGCTAGGAAACTTTCTTCTATTATTTCTTTGATTATTTCCTTCCTTTTATCCTATGTATTTTCTTTCAGGGATTTTTCAAATATGTAATCTGATTAACTTTTTCTTTTTAATGTATGTTTTCTTACATTTGATGATTTTTTGGGAAGGGAAATAGGCACATAACCAGATCACAATTTTAATCCAATTTCTTTATGCATTATTAAGGAAATTTTAAAATAAATTTCAAATTACACCTTTAAATGTGATTGAATTTGGGCTCTGGCTATTTTCTCAAAGAATCTTATTTGTCCCTCTCCTCCCCTGTGTGACAATCAAAAACAGCTCCAGACATTGCCAAATGTCCCCTGATGGGCAAAATTGCCTCCTTAATCCCCAAAGCACTGGTCTAGTAGGAGAAATACGGGGAGTATGTTAGGGGAAAAATATATACAGTACAGTATTGGCACAAAGAGGGTAATAGGTAACCCTTCCTGCGGTTCCAGAAAGGTCTCAAGATGCAGAAGATACTTGGTCTGGGTCTTAAAGGAAGAGTTAGGTGTTTGTCAGGCAAACAAAGAGAGACAGAAGAAGGAATTGTAATATTAGAGAGAACAACATGTAAAATCAGAAAGGTTGAAATAGTTTGATGGATTTGGAGAACTCCAGTTCAGTGTATGGTTGGAACATAGATTTGAGGGCTGTGGTGAAGGGTGAAGGAAGCAATAAAGCTGAAGAGGTAGTTAGAGACAAGGTTATAAAATAACTTGCAGGCTATGCTAAGAAAATGTGGGCTTTATTAAGTCATGACAGTAAACCACTGAAAGTATTAAGCAGGGAAATGACATTTTAGAAAGGCAATTTTTAAATTGGCAGGGAATGGTTTAGAAGGAGGTGAGATTGGAAATAGAGAGATTAGTTAGAAGACAGTTATAATAACCAAGTTAAGGTCCTAAATGATTAGGTTGGTGCACAAGTAATTGCGGTTTAAAAGGTTAAAAACAATTCAAAAACTGCAATTACAATACTTTTGCACCAACCTAATAGAGCCATGGGGTCTGAAGAGATGGGAAATGGCACAAGCAGTATATAGGAGGTGGAACTGATGAGATTTAGTGATTGCTTAGCTCTGTATTGGAAGGAGTTAAGAACAATGTCAGATTTTGGTGAAAAGAGAGGGTAAGTGGGGATATTCTTAGTGAATCATGCTTATAGGCAGAAAATTCAAATAAAACCCCTGGGACAAAAAAAACAATAACTCCCCTCCAAGTCCACCCTAAGTATCGTGTAGAGCCATAGGGCTAAACACAATAGTAAGTAAATTAGCAGTTCTTAGAGAACCAAAACTGACCCTCCAGTCCTCCGCCCAAATCATTGCTGTCCTTTATCTAAAAAGTCTTTAGTTCCTGAACATTTTCTCATGGTATTTTTATTCCAAAATGTCAACGGAATGGTTTATATACATTTTTCAAATATCCCACTGTTGAGTTATTTCTGACACATTATTTTGGCAGTTACACAAGATTGTGAAATTTTAAGCTAAGACCAGACAATGAGGACTAACATTTTTTCCACTTATGAATGACGTAAAAATAGACAATTGTATCCATAAAATGACTAAGTTCTATAAGTAACCATAGATGCCAAATAATTCAAAGGTGGGATAATTTTGCAGCATCTTAGTTGAACAACTATGGTACTGAGGACCTCTACTGTTGAGAATCTGAATGGCTTCAACGTCAGGATTCAATGCTCAGTAAGACGTTAGCCAGCCGTGGGCAATTTACAGACGGCCCAAAGTTCAGAAATTATTTTCAGAGGCACACGGATGGTTGTGTCACAGGAGCCTACACAGAAATGCTTACAAGGTAGAATCTAGGCCTCCTCCCACCTCCTGAATACTCCTTCACCTCCAGGTTCCCAGCGTCCTAGTGCTATCTTCTGGCCCATGAATCAGAATTCAGCCTGATGACTACACAGACGAGGCTCACACCATCTCTAGCACTATTTAATCACGTTCACAATATGACACACGTGAATTTTTTTAAAAAGTTTTTTCTGAGGCGTTTTTGAGGAACAATTACAAAGAAAAATTAATGTTTACATAATTTAAATCCATTGATGCTAAGAGTTGGACGTAATCCATTATCTAATTTCTCCCAGTCTATGCTTAGATCCCTTTAGAAAGGGGAGGGAGTATTTCTTATGACCGACTTGCCTCTAGAAAAAAGAGCTCCACCTAAAACGGGTAGATATGCAAAATGATCAATAGAAATATTCCCGTTTGCAGATTATTTTTCCCTTATATAGTCTACCCAGATGATGACATGTTGACCAAAAGCATCAGATTCTCCTACAATTTACTTCCCGACAAGTCTGAATCTAAAAGATGTTTGATTCTGCCAAGCCACTGAGACTAGCTATTTTCCCTCAAATTTCCTTACAGTTATCTCAAAAGATTTTTAAACAGTACAATTATTTTTAAAGTGGTGTGTGTGTGTGTGTGTGTGTGTGAAGCTTTTCTCAAATGCCACAAGCTATAGAGTTGGGAAAGATTTCTTTTGTGGTTATATTTAATATAGGCATGGGCATGGCTCTTTATATAGTCAGCTTTCCTTTAATGGAGCTTTAGTTCTATTATTTCCACGATATTCATTGATAGCAATTAAACTGACCCAAGGTGAATCCTCACCTTTGAGGATTCAGAGTTAGGTCATCCTGTTAAAAAGGTATCTCAAACCTTGTGCAGAGAACCATATCCTACAACACAAATTCATGCTAGTACATAAGTATATTTCCACATTGCCAGGAGGTTTTTTTTGTTTTTTGTTTTCAGCGCTTGAGGTGAAATAGGAAAGCTAATGGCTCCTATTCACTTTGAAAATGAAGAGGGAGCAGCATTCTGGTTGAAGGAATGGTGGGTTAGCAATCAGAAGATCAAGGATGGAAACCTTGCTTATGTCACTGCCCACCAGTGGGACCTAGGACAAGTCTTCTAAATACAGTGTAACAATTCTGGCTTGCACCTCAAAGGGAAAAGATAATAAGCATAAAATACATTGCAATCTTCCTTAAGACAGTGTTCTGTAAATCCCAGTCATTACTACCACTAATATGCTAGGATGATAGTACCTGTAGGGAGGAAATCATCACCTTGCAGAGAGAAGAGCAAGCAATTAATCACCTAAATCTCCTCAAGTTCTGTGTCCAGTCAAGGGCCAGTGAAAGACATGCAAACTATAGTACTGGTGTCAGAATGATTTTATATAAGCCTCAAGCATTCACTGTGAAACTTTTGCTTCTCAGAAAATGATGCTGAGTTCTAAGCAACCTCATTGCTATGAGAAGATATGGTTTTGACTAGTTTACTTCTGTGGAGGCTTTAAATCTTGGCAACGGTGTTGTGACTCACACTTAAGCTGAAGTACATGGGCAGGATTGTGCTGTCAACATAACCAGGAAGAAAGATGCTTACACTAAGAAAACCATTTCCACCTACGATTAGAAAATGTCTTCCTAAATCCAAACTGTATCTTTTATCTCAGACTTCACCTCTAACGAATGTAGTCATGTGCACATCAAATGTTTAGATTGATAAATGCGACGTACTTGTGTAAGGGACTCACTCATTGACAGAGCCCAGGAGCCAAAGGTGATTAGTAGACTAAAAAGGGAAGATGAGCACCAGACATCCTTCTATGTCATTTTGCCACTTAATCACTTAACTCCTTTAACAAGAAGTTCATCTGCATGGCAGGACGTTAAACATGGACAAAAATAAAACCAAAGCTCCCAAATCAGTTTAGACACCTGTTTCACAAGAATACATGTGATGAGGTTGTCTGTGGGTAGCAATTTTTTGACACACAGACTTTGGGATTCATTTTCCTAAGGGTCCTGCTTTTTTTTTTTTTTTTTTTTAATAATGTAGACAAATGTTATATTCCAGGTAAAAAGCAGACTAGATTCTAATGGAAAACAGAATGTCCTCTACCTGTGGTTATTAAATCATAAGCAATATATTTCCTATTTCTTCAGATGGAAGCTGATTTTAGAGATTTCTTCTAACTGTATCAAAAACACTGAAAATGACTTATGTTTCTACATACACACATAACCTATTTGATTCTGCTCAATTTTCCCTCATGATCCTTACATTATTTAAATGACTTCTTTGTAAGACTCTAACCTTTTAAAGACCTAGTATATGAGAGTATTATTTAAAAGCTTTTTATCCAAATGAAAAGTACAAATTTAGACTGCAAATTTTTTTCTTAAAAAAAATCCAGAAGAAACAAAAATACAGCCACAATCTTATACCATCATTTGACAACTGTTTTTCTCCTATGTTTCAATTTTTAGTTAAAATCTCAGATATACAAACATCTCCAAATGAGTTAAACATTTGAGAAAATATTAGTGAAAAAGTAAAGTAGAAAATACTCTGCTGAGAAAAATCTACCATTTACAGGCAGTGGTAATTACAACTTTTTAATTTAAAAATAATTTTAAATAGAAAATCTTTAATCAGAGTTAACTTTAAGCAGACTGCAGTTTTCCTTTAACAGCACAAATGTACAGAAAATCCCAGAGATGTTCAAATGCATCAGGCACCCACAGAGCAACATCCAAGCAGATAAAACTCAGAAAGGTCCATGGAGAGTTTTCGTGCCTACCAGAAGGAATCAGCTCAGAGCACCACAACTCTTTTCAAAACATACCAAAGTAGGGAATAAAACATCCCAACACAAAATGAGTACTGAACAAGAGCTGCAAAAGAGTCTTTTACCTAATTAAAAGCTTAAATTTACAGAACTTCAGAGCATTGCCGTTTCAGCTAACTTTGCCAAAATAATCAAGCAGAATGAGGCAAAACAAATAGGGCAACAACAACACCACCACTCTGGTTTTGATTTGCTGCCCATTGCAATTGAGCGGTTTGGCCTGCTTGGGCTAGACTGCTTTCAAACGTCTTCCAAATGCCATATAATGACACCTAATTTTACATTTAACTCTGGGAGGAAAAACTTGTTTTCCTTCTGATAGTATTTGTCCTATTTGAACGTTACCAAACTGCTTGTTCTAATCCATTGGAAAAAAACCATAATAAGGCTCATCGAGAGGCTTTTCCTAGTTAGAAAGGTGACTGAAAAGATTTAGGTCTTTAGCCTGTCTTTAAATCTTCTAAATGAAAGATGATTTACAATTAAGCTATGAAAAGGTGAACATTCTCAAGTCTGGAAAGTTTCAGTCTGAATTTAGGTATCCTAAATCAATGTAAAAGACTCTCTCACAGAACCAGATCTTACAAAAATCAGCCTCTATGCTCAAATCTTGTTAATGAGTTACAAAGAGTTTACCTACTATGTTTGAGTTCCACTAGTTTCAGCTAAGACACTATCAGTATTTCCCTATAATGTACCATGAAAAGAATAACAGGGCTTGTAGTTAAAGATAAAATGGCATGAAGTGCTAAGAAATTGTGACACGAGGATCATTTTCTTTTTCATTTTTTTAAAATTAAAGTTTATTGGGGTGACAATTGTTAGTAAGGATAATTTTCCTTAAGGAAAAAAAGATTATGTTTCTCATATTTGATCAATTGGACTAGGAAGATAAGATTTGTAAGGTTTGCTAGGCTCTTCAGAAGACGTTTCCAGGTTTAGCTGCAAATTAACATAAACATTTACAAACAGAATCCTCAAAATTGTTTAAATTTTTATCTAGTTTAGGATTATCAAATATGAGGCCCTCATCAGCATAAACACCTTGCTTTCCCTTCTCTGTGCTCAGTCAACATCCTTTGCCCCTCTTCAGAGATCTTATTTCCGTTCAACAAAATACAAATAGTAGAAAGACCATGGTAGAATTCTGGATTTGGATCCAGGCTATATAACTTTAGGCAAGTTTCCTTTCACCGGAGCTCATCTTTCTCATCTGGAAAACAATGGAACTAGACCAAGTATCTCTAAGAATTCATTCCAGTTCAAAACTCTGAGTTTTCAGCAAAGGAGGAGTACTGGGCAATAGCACCCACATATTATTATCATATCACCCAGGTCTCTCAGCAGATCTTGGGGTAAATGCTATAAAACTACCAACTAACTGAATATTGAAAACAAGAACTAAAGGCCAAGAAACTAGGAGATTTGAAAAAACGAGGGTTCATAAGCTAGACAAATAAAAGCTAGTAGAGTGAGAAAATTACATAGAAAAAGTTGTATATAGTGTAGGTAGGCATAGTTTCACTTCAGATAGCAGAAGGAGAAAAACAGAATATAAATCCAGGAAGAAGACTATGACAAGAACAATGAAATTTGCAAAACTGAGTTAGAAATGACACTTCCCCAAAATGAATTGATAGAATTTCTCAAAAATGAGGGCGATGTACTCACAAATTTTTTTTGTCCTAAAGGCAAGGACACTCAACTAGGACTCAGAAGACAGATTCTATTGTAGTTTAGACTCTGCCATTTATTAATAAAATGTGACAGAGAAGTCACTTCATCTGTCCAGATATCATTTTACTTATCTGTAAGAGGAAGGGGGTGGGACTCGATCTTTTAGGTCCCGTAGAGATCTTAAATTTTATAATTTGACATGATTAAACAAAAGCATTCTTCAATAAAGTTAGCTGGGAATCTAAGAAAGGCCTTGTAAGTTGAGATAATAATATGCACTTTGCACATTTTGGAAAATTAATGAAATGGTGACTGTGGAAGTGTTTTGTAAACTGCAAAATGCTATACAAATGATGGTAGATATTGTTGTTTTATCAGCATTCTAGAAAAAAGAGGAGATAATATTGATGAAAATTTCAGCAATCCCATAGTGGGTAGTTAACACATACTTTCTGAGTAGATAAATGAATTCTAAGTAATGTGTCCAGTATCCTAATGAGAACAATTGATAAATATAATAGATTTGCAGATAAAAGGGGGAAAAGCTCATATTCTTATTGTGGAGAATGTGGCCAAATAGGAAGCTAGTTCAATAATGAAGCAGGAGAATGGTTAGAAGAATTTTTCCCCCTACAGAAGAATTTCTACCTTGAAGATCTTTTGGTTTCAAAAAACATTTAAGTGTCAACTATGTGCAAAACCTTATGTTAACTTCTTGAGCATGAAGAATAGGTGTTCTGGGATAAATAAGAAAGTTCCTGCCTTCTAGCAGCTTACAATTAATTTGGGAGAATGACAAATACATACTAAGTATACTATAACATGACAAGTACTGTAATAGAGTATTACACGTCTAAGGGCTTTCACTTCTATTTTTACACAGTCATACACCGCATAAAGGTGTTTGGTCAACAACTGACCATTGACAGTGGTCCCGTAAGATTATAATGGAGATGAAAAATTCCTATTGCCTAGTGATATAACCAGCACAACACATTACTCACATGTTAGCGGTACTGCTGGTGTAAACAAACCTACTGCCCTGCCAGTCATATAAAAGTACAACACATACAATTGTGTATAGTGCATAATACTTGATAATGATAGAAAACAACTATGTTATGGTTTATATATTTACTATCCTATATTTTGAAATCATTATTTTAGATTGTACTCTTTCTAGTTATATATAAAAAAATCTTTTCCTGCAAAACAGTATTCTGTGTTATTAGGGGGTATAATTCAGTTTGGGAAGAATGAAAGGTAGGGATTGGAGAACAGTTCCTGTAGGAGGTAATATTTAATATTCCTTGAAAGATGGATAGGATTTCATTATGCTAGAAAGGTAAGAAAGGCATTCGAGGCAGATGACTGAGAGTGCTCCAGAGTAGAAATATCAGTGAGAACCAAAATCCAAGAGACAAAAATTGAGTATCAGGGTGACCAAGCAATGGTTAAAGTTTTAATTGTTTCAGCCATAGAGAAGTCATCACCTTCACAATCACAATGCATTTTTTAAGGATGGTATTCTTAGGCAGATTTATTTTTTTATATATAATAGCATTGTTAACTCCAAAAACTGCCAACATGAATATATGTGTTTTGCTGTACACTGTACAAAGGAAATTAAAAAGATAAGAAAATGATCCTTTCAGAGCTTAAATGTAGACAAATGCAGTTTTGGGGATATCATACAGCTTAAAAAAATATTTCATGTCTTTGAACTCTAAAATGGGCTTAAAAGCATCATTGCCTATAATAAATCACACCAAAAATTATATAGCTAAATACGAGGTCTGACAATTAAATTCGTGAACTTGTTGCAACAATATTGCTAACCTTTTTTGATATCAGAGGGATTATTCATTATGAATTTGTACCAACTGGACAAACAGTTAACTAAATTTACTATTTGGAAGTGCTGAAAAGCCTGCATGAAAAAGTTAGACAACCTGAACTTTTCGCCAAAAATTCATGGCTTTTGCATCACAACAATGCACCAGCTCACATGGCACTGTGTGTGAAGGGAGTTTTTAGCCAGTAAACAAATTACTGTATTGGAACCCCCTCCCTACTCACTTGATCTGGCCCCCAGCGACTTCTTTCTTACCAGAAGATAAAGGAAATATTGAAAGGAAGACATTTTGATGATATTAAGGACATCAAGGGTAACACAACGGCAGCTCTGATGGCCATTCCAGAAAAAGAGTTCCAAAATTGCTTTGAAGGGTGGACTAGGCACTGGCGTCCGTGCATAGTTTCCCAAGGGGTGTCCTTCAAAGGTGACAATAGTGATATTCAGTAATGAGGTATGTAGCACTTTTTCTAGGATGAGTTCGCGAAATTAATTGTCTGATCTCGTACATATACCCTCGTTTTCCCAAAAATAAGACCGGGTCTTATATTAATTTTTGCTCCAGAAGATGCATTAGGGCTTTTTTTCAGGGGCTGTCATCCTGAAAAATCAGGCTAGGGCTTATTTTCCAGTTAGGTCTTATTTTTGGGGAAACACGGTATTTAGGGCTCGGACTCTTTCTTACTCTAACTCAAATCACGTTAAAGAGCTCTCACCTTTATTTTTAAACAACACAAAGCAAGCAATGGAACTTACTTTTCTCTTTATGGCTCTAGCACATATCTTACTTATTTCCATTCTTTCCCAGAGCCTTCTTTTAGCTCCCTTCCAGAGAGGTGGCATATATTTTACTCACTTTTCTGTCACATGCAACTGTTTGCTAATTAGCCAGGTTGAAATACCTTTCCGAACTCATCCTCATCATTAGTCAATCAATCTAAGTAGTCATTTTTGACGGCTGCAATGTAAGGCATACGATGCCTGACACATTCCCCGATCCTCCTGGCTTACATCCAGAGTTTGGGACTGGAAATTCAATCAGAACCATGCTTTCCTATGGAATTTGACCTTATATTATTTTTAACACATACAGTCCAACAGAAACAAACAGCCATGAAAAGGAACTTCATATATTAAGCACATAGCAAGCTGTTAGGCAAACATGCCACATTATGCCAAGTATATAGCTGCTATGGACAACTTTATCCGGCAGGTCTCTCATGTAGGAGATTCATTTAGCATTTTTGCTGTTAGAAGATGTAAGCCTATCCATCTGAATACAGCTGAGTTATACTAAAGCAGTTGGTCTGGTCTAGGGATCCTTTGGAGAAGATGGTTCTGGGGCTTTCCCCCTGTCGTTTTGCATGTCCCATATTCCACAAAGGTCAAACTACTTTTATAAAAGGAAAATTAAATATTAAAAACCAGCACTAAATTGAAATCACTCTATTTTCTCACCTAACCCCACCAAAGTCAGGGTGTTTGGAGCTCGTATCTCCTTATTTACTAAACAGTGGATCCCATTTTAAGACTTAAAAAAAAATGTCTCTGGCTGAGTCATATGCTGTAATTCTTCAGAAGAGGATAAAATGCTGTTATTTCTTATTTAAAAAGTAATGAATTAGATAATGATGAACTGGACACTTCGATTTCTAAATCACGATTGAATTTTTCACAGATTTCCTTTACTGATTACAACCTATGGGCAAATACATTGAGTATATGTATGACTCTATCTTTAAATACATGCTGATTGAGGCGGTAAGCAGGTTATTTCCAGGTGACAATCCTGAAAGTCCTCATTTGCATGGCAGGTATATTTGCTTTGCAACACTTCCTTCTGGTTCCAGATGGAATAAACCCACTTGGTTTAAAGCATTTATAGTTTCAGAGACATACAATGTAAATGGGAAGATGTATGTTACAAAATTCTGCTGTAGGGAGCATAGGGCAACTACACTTATAATAATACATATTTGAGGCAGCATAGCATTATGGATAAGCATCCTGGCTGCAGACTCAGACGGCTGAGCTTGAGCTCAGGCTCTACCACCTCCTGCTGTTCAGTTTTTCTTTGCCTTGTTTGGTTTATCTCCAGTGGAGATTACAATAGTACCTAGGACTGACGCATATGTGCCAACTACTTTGCACTGTGCACAACACATGTTAGTGCTCCCAAAAGGGTAGTTATTATTATTTGTATCATACTATGTGCTTCAACTGTGTCCTCACTGGCATCTCTCTTGGTCCTCCTAATAAACTGGCTCCTGTAATGCAGCATAATGCAGTTGTTACAAGTATGGATTCTGGAATCAGAGCACTTAGTCTGGAAGTCCAGCTTCTCCACTTACTAACGATGCAAAATGGTTAGCTTTCTTTTCCAATGCTTCAGTTTTCTTATCTGTAAAATAGGGATGATAATAATAATATCTACCTCATAGCATTATTGTGTACTTAGAAGAATACCTGTAACATAGCAGGTGTTTAATAAATATTAGCAAGTAATATCTTCATTTTAAAGATGAAAAAAACTGTTTCGAAGAGATAACTGATTTGCTCAAGGGCAATTAGTTAAAAAGTAATAAAGCTATAAACAAGGAAAAAAGCACCTACTAAACTCTTATAAACTATTATATGTTTATTCCAGAAAACATACAAATGCATGCATTAAGTTTAGTGTTAGGCACTGATGACATTAAAAAAAAGAAGATATACATAAATGATTTCAATATAATATGCTGAATAGAAATTTGCAGAGATTATTATGGGATCACAGAGAAAGGGACTTTTAAGTTCAACCTAGGACCTCAGAAAATGATGCCTGAATTGGGGTCTTAAGAGATGAGTAAGAATTAGCCAAACAAATATTCATGGGAAGGGCAATCCAGGTAGAGGAAACATAATGAGAAAAAAAGGCACCAAAGGTATGAAATAGCATGTATGTATATGTTACAAAAAAAAAAAAAAAAATCCAGTATTACTACAGTATAAAATTCTAGATGGAGAGATGCAGAAATAAGATTGGGCAACGATGGGCCAGAGGTCTTTTATGCAAATTAAAAAACTTGGGCTTTATTCAGCTGGAAATGAGAAACTACTGAATTTTTTTTTTAAATAAATTGAAACATTTATTCTTTTAAATATTCATTCCCATAAAATTTTACATATTTAATGCAATCTTAATCCAAGTTCCAACAAATTTTATAATGAATATTGGTGAATTGATAGGTTTATATGTTGGAGAAAATATGTGCAATTAGTCAATGATATACTTCTAATTGAGATATAATTGACATAACATATTCATTTCAGTTATACAACATAATGATTCAATATTTGCATATTTTTGAAACAATTACCACAATAAGTCTAGTTAACACATATTACCATTCCTAGTACAATTTATTTTTTTGTGATGAGAACTTTTAAGATTTACTCTCTTAGCAACTTCCAAATATATCAGACAGTATTATTAATTATAGTCACCATACTGTACATTACATCCCCGTTATTTATTTATTTTATATCTGAAAGTTTGTACCTTTTAACCCCCTTTGCTCCTTTCACTTACCCCTAACCTCAGAGTCAATGATATTTTGAAAAATAAATTAAAAAGAGCAGGAAGTTGTAGGCAGATTGTTCTGGGAGCAATACGTAGGATCGATTTAGAATGTAAGATTAGAGAGAGGCAGAAGGCCTACCTAGAAGGCAAGATATGAAGCAGGTTTGAACTAGGGTATCAGTAGCATAGGTGGAGAGGTTTGTCCCTAGTCTACATCTGTAGGGCATTGACAAAACTTGGAAAAAAGTGAGACTGGTAAATACATTTTGTAGTGGTGATACATGTTAATACATGGTGATACGTGTTAATGTATCATGTTACTATGTCACCAATTTTATAATTTTATTTTGTTTTTTTAAATGACTGTTCTTTTGACAGTTTACCTGGCTATTATTTTGGTGTCATGTATCTCTTTAATCCTACACATACTATACTAATATACTCGTATGTTAATATTTCCTCAACTAGACTCTAAGCTCCTTGAAGACAGTAACCTTTCCTTACCTTTATCTAACACAGTACTTAGTCCAGTCCTAAATATGTAATAGGCATACTATAAATACTTGATTAGTGAACTTTAATTATCTTAATCTATTATGCACTTATAAGGAAAAATGTAATTCTGATTATAATAAAGTTTAATATCAGTTAGTGACACGTCTAATAACAGAAGTTAGTAAATTTATCTAAATATGAGCAATTCTGAAAGCAGAACAAATATTCTCAGAATGGCCAATAACTACTCTCCAAATTACTTTTATGGAAGTTTGTTTTTTAAACAAAACTCATCATGATATGAAGAAATGTCCACAAAGGGAAGCTATACCTTTAAGAAAAGTTGCTGCAACATATCTGGGAAAGAAAACCTTTTCAGAGACATGATCAAAGAATTTCTGTGAGCAATTTAAAAAGCAAAATGCACACCTGCTGAAATACTAGTTTTCTATTAATGTTTGCATGGTACTAGATTCTTTAGTATTTTTCTTACAGCTCTTCCATACTACGGAAGTTGACAAAAGGTTATTTCTTTGTACCTTTTGAAAATGCTACTTTTGTCTAGAGTTTGAAACTTCTCTTGCCCCTCTCTTTTGTTCTATTGTATGCATTGGTGGATTTTAATCAAAGTGACTCACCATTGATACAACTTGTGAAAAGTTCGGCATAAATGGTAATTAAATGAAGGCATTTTGGAAAACATTACAACTTTTGTGTTAATGGGTGTAACCCAAAAGATGGGCCTAGTGAATATTCTCTTTTATGTATTATGACTCCACCACATTAAAACCAGATGATAAGTAAACACTAAAGACACTTGAAAGTGCAAGGTATTATCAAGCAGAAATCACTGAGCTTGTAGCTAACACGTTAACAATGATCAAACAATATTACCTATGAGTAAGAGGGCACAGCATTCTACATAAATTGTAAGTTTTTTGAGCTCATTCAAAAATATTTTCAATTTGCCTTGAACTTCTTTTCACTGGAAATAGTTATTACAAGGAATTATTATCTCTATGAAAACTAACAATGAAAGTGAAGTTAAAACAAGCTGAAAAGTTCCTTAACAAACACCTATTTTTCTATAAAGCTGGAAGTTTGGTTATTTTAAATCATTTTAAAGCTAAAAGAAGTTTCAAATACCCTAGATTAACGTTGAAATTGACTTCTTTACCTGGTTTTTAAATGTGTTGATCTCCAAGACAAGAAGCTGCATGCTAATTAACACAGGTTTCATTTTAACTGAAAGTTCAAAGAAGAAGCACACTTTGGAAGGTATTACAAAGTTATGGTGACTAATTCTACCAGAGAACTATTAGGGATCTTTTTTTAAGTGTTTTATGTACATTTTTGTTACTCAAAAGCCAACTTTTACTTTAGATATCTTGAGCTCTTGGTGGGAAGCATTCCCTGCCTACCTCTACCTATCTCCATTTTTTTTTTTTTTTAACTTCCAGACCCAATACCAACTGTGAAAAGAAGCCAGAAATATTACAAATGTGCAAGTCATTACTATAATGACTGAGAATAGAATGTTTCTACAGGTTCAGTTGAGCTCATTTATCTCTTCTGTGTTTACCTAACCAACCACACCTATATTGACATAATGATTCACAGAGGAAAATAAGAACCCATATTTAAGCATAAAGATCAACAAGAAATACCACCCAGGAAAATATTGTTATTGAATGAGATCATGAGTTAGCCAGAAAGATATAAATGAATTGCCAACCTAATGGCTTAGATGCCAGAGGAAACTAATTGGAGCCAACCCTCTGGTCCATCTTTGAGTTCTTGTAGCTGAAAATGTGTGCACAAAAAAGAAGCAGGGTGGGAAAGGGGAGGAGAGGATCAAAGACTTGAATCACACTCCAGAACAAATGCCTATCCTGAGTCAAAGGAGAGGATGCCTTTGTCACGTACACAAGTTATGAAAAGTAGCCAGACACCCCAGTGGGGCATAGGGGTACCTGAAGGACATAAAAAGCCATCAAACACTGAAGCTTACCCCCTGATGAAATTAGTTTCTCAAAGCAAATATGGTTGAAGGTTAAGTATACAACTGTTGCAAGTTCTCATCGAAAGATACAAATATACAGGCCCATGTGTAGATATTAAATATGGTTATAATCCAGCCTGCACTTTTGACTTTAGATGGTAATCTACATAGTTTTATTCCCAAATTATTGAATATTTTGTGTGTATTTGCATTTCTCAATATTGTTAACTTTTATGAAATGCTTGGATTACATACCATGTTTCCCCGAAAATAAGACCTAGCCGGACAATCAGCTCTTATGCATCTTTTGGAGCAAAAATTAATATAAGACCCAGTATTATATTATATTATATTATATTATATTATATTATATTATATTATATTATATTATATTATATTATATTATATTAAAGACCAGGTCTTATATTATAGTAAAATAAGACTGGGTCTTATATTAATTTTTGCTCCAAAAGACTCATTAGAGTTGATTGTCCGACTAGGCCTTATTTTTGGGGAAACACGTTATATGACCAGTGTTCCCCAGAAATTGAAATATAATTAAACAAAAATTTTTGGGTACTTACTGTACTTTTTAACTATGATTTTCTTTGAATGCTTTATGTCTTATAGTTTAAATTTTGTAATCTCAATTATAACACAAAAATATGTAGAACATAATAACACCCAAATATCCATCAACTGATGAGTAGACTTTCAAGTTTCAGCTATTGTGAATAGTGCTGCTATGAATACTTGTATACAAGATTTTGTATGAATACTTGTTTTCAACTTTTGGGTCTACTCCTGGGAGTGGATTTACTGGGCATTCTGTAACTTCCTGAAGAACTACCAACCTGCTTTCTATAGCAATGCACCATTTTATATTCATACTAGCAATGCACAGGGTTCCAATTTTTCCACACTCTAACCAACTTGTTATTTTCTTTTTTTTAAATTGTGCCATCCTAGTGGATGTGGCATAGTGTTTCATTGTGGTTTTGCTTTGCATTTCCCTAATGACAAATGATGTTGAGCATCTTTTCATGTGCTTATTGGCCACTGTCTATTCAAATCCTTTGCTCATTTTTAAATTGGATTGTTTGGCTTTTTGTTGTTGAGTTGTAAGAGTTTTGTACATATTCTGGATAATAGATCTTTATCAAATATTTTCTCCCATTCTTTAGGCTGTCTTTTCATTTTCTTGATAGTGTCTTTTGATATACAAAGTTTTAAACTTTGATGAGGTCCAATTTATATGTTCTTTCTTTTGATGCCTGTGCTTTTGGTGTCATATGTAAGAATTCTTTGCCAAATCCAAGGACATAAAGATTGACACCTAACTTTTCTTCTAAGAGTTTTACAGCTTACATTTAGGGCTTTGATCCATTTTGAGTTAATTTCTGTATATGGTTTGAGGTAGGATCCCAACTTCATTCTTTTAACATGTGGCTACCCAGTTGTCCCAGCACTATTTGTTGAAGAGATTATTCTTTTCTCATTGAATAGTCTTGGCATTCTTATAAAAAATCAGTTGACCATGGATATATGGGTTTATTTCTGGACTCTCAATTCTGTTCCAATGATGTGTATGTTTATCCTAAGCCACCATGTTTTCTTAAGCACACTATACAGAACAAATTATAAGTGCTTTCTTTCATAATGACACAGATCACAACTCTTATTATCAATTATATTGTATTATATAGTAACATTGCTACCTCAGGGTAAACTGTAAGAAATTCAATGTTTGACTCCACAACAAATAATCCCAGACTGGTGTTTTTATTGATTTATGTGTTATATGGTTTTTTGTCTTCCCTTTGCTAAGAGCTGTCATTTTTTGCTACAGTCAGGATGCCTATCATATCTTATAATCTCATTTTCCCCTCCTAATTCATTATTTTTAATGCCTCTGTGAATTCAGATGACTGAGCTTTATTCATTCAATAACCATTCTGAGTGTTCACTATTTCAGTTTTTGAGGAAGTTCTAATGACTTTCATACTCTAAGGTGAGTATGAACTCACTCATAATTTAATAGGCATATATGTACACAGCTAATTGTAAAATAAAATGCTAAGTATACTAATAAAGATAAGAATAGTGCTGTGGCAGTACAAAGAAGGAAGTATTCATGTAACTCAGGAAGATGGGAAGATTTCACAGGGTTGGTTATATTTAAACGATGCCTCGAAAGATGAATTGGATTTTGTCAGATCTTATGAGATAGAAAAAGATGGGAGGTACATTTTAGGGGAAGAGCACACACTATATTCAGGGAACAATAAATACAATAAATATTCCAGTGTGACTAGAGTCATGGTAAAAGGGAGGGTGATGAGAAAGAGGGAGACAGAGAGAGAGAGAGAGA
Source organism: Rhinolophus sinicus (assembly GCF_057876585.1). Taxonomy (NCBI): domain Eukaryota; kingdom Metazoa; phylum Chordata; class Mammalia; order Chiroptera; family Rhinolophidae; genus Rhinolophus; species Rhinolophus sinicus. The sequence goes on from NC_142512.1 coordinate 28,246,687, forward strand.
CAGAGAGACAGAGACAGATAAACAGACACAGGACTGAGTGAATAGCCTCAAATACTTTGCTAAGGAGTTTAAACTTTATATGAAGGCAATTGGAAGGCAGTAAAGACTTTTATTTGGATAAGTGATGTGACTAGCTCTGTTTTAGGAAAATCACAAGTGGTATACAGTGTGGTGCTGGTGGTAAGACTGAGGCAGAGAGTTAGGAAGTTAGTTTTTAATCTTTGTGTGAGACAATGAGGGGTAGGCAATGGGAATAAACTAGTGATTTATAACCATCTGAGTCAGAGTTTAAGAATTTATGGGTAAAGTACATAAGGAAGTTACAGTGTATAGACTGTGCTGCTTAACTTTTGCCTACTACGAGGAAAGAAAGTGCCAGAGTTCAGGATATGCTACCCCAAAATATGGCCTCTTGGTATATAGAATATTTTAAGTTGAAGGAATTTGAGAAACAGCATGTGCAAGAAGAACTTTATGACCTTCCCCTGAAGTAGATCAGAAGGCCCTCCCGTGAGATGTATCCTCCCTATACCTGGAAGAAAGGAACATCCTTACATCTGAAAACAGAGGGACACAGAAAAGAATCTGAATAAACAGGCCTTATTAAGTTTCCCCTAGTTTACTACACATAGCCATTTTTGTCCTATCACATTTTCCCACGACTTTCAACTCTTCATCGCACCAAGCATAAAATCGCTCAGATCTAATCGCTCCCGTGTCAAGTAAAATTTATATTAAATAAATTTTAATATATTATTTACATATTAAAAACATAAATTAAATTTATAATAAATAATTTTTAATATATTTATATGTCAAATATATTAATATATTATAATAATTAAATGTTTTTCTATATTTAATCTGTCTTTTGTTACAAGGGCCCCAGCCGAAATTTTAGAATGGTAGTGGCGAAAAGATATTTTTTTCCTCCCCTACAAAAAAGAGCATAGACTTTAGAGAAATCAGAGGCCCAGCTCTGGCTCTACCATTTCCTGGCTGGTTATAGGCAAGTTCCTTAATATTTTTAAATCTTATCATAAAACAGATACATTAATATTATTATAATGTCACAGAGTTAATATGAAGCATTGAGAAAACATGATGCTATTCAATGAGTTTTCTTATTTTCTTTCTCTTCTTAGGTTCTTAACTGTATTTTTGATGGTTGAGGTTGTCATGTAAGTCTCCTGGAGATTTAGCATTATTATCTTTTTAGGTTAAAGTTACATGTTGATGAGAAAATAGTGACCCTGTCTCTTCCCTTTGAACTCACCAAGATTATTTTCTAAATGTTGCACTTTAGTATTAGAGCTAGATATGTTACTTAATGTGCATGTTTTATGCTGCCCCTCTATTTGGAATTCCCTTTCTCTATCCTTTCCATTTGGTTAGTCTAGCCCATAAGACAGAACTGAAATATCATTCCCTTCCGGAGGTCTCTCTTCTCCTCTACACCAGGTAAGTTTTGCCTTCTCTGTGTTCCCATAGTACCACATATTACAGTGTAGTAAATACAAAGACAGAGCACACTATGTTATAATTATCTATTTGTATGTTGGTTTGCCCCTAAACTCTACAAAAGGGCAAGAACCGTGTATAGGTGATGTCAGTGTTTCCCCAGTTCCTATCCTGGGTCTGGTACATAGCAAACATTTAATAAACATATACTAACAAATTTAAAAAATCATGCACCCATTCCAAGTGCTTGCAAATTATATACACTTTTCATTTTAAATCACTCGTATCCTGTCTACCAGTCTGTCTTTCTCTTCAGAGAAGCAGCTGTAATGGCTCTGAAAAAACTGATCTTAGAATAATAAAGCTTGCATTACAGCCTGGCTTCACCACTGTTAGCTGTATTTTGGGGCAGGTCATTGAATCTCTTTGCTCTTGCTTCATCATGTGCAACACAACTATAGGTTTGTAACAAAGGTTAAATGAAATAAGATAGAAGAGCCTTACATAGTATTTGTCACATAGTGAGTTTTCATCGTTTATTGATTACTTATTATTTTCTATCATTAAAAAGTTAAGTTAGAATATAGCTGGATGTGAAAAAGGGCTTTTCATGAAAAATTTGGGTCTTTCATGAAATTAACTAGATTATTCCAATCATCCAGAGAACTCTGTAAAACCACTTTTATTTTAGGCTCTAACTGTTATCACTACCACCAGAACGAAACTGTTAACAAAAATAAAACAAAGTAAAACACCCTAGCCTCAAAGTCATTGCCAGTCATAAATAACTTGAAAGTTATTTAAATGAAGATATATTGCCTCTGTAATGGGGTGCTGTCTATAAATCAGGAAGAAAAACAAACAAATAAAAGACCCATTAATGTGAAATGCTGACAAATCAGTGTTTTCAAAAGCCCTACAATTGGTATTTTCAGAAGCTCTAATAAAATACACATTCATGGTGTCCCCCAAATGCCACAACTAAAGGAAAATCTCAAAGCTTTGAGGATAAGTAGTGAATTTAGAGGTGGGTGCTTGCAGTCAAGAAAAGTTGTCACCCTCAACAAAGAAAAACTGTTGCTGGATTTTAGTGAATGAACTGTAGTCCTCCCGGAACCAGAGAGCTTTTAGTGTCTGTCTCACAAAGGTGCCATGGGAGGCTTTAGAAAGGATGTGTTAGTGTGATGCTGCCACCTACAGCCAGAATTTTCCATATGCTTCCATAAAAGAATGAAAAATAATTCTAGGCCTGTCCAGTAAGCATACACTTTAAATAATCTTTTAGGTCGCTTCACTGAGTAAGGGGGTGCTCATTAGTTTCCAAAGAATTTTTTGGCTGAGGTTTCTTCCGATTAACACAGGAATCCAGTTTAGTTTCACCTCAAGAAAAATCTCAAACAGAAGATACTTCCACCACATAAAAGCTTTCCTGAATTTCCACTGCACACATTTCCATCAGATGGTATTTCTATACAAATCTTTTAAAAAGAATTATGTTTGAGTACTCTAATGATTACGTGACCTCACTTTAGAATGAAGTTATAAAGCAGTCAGACTTAGGCAGGCCCATGGGGGTGCTGATGCCAGAATTTCCCAGTATTGCTTCCTAACCACCGTGCTTAGGTTTTACCCTTTCCCTCCTATTTTGACAGCACACAGAAGGAAATAAGATGACAGCAGAGGGCATCAGTCTTTTTCCTAGAGAACAACGCTGCCTCCGTAAGTAGCATCCAGATAATATATAAATCACATTTACAAAACACAGAACATTCCCAGATGTAGCCAACCAATTTTACAAAAATGAAAATCATGCCCACTATTTCCAGTCTCTACCTTGTTTCCAAGTTTATTTTTTTCTCAGCCAAGTAATTTGAGTCTGCTAACTGTCCCACATTTTTTCTGAATTTTTCTTGTCTCATTATGAGTCATCTTATTTTCCTCAAGCTAAGTTTGCTTCTCATACATCTGAGCGCTCACTTAAAAACAAAATAACAAAAATCAATATTCGTACTCTCTCTAAAATATCCTAATATGAGTTAGCTTATTAGTGTTTCAGTGTATTTTAGACTAAGAGTTCAACTCGTTTCCCAAACACGGATACAGGAGTCATAGATAATTCATAGGTCATATCAAAAATATGAGTTTGCTGATGTCTGAGGAATAGATTATATATAATTACTTGATGTTATACAAGCTACTTTTGGTTGTTGTCAGTAGCCACATAACAAGATCACCCTACCCTCATCTGGAAGATGAGAAAAATAAGACATGTGAGGGTTAAATGACTTATTCAAAGTCATTTCAAGTAATTTGTATGAATAGAGAAGAGGATTTTCTCATTAAGGTCTGTTCTGAGGTCTTAGCAAGAATGTTAGGTGTCTGCTTTTTTACCTCTGTAATGAGAGTTTTATCTCAAATTTTCCATCTGTAATAGGTATCAATTTCTCAAATTGAAGAGTAAGAAAATAATTGATCACAACCCATACAATTCCTAAGAGATGGACTGGGGAAGAAAAATGAGATGCTATATTAGAAAATTTACATTGGAGTGCTAAGGAGAAAATCTTTTATCTAAATTTATGATGGTAGTATTATGTTTTTATACCTTCAGTAGTACAAGTTACTAAAAATTCATTAGGTGCGGTAGTGAAGCTTGTTTATAAAATAGTTAAGAAAAAGTTACTAGCAAGCTTATGGTAAAGGCTTAAGTAGAATAATCTAGTTAACTCTTTCATAATCTTATGAAATGCTTAGGGTAAAACATAAATGCCTCAATTATTATTATTTATCACTTTGAATCATACCTATGCTTTCTCAAAATAAAAGCAGGTTTCTCTTTCATGGCTTGAAGAGAAAAGATAACTATTATTACCCTCAGATGTCCTTTTTTCTAGATGTGGTATTTAATCATCCATTAGAATTCTAAGTCAACAGAGGGAGGCAACATTTTTAAATGGCTCTAAATATTTAAAATAAATTCAGAAATATAGGCAATCTTTTCAGCATCTTACTGATCTTTCATTGTATTGCAAAACAATCAAAAACACTTAATTTTTCTATATTATGTCAACAAAAGATTTCCAAGTAGTGTTTGGTAGATGGTAGATTTCAAATTAAAGTGAAAATTTGCCCATAATGCAGCCAATTATTTTATTGACTCTGAATAGTTTAAATTCTTAGAACAAGGTCTTGAATGAAAAAAAAATCGACACATAATACCAAATCCAATAGACAGATGCAAGCAATTGGTATATTGTCTACACACTTTCATTTTGTTTTTAAAATACATTCTATGGCGATGAGTGTTCAACTCTTTAAAAATATTAAAAATCACTAAATTACACACTTTAAAGGGATTAATTTTATGATACTATGTGACTTATGTCTCAATAAAAAAATTATTTAAAACATCTAACCAAATATTCTATAAGAAAATCCTGCTTGGAAATAATATATGATTTTTCCCTTGTTAGATTCATATTTAAGCATATACACAAAAGTGAAATTAGCAAAATGAGTGTTCACTGCAGCCCAGATAAGGTGAAGCTACTGTTTAGAGTAGGATATCTACTGTGCTATAGTTATGAAACTCACATTCTCATCTCAAAGATTTGTGTATAATTCCCACTGAAACCAGTGACCATTACACTACAAAGCTCAGGGCACAATTTGGCACATTCTGTCATATACTTATATTTTTAAAGGATTCTTTGTTATAACTTTCATCTGTTTTTGTTTAACTGACAAAAGGATCAAGCAAAAGTTATGTTCTCATCATGATATTTCTTTAAAGTAAATCTGGATAGAAACATGAAAGTTAACCCAGTATAGCCATATAGATTTGAACTCACTGGAAGTTTTTGGAAATAAATATTGCAGACACTCTCCATTTGGATTTTGGAAGGAGGAGTAGTTAGAAGGGTCATTCTTTTCTGGGGAAAAAAAATGGTTTTCATAGCATCAAAGACTCTTAGAGTCAGAGGCACTTTAGAGATAATCTGGTTAAATCCACTGTCCCCTTGATGAAGAAATAGAGACCCAAAGAGGTTAAGTAATTTGTACAAGGTCATACAGCATGTTAGTGAAAGAGTAAAATAGAGAATGGGTCTCTTGATTCCCTAACCAAAGCTTTTCATTCTCTCATTCCCTAGACTACTATCACCTGGGGAAAATAAAAAAATTTAGGTGTTCCCAGTTAAAAAAAATATTTGTATGTAGAATAATTCCATGCACGGCAGGAGCTTTTTTTTTTTTAAGAAGTATTTTTAAATTATGAGTTATTTTCCACTTATTTTTACTGTTTTTTTACACAACAGTTTTGTGAGGTATTTTGTAATTCATCTCATAATAATGAAAATTGTACATGGAAAGATTAAGGGGGGTTAAGGAAAGGGTCAAACAGCAATCACATCTCTTTCCTAATTCTATTGTGCCTCATGAAATCTCAAGAGAGTAAAAAATCAGCCATTTGAATAAGCTATGAAACTAATACTGTCACACTTTGCTAGAGAGAATGCAAATGGAAACAATCATTCTGGAAAACAATTTCACAATTTCTATCAAATGCCTTTCAAAAGGTTTTATAGTCTAACCTAATAATTCTATATCTGAGAACCAATTATATAAATAACAAACCAAGATCCAGAGACAAAACGTTGCAGAGAAATGTTTACTGTAGCATTACCTATCATGATAAGAAGTGGTAAACATTAATGAGGCAATGGTTAAGAATATCACTGTATATTCATTTGATGATTATCACTGCAGTTAATAAAATTTAGAAGAATTTAACACAAAAATAAAAGAAATTTAATGTGACATAATGGTAAGTTTAAAAATCAAAGGATAAAATTTTATATATGGTATATTTTTTTAAATAGAAAAACCTGTGCATAGAAAAATATATTGGTTGCCTTTGGGTAGTAACAATATAGGTGATTTTTCCTTATAGTATCCAATTTTTTAATGAAAAATATGGATGGCTTTTATAGTAGAAAAATCTTTAATAGCTGTTAGTATTAAGTATAAAATGAGCCAACCCATCAAAAACCAATTCAGAAAATACAATTAGAATCTACCATTGGAATGAAGTATTTATAGGCTTGGGTTCAGATGCCTTTTCACTACATCACATTATCCAATGCCATCATTTCTCATGTTGTTGCCAAGTGCTTTTCTTTACAGAATCACGTACGATTAACATCTAACATAATATATAGTTCGTTGAGATTCTAAGGAATACCATTCACTCTAGAGCTTATAAATACTTCATTCCTTTGATTTGCTTGATCAGATTGCACCAATTAGAACCAAACTGCACATGTCTCCCAAACTTAGTTCAGGTAAAGAGGCTCTTCTGGCTGCTTCCTGAGAGGTTTCTTAATTCAAATCAGTCCCTCTTTTACTGCACATGGTCAAGTCATGTTTTCTCTATGGCAGCATCCAAACTCACACAAAAGCATGAGGGGCCATAATTCCTCATTTCTCAAAATCCCAAGTTAACCTAAGTTGTCACACATAGATCTGGAAGGATAACAAAGACTTTGAAGATAATAGCCAAGAGTCTAAAAGAATAACACAATATTTTAAACAAGAGAACAAGGTTCTAGTGAACTATCAGGTGATAATGTAGTTCATTTAAAGAAGAGAATTTATTCCAGGGGATTTCAAAATGCCTGAGTCTCACCTTTAAAGAATTCCCCCTGTTGCTTACACTTTGGAATAATAAGGCCAGATAGAAGAACCTTTTATTTCTGTCAGTGTGATTCACGTCCCAGTCTTGGAAATGAAGAGGATCCTATCCTGACTAGATCTCAATAAGACAACCATGAAAGCAAACTGACAACCAGGGTTTCTGCTGTCAGAGATTTGCACATCAATCACTGGGACTCCATATGGCATCTGTTTTCAGTGATCATGTCACTTACCATCAACATCACATTAAATCTTTGCAGTAAAAATGGGTTCTTTCCCTCCATTCACAAGCAGATGATCTCTGATTTCATCCTCAGGCCTCTCATGTTGGGAAGAAAACAGTGCAACAGTGTCTCCTGCTGCCTATTATCATGGTGACACATGTGCAGGGAGGAACTCTTCCTAACGAAAAAGAATGAAGACTTCATCCTTGGCAGTACTTGACTTCATTCCAGTGTGTACTTTCTCTACATTCAATTAAACTGTGTTTTCAATTTCACACTGCTCATTTTAAAGTTTAAGAATACCATGATCTCTGGTATTAGACTTTTCTATTAGTGAGCAATTTCTCACAGTCATTTAATTTTTTACATGCTTACTTCCATACTTGCCTACTCAGCACCTACTGTCACGTCGCAAAAGCAATGCAAAATAGCTTGTTAAATTTGGGGAACAGTTATATCAACAGAGGGATCCAAATTTTAGATGCCCAAGAGAAAATCACTGGTGTCAGAACATATATTTATTGTTTCACAGATTTGGCATAACATTCAGTAGGAAATCATTCTGGATGAGTGCCACTAAAACCCACACAAATACAAGTTGCCTTTTTAGTATTATTTCAGATCCTTGATGGAGGAAAAATGCATGTCTGGGAGCAATCATACTCAAGCATATATCTTCCTCTGATGCAATTTTGTGAATCCAAAGTGATAAAAAGAAGTTGTGACTTTTGACATTACTGAATAAATTCTGAGGTACTGTTTGAATCAATCAGGTTACTTCTTCGCTTGAAATAAATCCAGTATGTTTACACTCTTACCATATGTTAAAAGAATGCATTTGGAAATCTCATGATGAGTTAATTTATTTTTTAAAAAGGTGGTTGGCAGCAGGGAGAGCTCATGTAGAAAACTGCACAGTGTTGCCCCAACTCTTTTTTTCCCTCTAAATTTCCAGTCACTTTTCTAATTTTGAAGATCTGCTCCTAGGGAACGGCTAGTTGTTATTGTTTCTTGCTTTGGGAAAATTTGACAAGCAGTGTTGCACCCATGTTATATGCTAAAGTACTGCCTTTGAGTACAAGGGTAGTATGTTCCTTATGTGTTCAGAGTTAGCTAAGTAAGGGCAATTACCTTCCCAGGTCTCAAAGTAACTACTGAAGTAGTTAGGGTGTAAGACAAAATCATGGTCTATTAATGCCTCCTGTTCCTAAGGAGCAAGATAGCCCTTTGTTCTAAGATCAACTGTAGATTTGGTTTTCTATCTCTCTACTCTAATCTAAAGCACTTATTGTCTATTTTTGGCACATAATCATGTCTATTCTTGAATATTCCCTAATAGTTCCAAAAGTGCATATCTTTCTTCCAAAACAAGACTAACTTACTTAAGGATATCTTGAACGTGCTTTGGTCCCTCCAGCCCTAAGTATACTCGTTGAAATGATCTCTTCTTTCTTTGCCTTAGGAATCTTAGTGACAATGCTAACAAACTTTAAAGAGTGTTATGGAATCAATTTGTTAATATTTGTGCAGCACTTCAGAAATATAAAGTACTAAATGTTGTAGTGGGTAGCAACTTAGTGAGATAATTAACCAACCATTTCTGACTTGAAACTGTAAGTATGGACATGTTTTACTTCTAAATATTTTATTCTTTCTTCCTTTTATTGGCTTAAGCATAATACTAAACATTCTGATGACTCAATTTGAGTGAAAAAAAGAGACATTTTTAGTTTGAGTAAGAATTACATTCCTATTTAGCAGCATCTTTTTCTCTCGGTCTACAGAATGTGTTTTCATTTTAACACGCCATTTTTTAAGCCCTGAGTAGAAAGACTGTCAAAGGTAAACACCTGGGCTAATCTCTAGTTAGAAAAGCATTTGATCACTGGCTTTGCTTTACATTTGAACAAGGACACTCTTTAAGAAGACAACCAGCCCCTCCCAAGATAGAAAGCGACTACTCATTTCTGTTGTATACACAGTTAAACCTTCTATTATGTGTCCTATTAATAATTATATTTGCTTTTGTAGTGTGTACTGTCTCCAGATCTCTGAGCTCATACCTATTATAATCCTCTCTAAATAAATAACATTCGAGTTCCAATCACCATAGACCTGCGAACAGAGGCCATTTCCCTGTATTTTTTTTTCTAGCACTCTAGGACCCAAGCATACAATGAGAAGCTAAAATTATTTTAAAGCAAAAATTAGAGTGAAATGACAATGAAGAGACACTAAGAATTCATAAAATGCTTAGTTGCATTTACCAATAATTTTTTTCTGGCAAAATGTGGTGTTTAAAAGCATAAATTGCTCTTAGCTTACAGTATATTGATAACAGGAAAGCAGAAAATAAGTGAAACAATGATTTCAAATCAATAACAGAAAAGAATAGAGAAAATTATTAGCAACAAAGACTGTTTTAAATAAAAAGTCTCATTTACCTTGCTGAATATTAGGTTTGATGCTATCATTACTATAATATTTAATGCTATCATTACTATAATATTATATGAACTCTTAAGAGAGAGTTCATTCTGTTTTGTATCCTCAAGGCTTAATATAATGCCTGGATCAATGAAGGCACTTTATAAATATCTGACATATGCGTGAAAGAAAGAACGAATGGATAAATGGTCAATGCACTCTAAATATACAGTGCAGTTTATGCATAGGCCTGTACCTTATCACTGATGTTCAGTTTTATAGATGTATCTGAAACAAAGATCTAGGAGGCAAAAATAAACAATCAGAAACCAAACACTGTTAACCTAAAATCTTGGACTCATTTGAGCGTAAGTATTTGAGAGGTGGTTCGACTGAAGAAGTCATTTTGGAAGAGAGGAAAAGGCAGAATCCTAGGTATGTGGAAGGCTTTAAGTAGATTCTAACGTTAAAGTTGGTGAACTTTATTGCCAGCAATTCACCTTTTGTTTTAAATAACTTCTAATAGGATTTCACAATCTCAGTCAGACCTCCACTATACGCAAATAATGTTTATAGGTAAAGGATCATATTATTTCTCTGAAGTATATTTAATTTTTAAATCTATAACCACAGGGGGGAAAACACAGGGAAGCTGATCTTCTTTCTGAAAGAGAACACATTTGGAGTTCTCGTTGGGATCAGGGTCAAGAATACCCCCAGAAGTGTGTTTATTGAGGGTAATAGAGAAAATCTTGGCATATGTTATCAATTTGGGAACAAGTATATGTATCTACTTTGGCATCAGGCAATTTGTTAGACCCAGAGGCAGGATTCTAAGTGATGTACTAACAAGGCAAAAATAAGAAAACCATTTAAAAAGCACATCATTAGATTCAGAATAAAAACACTACCCCAAATAGTTTATACATAAAACATACCACCTTGTGGAATGGAAGATAAATGCTTTACTATGTTCTGCCGCTTGTGAATGATGTCATCACTGTGATTACATGAAGAAGAAACTTCTTAGCTCCAGATGGTCACCACTCTTTCTCTCTGGTAGCCCTAGTATTCATAAGTTAGTATAATTTTTATTCAATTCAATTATATAAAAACACATTGCCTTTTCTCACTGATATGGGTGGATGAGCACATTATTTTATGTTATTAATCTCTTCAGTCTTTGCTAATGTGTTTTTCTATATGATTTATTGTTAGTATAGTGATCACAAGCTTTGCCTAGAAAACCAGAATAGCCTTTTTAAAACCTCTTTTCTGTTACCTTTTAAGTGGGATCAGAGATTTTTAAAAAAGATTTACTAAACTCTCTTGTATTCAAGCAAAGATACTGCTTTACTTTCTACTTACTGATAAGAGGTATCTACTAATTAATATGGAAAGAAGAGTGGATAATTCCTGTTTGTTAATATCTACATACTAAATAACTATATACTAACAAACCCAACTATTTCCAAGATATCACAGAATTTAGAAACCATGTGGTTTAATGTCTTCATTTTTGAAATTAGAAAATTGAGGCCCAGACAGGTTAAGCAAATCACCAAAAGTTACACTATCAGTTAATGGCTAAGCTAAGACCTTTTATACTCTCTAGTGTGTTTTCTACTATATGATGCAATATTGCTGAGAAGTAGAGTGAATTTTAAATGGGCTTTCCAGACAGCAACATTCATTAATGTTTAGCAACTATGCAACTTATTCAAAAGCTATCAATCTCTTGTGAATTTTATATTTCATGTCTTAAAAGTAATGTTAAGGTTTCACTATGATGAAAATAATGCTATTTTATATATTTCCTAATTGCAGTTTTTAAAAAACATGCATTTTATTTTGAGATTTGCTTTGCTGTATGTGCATTTAAAAAAACAAGAAAATGGAAACACTTCTGATTTTTCCGTTAGCTATAAAAGCAATGTATTCACTTTGACATGAGAAAACATTGTAAGTATTTACTCTATTGTACATATTAATTCTGCCAGATGCTTGGCTGAGACACATTACATGAGTTTGATGACAGCTATCTTGCAATTTCTAATTGAAAGAGATTTAAATAATTGGGCTAAAACCATGTTCAGTGTGTGTGCACTGAAGAAGCCCAGCTATTGGAGAGGAACCTTTCACTGGAGCTGTTAATAGAATCCAAATTCCAGTTTGTAAAGCAGCCAGCTGCAACTCGCTTGTGATATACCATATGAAGTTGAACAGATGAATTTGATAAAAGTGATTTATTTACGAAAGCAAAAATCTGCTATTTAAAATTCACACTAGTAGGTTAAAAAAAATACATTTTTGCTTTTGGACTACTACTTTGAAAAAAGAACAAGCAACCTAAGAAAAATTCTTTGGCATCCTGAAAATATGTAACATTGAGCACATACATATAACTGCCTTCTTTTGAAAAAAAAATTTTTAAATGGAATTAGAATACTATTTGTATCATTCTCTTTGTTTTAAAAGATGGGTATAAAATTCAGAAAAGATGTTTCTTGTATGATTCATTGCTGCTAAACAAAATGTTCTACAGTACCATTTGAGTCATATAATAAAATATGAATTCAAGTACACTAGGTTTCTTTGGAAGGAAATGTACGAGGTATAACAATTATGTTCTTGAACTCATCCTAGAAAAAATGCTACCTACCTCATTGCTGAATATTACTACGGTCACTTTCAAGCTGCTCCCCTTGGGAAGCTATGCACTGATGCCAGCACCTAGTCCACCCTTCAAAGCAATTTTGGAACTCTTTCTGGAATGGCCATCAGAGCTGTTGTCGTATTACCCTTGATGTCCTGAATGTCATCAAAATGTCTTGCTTTCCTTTATCATCAGGTAAAGAAAGAAGTCATTGGGGGCCAGATCAGGTGAGTACGGAGATTGTTCCAATACAATTATTTGTTTCCTGGCTAAAAACTCCCTCATAGACAGTGCCGTGTGAGCTGGTGCATTGTCATGATGCAAGAGCTCCATCGAGGCCATTTTTGCACACACATTTCTCATGCCAAGATTTTCAGTTATGATTTTCCTAACTGTTTCTTTATTGATGTTTGCTTGGTCTGCTATGCTTCTCACAGTCAGCCAATGGTTTTGACGCACAATTCGACGAATTTTTGCAATGTTTTCATCAGTTCTGCTGTTACTGGCTGCCCGGATCTCTCTTCATCAGTGATGCGCTCTCTCCTCTCAGAAAAATGTTTAAACCATTTATACACTGCCATTTTCTTCATGGCATTATCCCCATACACTTGGATTAACATGTCCCTGATTTCACTTCCACTCTTGCCAAGTTTAACAAGAAATTTAATGTTTGTTCGTTGCTCTAATTCAAGTTCAGACATTCTCGCGATGGCACACAAAAATACGAAACAGTAATAATGAACGCCACTCAGAAAGACACTGCCACATGTCAACATGAACACAGCTGTGAGACACTGACATACCAAGGTTATGAAACCTTACCAAACTGTTTGTACAGTGCTGCCAATGTACAAACGGTGGCAAGTTCATGAACTTAATTGTCAGATCTCATAGCTTCCTTCTTGATAACCCTTGACTCTTTTATCATTAATAATCATATCCTGGAGTTTACTTTCCACACTTAAAGCTTTGCAGAAGAAAGAAAGAAATATGTATACTCACAAATAACATATACAGCAGGTCTTCAAATAATGTCATTTCATTCAACGCCATTTTGTTATAACATTGATGAGATGCTGTAGGGACTAAACTCTTGCTTATATCATTTAGCCTATGGTAAAATTGCTTTCGTTATACGTCATTTTGCTTAAAGTTGCAGAACCTATCAACGATGTTAAGTGTGGACTTATTGTACTAATTGACGTATTAGTATTCTAATGTATACTAATAATGTATGTTACGATAATAAAAGAATATGTAGCTAAACCTTCCTAGAAATCAACTTTTTAGTAAATAACTAACTAGAAATCAGGACATCTAAATATTATTGCTATAATTGCCATGTTATCTTGTACAAATTCTTTTGTGACTTAGTTCCTTTATATATTTGATGAGAATAATTCCTGCTGCTAAATTACTTTCCAGAACTCTTGGAGAATTAGTATTAGTGACTAAGAATACTGTAGGCTTCTCTGAGTAAGACGTAGGATAAATATATGGATGGAGAAACGTGCTAGAACACCAATTTTAAGACCCCTATTAATTTTTTCCATTGAATATTTTCTGATTGTTCTTTATATCCTTAAAAATATTTCTCTTAGGGAAGATATTTTTTCATGTGTTTAATCTTCCCTTCAATCTAAGAGGCTTTTTTAAAAAGAATATACAACATGACTTAGAGGGTTCAATATCATTTTAATGCCCAGAAAATAGCTCTGTGAACGGATGTGACTTAGGAGATGCTTATAATGAATAATTAAATCATGATGAAGGATGAAGGACAGATGAAAAGTTAATATTTATGAGGATCTAGAAGCAGACTCTACTAACCTTAAGATAAACACCATGAAATCAATCAGGAATATAGATAAGAAGAGAAACACCAAGAGGTGGGGTTAAAGTGTGCTAGCTTGTAAATAGGTCGGAAAAAATTGATTTATAGTTTGGTAGTATTTTAATGTGTTGCTGATTTTTATGACACAAAGCTTTACTAATTTCTTTCTAATTTCCTTTAGTTGGATGTTTCCCTGTCTTTGGGTACCAAAGGCTCTTGCATTATAGTCTTTTTTACTAGTATTAAGCTATGAGACAGAGATAATGTGTCAACCTTCCTACCCAAGACAAGTCATGATTCCCTCCAAGAGCCTCATAAAAGGCATCAAATTAAAAGTGGTTTTGGTTCCATCTACACAATGGCATGTTATGACAGTCTGTGCATTCCCTGGGAGACTGACAGAGTCTGGTAGCAAGGGCCAAACCCATATTGGAGTCTGTGCTTAGACAACGTATAGATATTAGATTTGGTAACTGGAAATGTTCCATCAACACTCCCTACCCCTACCCCTTTCCCCATATAAGACTCAGTATCAAGTAGCAGGAAAAACTTCCCATAGAGAAGGACTGGTGCACTGCCATTCTAATGGGGGAAAAGATCATGGAAAGTTTGTTTTCACAGGGCAGGTCCTTGGAGGTAGGATCTGAGCCTCAGTAATGACTTTTTGGGCAATAAAGTTAGAAATTAGGCATAATTCTTCAAGGACAGTTGAGAACACAGCCAGATAATGTTCAATGTTATAGTAAAAAGTTGAAAAGAAAAATACTGAACAGAAAATTCTTGATGCTCATTTTGAAGAAAGTAAGGCTGCCAGAAGACTGTGGCCCTCGTGAAGAAGATGGGCCACAAAAAGAATTAGAGTGATAGAGGTGGGATTTAAAATGTGCCATCTTTGTATATGATGATGGCCTGGTTTTAGTTCATTATATGCATTGAGTAAAGTGGAAAGAATTTGGGCTTTGGAACTATGTAGACTATGAGTTCTCAGTCTAGCTCTTCTAATTGCTAGATGTATGACAATGGGCAAATTAATTAACCTCTCTTAGCTTTGGTTTCTGAAAATAAAAAGTAATACTTGCATATTAAGTGCTTAGCTTAGCATAATTTCAGGCACATACTAGGGGATCTAACTGAGATCCATTGCTGTTAATAGGGAAGATAGATTTATTTCTGTAGTTCTGCTCTTGCCAGTAATTTCCCTTGTGACCAATAATACATATTTTTGAGATGTCTGACCAGAGTCTGAATGCACCATCTGTGGCAGTTAGACTCACTCATTAACTTCACTAAACTGAGCCAAACCAATCTCAACAGTAGTTGGTACCCTTGAGAGCTATCTTAGTTGGCAAAGGATTATTCTATATTTCATAACCTTTTTGCTGGGGGAGGTATTTAAAGTAGGTGGCCTAAAGTAGCTTTACTTTGTGGTGATGTGTGGTCAAATTATGGTGATAATTAATTTGTAAGTGCTTTGCACATTATTAAATGTTCACAATAATGATGATAAATAACATTTACTTAACATTTTGGGACTCTTTCTACTATATCATGCTGTCCCTGAAGCTTCAAGTAAGGCTCATATGTATATAGAAATTGTGTGTCTAAAGGAAACAAGAGTTATTAAATCAAACCAAACAAAACAAAACATTTCTGACTGTATACACCTAAATGAGCAGTGCCCCCTGCAATGAAGTTCCCTTGGGAAGCTATACAAACATTCTAACAACGCTGCCATTGCTCAAAACACTTTTGGAACTTCTCTTCCAGAATTGCCTTATGACCCAGTTTATGAGACACACAAAAAAGTCAGACTCACTAATTTATAGTCACATATAGTTTTTCACCTCTGATAGAATTACCCAGCTAGATTACCCATCTTGGCTCTGAGTGATTTTGCTGCCTCCAAAATAAAATCTAACCACAAAGGGTGGATATTTGCCACTACTGAGAATATTTAGGAGAATATGTCACATGTTCTGAAGAGAATCACAAAAAACAATTCCAGAATTCCAGATGCTTGAATAACATCTCTTATGCCATTAAGTTTGCCAAGGACAATTCTCCTCTGAATACAAAGTTGTAGTGTGTGTGTGTGTGTGTGTGTGTGTGTGTGTGTGTGTTTAAAGACTGTTTCATTCAACAAACAGTAAGTGAGTGCTCACTATTGCCAATTTGTTTATTCATTCATTTACTCAACAAGTATTTATTGAGTGCCCACTATGTGATAGGCATTGGGTATGGATTCAGCAATGAATAGGATAGACAGAACCACTACTTTTATAGAAACTTCATCTACTCAGGAAGGCAAATACTAAACAAGTAATTTCAGTAATGAGAGGTGTAATGGGAACATATTTCAGGGAGACCCAAGCTAGGCTAGGGATCAGGGTTAGCTCTCCTAAGAAAATGACTTTAAAGCTGAGATTTGAAAGATGAGTAAGAGTGTTCCAGGCAGAAAAAATAGCATGCAAAAGTTTGAGGGCAAGGATGCATGTTGTTGTAGGAACTGAAAGAAATTCAGTATCACTAGAGTTTTGGGGGGAAGACTGTAGAGGCCTGACCATGCAGGGCCTAAGAAGCCATATTAAGGAGTTTAGACTAATTCAATTGTACACACACTGAAGAATGGATATGCAACTCTGGTTGGATAATGGATTGATGAGAAGAGAAACTGGAAGTAGGGAGACTATTTAGTAGGTTATTATAAAAATTAGGAGAGAATAATGGTAGTAGAGATGGTAAGAAGTACATGGATTTTCGAAATGCTCAGTAGGTAAAAGCAACAGAGTTTGAAGATTTATTGGATGCCACAGATAACGACAGGGCAAAATTAGGAAGGTTATCAGGTGGTTGGTTTGGAAATTAGGGATGTGAGATTATCACTCACTGAACTGGGTACACTGGAGAAAAAGTGCTAATCATTCAGTGGGAGAGAAGTGATCACTTCACTTTTGGATATGCTGTGTTTTAGGTGTCAGAGGGGTAGCCAGGTAAAGATGTAAGTAGGCAGCTAGATAAACAAGTGTGTCTCAGGACAAAGATTGGACTTGGAATTATAGATTTGTGAGTCATCAGCAACAGCAATGAATCAGATCATCTAAGATGAGTATATATATATATATATATATATATATAATGAAAACAACACAAGGCTAGTAAAGACCCCTGAGACACACCAATATTTAAGAGCTGGGCAAAAGAGTAGGTGCCCACACAGGAAACTGGAGAGTAAACCAGAGAGGAAAGAAGATCAGGAGAACGTGGTGGCATGAAGACCAAAGAAAGAACATTTAAAAAGATATATGTCAATAGTGTCAAAAGTTGCTAAGAAGTTGAGTAAGGTTGAAATTGAAAAGAATCAACTGGATTTAGAGAATATAAGTTCTAAATGATCTAGAGTAGAGTAGCAACCTTCCTATTTAATGTGTTGTGAGTGGGAACTCCTAAAACTCAATAACAAAAAACCAAACAACCCAATTCAAAAATTGGCAAAGGATTTGAAGAGACATTTCTCCAAAGAAGATATAAAATGGCCATTAAGCACATGAAAAGATGCTCAACATCAGTAATCATCAGGCACATGTATATCAAATCTACAAGGAGATACCACTTCACATCTATTTAGGATGGCTACCTTCAAAAAATAGAAAATAACAAGTGTTAATGAGGATGTAAAGAAATTGGAACCCTTGTGTATTGTTGGTGGGAATGTAAAATGGTACAACCACTTTGGAAACTGGAAAACAGTTTGACGGTTCCTCAAAAAATTAAAAATAGAATTACCATATGTTCCAGCAATAAGTGCCAACTTCTGGGTATAAATACCCCAAAGAATTGAAAGTAGTGTCTCAAAGACACATTTGTACACATATACTCATAGCAGCATTATTCACAATAGCTAAACTCATGGAAGAACCCCAAATGTCCATTGATGGATGAATGAATAAGTAAATGTGGTGTATACACACAGTGGAATATTAGTTAGACTTAAAAAGACAATTCAGACATATGCGACAACATGGATGAACACTGAAGACATTTAATTATGCTAAGTGAAATGGGCCAGTCACAAAACAACACTGTATAATTCCACTTAGATTAGTCAAAATTATAGAGACAGAAAGTAGAATGGTAGTTGCCAGGGGCTGAGGGAAAGGAGAAAATAGGGAGTTACTGTTTAATGGGTATAGAGTTTCAGTTTTACAGGATGAAAGAGTTCTGGAGATGGATGGTGGTGATGGTGGCACAACATTGTGGATGTACTTAATACCACTAAACTGTACACTTAAAGTTGTTAAGATTGTAAATTTTATGATATGCATATTTTACCACAACTTTAAAAATTGGAGGAAAAAAAAAGTGCTTGTGAAGCAATCTGATTGCAGAATTCTAGGTAGTTATAATTTTCCCCAACCTTTTCTTGCTCACTCCAAACCAACGAAAAAATGTAAAGTCATTTTCCTTTTTGACTTTTCCCAAATCATTCCATTTAATTTTCATAAAAACAACCATTTTCTTTTTCCTATTTATATTTCATATAACAATTATGTAATGGTTTACATAATAGTCAAATTATGTAATTACAGTAACAAGAATACCTAGCACAAAAGGTTGAAAAACAACTAATTCTTGGTAAGCCTACCACTACCTAGTGAGAACAAAAATCCATATGTATACTATGCAGCAGCATATTACCTATATGCATTCAGTGTGCTGTGAGAATTGGTTAGCATGCTTTACAGAGGAAATGGAGAGTACCAGTTACTTGGTTTTATGTTGGTTAAATAGAGGTTAGTTACAAGAGTTTCTGCTTTAGTTCCAGAGGATGATCAGGAGAAAGTCAGATTGCAGTGGGCTGAAGAGTAAGCAGAAGCTGAAGGAGCAGAAAGATTGAATTAGACCTTCTTTCAAGGAGTTTCATTGTGAGGGAGTATCTGGGGACATAATTATCATTGGTGGATAGATAAATACATAGTTTTCTTAAGATAGAAGAGACTTGTGGAAGTTTAAATGCTAGAAGGAGTAGTTAAATATAAAGGAAAGAGAGAAGATAGTCAATAGAAGCTCTGAGAATTAGGCAGGAAAGGAATACATTGCACGTAGAATAATTAACTTGAGTAATAGGAAAGGCATCTTTTTCATTGTAATAAGAGAGAGAGAGAAAGGAAAAGATGGATACGGGTGCAGGTAGATTTTAGGTTTGGTGGCACAAAGTCAAAGGAGTTCATATCTGATAACATCAATTTTTTTCTGAGAAGTCTGAAGAGCTATCTGCTCAGAGTAAGAGGAAGGCAAGACAGTTAAAGGTTTATGGACAATGGAAAATACTTGAAATAGATGTTGCACAGGAGGAAGAAAATTATTACTAAACACATTAGGGTTATAACTCAGTGTTGAGGTCCTACCATGTTTCCCCGAAAATAAGACCTAGCCAGACAATCAGCTCTAATGCGTCTTTTGGAGCAAAAGTTAATATAAGACCCAGCCTTATATTATATGAGACCCGGTCTTATATTACATTATTTAAGATCGGGTCTTATATTATAGTAAAATAAGACCAGGTCTTACATTAATTTTTGCTCCAAAAGATGCATTAGAACTGATTGTCCGGCTAGGTGTTATTTTGGGGGAAGCACGGTAGTTGACAGATAAGCACTATGTTATATATTGGGTTGAGCAGAGTTGAAATGGGAACAGGATGCAAAAATAAATAAACCATAGTCCTTGTTAATCAAATGGGGACAAGAGACATATAAACAAACAGTGTAAGAGAATAGAATATATAAATTATGGCATTGAAAATTAGTGAACTATAGCAATATGAATGAATCTTAAAAACTTAATGTTGAGTGAAAGATGCATGACACAAAAGATACATATTGTAAAATTCCATTTCTATAAAGTTCAAAAACAGATAAAACTAAAGTATATATTTCAGGAATGCATACATATCCTGGGGATATATGTATATACATGTATACACATAACTTATATTCATCTTTTGTTATCGGTATATATTGAGTATTACAATTTTAATACAGTTTTTTCCTTTCTTAAAATGTGTATACATTTTTTTGGCACCCTCTGTGTATGTGATAAAATATAAGGAAAAGCAAGGGAGTGATTACCATAAACGTCAGGTCATGGTTACCTCTGGGAGAAAGGAGACAAATGTGATCAGGACGGGACATAGGGACATGTGATCAGGAAGCCACGATAGTCTATTTCTCGACCTGGGTAACAATCTGTTTAATCAGGAAAGCAGACCACTTTGGGTTACGATGAGGGCTTTATTATAGGAATTCGACCTTAGATAATTATGGAAGGAGCTGGGGAAGTGAAGTTCTTCCAAAGGGACTTGGAGGACCAGAGGAGATACCGGCCGATCGATTTGAGAAGCCAAGCACACCCAGCTGCTGAAATGTGACTGCAATCCCTATTTTTGCCTTTGCCTAGGTCAAATTAGGCAATATGGTACAGGAAGAAGAGGAGACAACAGGAGTCAGAGAAACCTGGTTTCTCATCCAGAGTTTGCCACTTATTAGCCATGACATTAGGCAAATTATTTAACCTTACTGAGCCTCGGTTTTAAAATGCATATAATGGGGATAGTAATACTTACACTGCATTCCTCCTGGGCTAGTTGTGAGAATCAAAAGAAATAACGTGATGGAAAATTCTGTGTAAAGAATAAAGAAGGGTTTAAACGAAAGGGATTATTCCGATATACAAAGGTATGTAACCATTAAGTAATTACTGCCAGAATTTTGAAACATAAATCTGACCATGCTAGTTTCCCACTAATTAAACTCCAATGGTTCCCTATAAACCATAAGATAAGTTCAGAACACTTTATCATGGCATTAAAAACAAACAAACAAAAAAACCTGAAACAAATTTTACAGCTCTATCTTTCACCTCTTTCACTATCCCCCACATACTTTCATCAGCCACATTCACCTTCCAGTGCTTTATAAGCAAACCACACGCTAGCACACTGCCAATTCTGGGCTCATGCCATTCCCTTTGCTTGCCAAGCATAGTCTCACCTGTCATGACTCAAATGGAAGGTTGTAGAGAGTAATGGTGAGAGTGGTTGCAGTAAACCAGAGGTGGGTTCAAATTACTACTTTGTTTCTTGTTAGCTAATGTGGCATTGGTCAAGTTAGTTTGTTTCTCTTTACCTCAGTTTCTTATCTGAAAAATGAAATGAATCGAAATCCTCACATATTTTCCAGGGAGCTGCAGCCAGATCGAGTGAGTGTTCTGTTTCTTGAACTCTAAGAGCTGAGAACTGATTGGCATCAGCAGCTTTTGATAAATTAAATTTTAGTCATGGAATTTCTATTTGAACGCAAATCAATGACTCGTAGATATGTTTTGATTTTTAAATCTAATGACAGCAAATTGGTTTATAGTAGGAATATAGTAATTCTGAATAAACGTGAATGTTATGTTTCAAAAGGAAACAAAGTTTTCTAATTGCAATGAATAAGAGAATGTAGTTAGCCTCGACTGCCAAACGAGGCACTGTGTCAAGAATTTCAAGAACAGGTAAAAAATGGAATTGTATTCAACATAAATGCCAGGGAGAGAATGCTTCCAGGAGGCTCTAAGACTCTCCACAGGAAATCAGTACCTTTAGTTCCTTAAATCTCTATATCCATACCTTTCATCAACACTGAGAATTTCCTCGATTTTCAAATTCCTGGTTTGGTATTCTATTTTCCTTTATTAAAACGCCTGTCATTGCTCTGAAATCTCCTCCTCCGTGTATGAAGTCTTAATTTATGGAGGTCTGAAGGATTTTGTTTTCCAATAGTATTAAGTTTTTCCTTTTAATGTAACCGGTGAGGAAGAATGGAAACAAGGGCTGGACAGGGGCCACTGCCACCCAAAGAAATTGCACCCTTTTCTTTACCCCTTGCTTGTTGTCTTCTGGATCTCAAAGAAAATGCCAAAGTTTATGTCCTGGTACCTTGCTGGGTCTGTCAAGTGACTGGTGATGTGAAGCTTCCTCCTATCCTGAGAATGATTATACTGAAATTCAGAATCTCACAAGACAATTTTTCTCAATTCAACACCCTTCCAAGAACATTATGAATGGATCACATTTCCAGAGAGAGAAATAGCAAAGCAATGTGGAAAATGCCACATCAGGTTTCTGTCTATTTCAATTTATATTACTGGGTTTCTGAACTGGCTTTTTAGCTGTTGCAAGTATGCATAAATATTGTCTCTGTTTGTCAAACTGCTTAAGTCTGAAGATTTAAAACCGAAAACAAAGGAGAATAAATACATAGATTCATTGTCAAAGGAGAATCTATATATATCAAAGGCGATATATCTATCAGAATCTCTCTCTCTCTCTAATACACACACACACAACCACACACAAACAGAGGGTGCCAAAAATGTATACACATTTTAAGAAAGGGAAAAAAACTATTAAAATTATAATACTCAATATATACCGATAACAAAAGATGAATACAAGTCACGTTGATTTCTGCAATTACAAGAGGTGATCAAAGTGGTTACCATCAGCGTCCAGACACTTCTGATTATAGCGAACTACTGCTTGAGCAATGTTGACCAAAGTGTCCATTTGTATACATTTTTTGGCACCCCCCAGTACACACACACACACACACACACACACACACACACACACATATCCAACACCATAAAAGATAAATACAATTTCTTCTCATGCACTCAGAAATTGGGGACAGGAGTCAAAACATCATGTGATTCTAGTATCTTATAAAAATTGGTGTTTTTACCTACAAAGGCTTTCTTTCTTTCATTACTCTCACTTGGCTTGAAAGATACTGCTTTATACCCAGCCAAAACCATGAAAGATTCAAATACTAAGCATTTAAGTATTGAGTATATTGCAGTATTGCAGTACATGGTACTGGCTTCACCAACCTATTGGCTCCAATCCATCAGAATTCAAAATGGAAAATGTACCTAATGAAGGTTTATACGTAACTTCTGAGAAACCTCTCTATATTTAATTTTTAAAAATTTAATCCTATTATTCATTTCATATAAGTGGTCCCAAAGAGATCTCCATAAGTGGCCAGATTTAATTTATATGCCTCAGGGATCCACAGCACTATGAATGGAAGGGCTGGCCCTGGTCTTAAAATAACAACTTGCTTAGTTACAGGCAGGATACAGTAGTTTGAAATTAACCAAAAGTAATAGAGCTACGTAGTCTACCTCCTGCTTATTTAGCTACCTGAAAGGTGATTCTAACTGCATCTGGTCAAATATATTAACTGAGTTAGATTTAATCCGTTGTTCAATACCAATCCCTTTAGTAGCATTAGACAAATTGTTTAAATGTCTTGACTTCTCTAAATGTATAAATGGAGATTATGGTCTTGCATTCTGTGATGAAATACTAAACTCCTGCTTTTGTTGCCAGCACCCAAGGGCTTAAGTCTTCTTCCTGTGTTCATGGCTTAGGAAGGCAGCCCTTCCTTTCTCTTGTATTCCCCTTGTTTTAAATTGTCTATAGCAACATACCCTCAAAATAGTTAATCTTCTTTGAATGGAAAAAAAATCCTTTACTACTTATTCAGATTTATGAAAAGAAAAAGTAAGAATAGGTTGGCATTATACTAGATAAAGTAGCTTCATAATCTAGCTTTGAGGACAGGGAATACACCCGGCAAAAGATCTTGTTTCTGGGTACCTCTATTTGGCCACATGGCCTACTTATCCACTCAGTCTAATCTAGATCCATTCCTGGTCAATTTGAGAATGAGATATTAGTTCCACCTTTCTTTTTTACAGAAAAGAAAGAATTTACAGAAAAGAATGAATGTATGAGTTTTGTGCTTTGACTTATGCTCTTCTCTTTATAGTTATGTATTAAAAACCTACTTATATCTTTAAAAATGAGTTAATATATGTAAAATACTTGGAACAGTACCTTGTACATGGTACTACATTAACATTTACTCTTATTAATATATTTTTATTCCAACTCATTTGTAAACTCTTCTTTGACCTCACCTGGCCATTCCTCTCTGTACAACCATGTGTTTTTTTTTCTATTTAAACTTGTTTTCCTATTTAAACTTATATTGAACTTAGTTGCTTATCTTTCCCTCTCCCTTACTAGAAAGTAAGCTATTTCAGGGCAAAACCATAACTTTTCTTTGTATTGTCCTCTTTTCCCAGTGCCTAGCTTGTTACTATTCAGGCATTACATTCTTAAAAAAGTAGTCACTGATTTCATTGTAACGATGACATTCAAAAACAAAGGGAAGTTATCAACCAATGTAGGCTTCTCCCTTAGACCTGCAGAAAAATACTGAGGCACCAAATTAGTTTCTTTATGCAGACAGGCTGGAGTTGCAATAAGATTAAGCAAGTGACATGGTCAAACGGCAGGGACCAGAAACAGGTAATTGCAGAACAACAAAATGCATAAACAATGGGATTAACAATGAGATTAATTTAGACTGGAACTCACTAAGCAACAGACCAACTCAGACAAGATTAGGGCAAGGATAGATTTAGGCGAGTGAACAGGGCAGGCTGAAGCATGGTCCAGACCTCATTCATAAGTGGGAAAGAGGAGCTGCAATCTTAAGAAAGCATCTGAAATGGCTTCCAAGTGTAGCATTAGTTGGTGATTATGGGATAAGAGATAAAAAGACTACAGTGTCTTAACTACAAAAGATAAGGAACTAACTTTCTAGTTAGTTCTGCCCACAAGATATTTGTTAATGGATCTGTTTACTAGTGTGGTTCCCATTTATCTAGGTTCATCTTCATGACTGTATCTTTGTCCAGATAGTAGTGCTATTTCTTCAAAGAGGATCGAAAGATATCATCATTACTTAGAGACCAATTCCAATTTTCTAAAGACTCCAGGCATTTCCATGTGGAATTTGTTCTCTAGAACTAATAACTGGGCTTTTGACTAGAATCACAATACTGTTCCCCGCTCATGCTCACTAAGTGGAATATCAGAGGTTAAGTGCTGTTTGGTTGCAGGTAGCAGGTTCCCAAGTGTAAAAGTTCTCTCTCTCTCTATGGAGTACCACTAAGGAATACTAGATGGTTCGGACCTCAAATTCCACAGCATTGCTTACTTGAGTCAGCGAAGGAAGGAAAAAGAGTTTAATGTTGAGTTCAGTGGGGGAGAGAAAAAAACAGGAAAACACAGTCTAAACTTAAAGGTCATTGGGAAGCTAAAGTTAATAGTTTTGATAATGAGAGAACTAAAGAAAATGCTTTTTAGTCTTTAAGAGGGTTAAAGAGGACTATAAGTATACATGGTTAAAAGCACTTGGCCTCCAACCCATTAATATGCCCTGGGGATGCAGTTTATCTATTCCCCCATTTTTTTCCATTTGCAGGACAATTTAATTTTTTTTTAAGCTAGAAAGTCTGTAAAGAGCTCAGGTCCTTGGGTGAAGAGGTCTTTTATGTTTCTATCATTTAGACCACGGGTGTCCAAACTGCGGCCCACGGGCCAACTGCGGCCCATGATCCATTGTTAGTTGGCCCGCAGCAAATTCCAAAAATATATTTAGTTTACTTAAATAAACCAGGTGAGGCAATACGTACTTCACCTCGAGTGAGTGGCCCGGCTGTTTGTGTATTTTACCGCATATGGCCCTTGGTAAAAAACGTTGAAAAAAGTTTGGACACCCCTGATTTAGACACTCTTAAGCCTTGAAGAAGGTTAACCAGACATTTGTGTTTTTAAAGTCTGAGAGCTCTATTGTCTGAGACAGGGAGTCAACCTTGAAACCTCCCTCTGAATAGTAGGCATCTGATGTTTCTTTGGCTATTCCCAAATTCAATCTCTTTCTTAACATCACCCCATTGGGGGGTGGGGATTTCCTTCATTAAGGTTTGTGCAGTCTTAAGGACTGTAAGTCAAGGTAACTTGCCCTCCCTCTATGAAAGCTGAAAGGGTCCCCAGATGCAATTACAGGTTTCTACCATTAGATTTTATACTCTTATTGTCTTGGTATATCAAGAGCCAGACATACGAGTATGGCTTAAGTTCAGCTAGTTGGAGTGCCTTTTCTGGGACTCTGAGTCACAAGTGGAGTGAGATGGAAAAATCAGTTGGACTTCTTGCATTCCAGGGGTGGTAACCCGATGAGACTGTCAATTAGCTCCTGCTGACCTTGTTCCATAATTTCTAATACTAGTTCGCTAACCTTTTGATCAATTTTATGAGTTGCCCAATATCCTTACTTTTCAAATTTCCTTTTCATTTAAGTCGGCTAGAGTTGGTTTTTATATATTGCAACCAAGAACTCTAATTCAATATCCCTTTCCCCACATATTTTATTCATTACTCAGTCCTATTAATTCAACTTCCAAAATAAATCTTGAATGTATTCTTTTCGATACAGATACGCTGACATCACCCCTAATCCAAACTACCATCTTTTCTTACCCAGGCCACTGCAAGCTTTCATACTTCAACTGTTGTCACACTCAAATCTAATCCATTCTCCGTACTGCAACCAGAGTGATCTTCTAAAACTCAAACCTGATCATGATATTCTTCCGTTTAATTCTCTTCAATTGCTTCCCATTGCTCTTAAAAGAAAATTTAAAATCCTTAACAGGGCCTATAAGACCTTTTATAATCTGGTCCTTGATGACTTCTCCAATTTTATCTCACAGCATTCTCCCTAATTGCTTACCAAGCTCCAGCAACCCTGGCTTCCTTCTGGTTTCTTGAATACATTGAGCTCCTTGTTATCTCAGGGACTTCAAACATGGTGCTCCCTCTACCTACACTATGTCTTCTGTCATACTGTGTGGCTGGCTGGCCTTTCCTTATCTCCTAATCCCGACTAGTTCTTGCTCTCCTCTTTCAGAGCACTTTGTCATTTCTTTCACAGTAGTTATCACAATGTTTACCAATCTTTTTATACAATTATTTGCATAATGTCTGTTTCCCAAAGCCTGTAATCTTCATGAGTGTAGGAACCACATCTGTTTTGCTCACCACTGGATCTCCAGCACCCAGCAGGGTCCCTGACTTAAAGAACATTTTTAAGAATTATCTTTGGATCCAATGGTTAAATGAATGGATGGGAGACATCATATCACATTCTCTTATCCTACCCTCACCATATTTTCTACACTAAATAAATTACTAAATCATCAGTTCCTTCAATCTCTAAAATATGCCTCTATTATTATAGCTACTGATTTAGGATTTAGTTAAGGCCATCATTATTTCTTACCTGGGATTTTGCAATAACTTCCTAACTAGTTCTCTTGTTCCTAGTTTTTTCCTTCTCTAAGCTACACTCTACATTGCAGCCAGAGTGATCTCTCGGAAACACCAGTCTTATATCAACTCTCTACTTACAATCTTTGGATAGCTTCCCATCACCTGCAGGATAAAGACCAAATTCCTCATAAAATGCCCTAAATGATTTGATTCCTGTCTATCTCTAGCTTCATTTCCCAACTACTCTCTACTTCTAATTTTAAGCTCTTTCGTTTCTTTTGCTGTTCCCTTGGCCTATGAAAATTGTGTCCCTTTCCTTCACCTCACCAACTCTAATATCCCACAGTACCCTGTGTCCTATCAGTTTATCATGGTGTGTTGAACTTATGTGTCTGCCTCTGCCATTACAAAGAAAGCTCCGTTAGGACATGAACCTTGTGTTACTTCTATTATCCTTGCATAGTCTTTTCAACCTGCAAGTTGTAATCTATTATTTATTATTAAGCAATTGAGTATTAATTTTTTTTAATGACATAGAAAAAAAGAGAAAACATCAGATCAATCACATGTAGTAAGAGTTAATATTTTGTGTGAAACTTTTTTATATAAAAAGCTTATATGCACATATTAAATATATATACACATATATGTATACACACATAATATATAAAATATGCATACATAAATATGTGTCCCTGTGTACAATATATTTCTTGCTGTAACATTGTGGCAAAAATGTATTTTTTGGAAAACAGTGTTTTAGTACCTAGAACACAGTAGGTACTAAATAAATGTATCTGCCTCAAATCCTTTTTAGAATGAGGTACAGGGAAAAACAAATGTGTCTGAATAAACCTAACTGGAATAAGCTCATGCTTTTTCTTCCCTATCTGACTTCTTATTCTTCAAGGCCCAAATAATTTCAATTCACCAAGAAGAAATAATAATCTTATATGCGTCCATGTCTACTAATAGAGCTTCAAAATACATGAAGCAAAAAAACGGTCAATTGAAAGGAGAAACAGACAAACTCACAATTATGTGGGAGATGTCCAAACCCCTCTCTCAATTATTGGTAGAACAAGTAGACAGAAAACAAGTACAGAGAGACAAGACTTGAATACACTGTCAACCAAGTTGGACACTCCAGCCAGCAACAGAACAGCAGGATGCACATTCTTATTACATGATCATGGAGCATTTACAACATACGCCATAATCTGGGCCATAAAACAAGTCTCAATACATTTAAAATGATTTAAATCAGACATATGTTTTCTGACCATAATGCAATTTCATCAGAGATCACTAATAGAAAGATATTTTTAAAATTCCAAGTTATTTGGAAACTAAACAATGTATTTCAAAATAACCCATTGGTCACAGAAGAAATCACAAGGGAAATTAGAAGGTATTTTGACCAGAGAGAAATTTTTAGTACTAATAGCCTATGTTAGAAAAGAAGAAAGGTCTCAAATTATTGACCTCTACTAATACTTTAAACTAGAAAAGGAAGAGCAGATTAAACCCAAAGTAAGCAAAGACAGGAAATAATAAAGAACATAATAGAAATACAAAAATAATAAAAGAGAGCAATAAAGAAAATTAATAAAACCAAAAGCTGATACTTTATGAAAATCAATATAATTGCTAAACCTCCAAGTAGACTAACCAGAAAAATAGAGAGAGAGAGAGAGGGAGAAGACACACAAATTACTAACATCAGGAATAAAAGAGCGTACATTGCTATAGATCTTACAGATATTGAAAGGACAATAAGGGAATATTATGAACAATTTTATGCTCATAAATTTGATAGCTTATATCAAATAGAAAAAAGTCCCTTGACTCAACCTACTAAAGCTCACTCAAGAAAAAAAATAGATAACCTGAATAACCCTGTATCTATTAAAGAAATTGAAACTATTAAAAACAATCATACAAAGATAACTCCACTATGACTACTACCTAACGTTTAATGAAGAAAAAATATCAATTCTACACAAACTTCCAGAAAAATGAAGAGTAGGGAATATTTGTCAACTCATTCTATGAAGCTAGCATTACCTTGATACCAAAGCCACCAAAGATATTACAATAAAACTAACGACTAATATTTCTCACAGACATAGATGTAAAAATTATAAATAAAATTTTAGCAAATGAAATGCATCAATATATAAAAAGGATACTATATCACAGTAAAGTTGGGCTTACCCCAGGGATGGAAGGTAGGTTTAACATTCAAAAACAAATTAATGTGCATCATTGTATGAACAAATTAAAAAAACACACACCATATGATCATCTCAAAGACACAGAAAAAACATTTGACAAAATCCAACATACATTCCTGATTAAAAGAGAACTCTCAGCAAATGGGACTAGAAGAAAACTTCTTCAACTTGCTAAAAGGCATTTACAAAAAAAAATCTACATCTAACATCATACTTAATGGTGAATGACTGAATGCTTTCTCCCTAGGATCAATAAGACACATTTGTCTCTCTCACCATTCCTATTTAATATTGTACTGAAGGTTTTATTCAGTGCAATAAACACGAAGAACAATTAAAAAGCTCCCAGTTGAAAAGGAAGGCTTTATTCACAGACAACATGATCATTTATGTAGAATATCTGATGCAGTATACAAAACTCTACTAGGATAAGTGAGTTTAGCAAGGTTGCAGCACACAAAATAAGTATACAAAAAATTAATTATTTTTATATACGAACAACAAAAACTCAGAAATTGAAATAAAAATCACAATAGCATAATACATGAAATATTTAGAAATGAATGTGACAAAAGATGTGCTGTGCAAGACCTGTACATGGAAAACTACAAAACATTGCTGAGAGAAATTAAATAAGACCAAATAATGGAGACATATGTATATACTTTGTTCATGTGTGGATGATTCAGCATTTTAAAAATGTGAATTCATCCCATTGCAATCTTAATACAAATTCATATGAGCTTTTTTGTATAAATTGAAAAACTGATTCTAAAATTCAAAGGACCAAAATGGTCAATTCAACTTTGATAAAAATGAACAAAATTGGAGATTAACAGTATCTGGTTTCAAGATTTATAAAGCTACACAGTAATCAAGACAATGTGGTTGTAAAGACAGACAAATAAATAGATGGAACAGAATAGAGGGTTCAGAAACAGACTCACACACATATAGACAACTTATTTTTGACAAAGGTGCAAAGGCAATCTAGTGGGGAGAAGATACTCATTTCAAAAAATGTTGCTGGGGCAACTGGATATAAAAAAATAAAGTTGAGCCCACATCTTGCACCATATGCAAACATTACCCCAAAGTGCATCATACACCTAAGACCACAGACTAAAAGAAAATATTTGCAAAGCATATATCTAACAAAAGACTTGAATCCAGAATATATAGAGATCTCTCAACACTCAATAAGACAACAACTCAATTTTAAAAAATGGGCACAAGATTTGAACTGATTCGTCACCAAATGAGATAATGGATGGCATGAAAACACATAAAAAGATGCTCAACATCATTATTCATTAGGGAAATGCATATTAAAATCACCACTACATACCTATTAGAATGGCTAAAATTAAAAAGACTGACCATACCAAGTGTTCACAAAAATATAGAGGAACTGAAAATTTTATAGTCTGTTAGTAGAAATATAAAATGGTATGATTACTTTGGAAAACAGTTTCAGTTTCTCAAAAATGTGCACCAACCACATTATCCACCCATTCCGCTCCTAGATATTTACCCAAGAGAAATGAAAGCATATGTCCATTAAAATACTTGTACATGAATAACGCTTATAGCAGCTT
Source organism: Rhinolophus sinicus (assembly GCF_057876585.1). NCBI lineage: Eukaryota > Metazoa > Chordata > Mammalia > Chiroptera > Rhinolophidae > Rhinolophus > Rhinolophus sinicus. Next base: position 28,278,055 of record NC_142512.1, read on the forward strand.
TATTTGTAATAGCCCCAAACTGGAAATACCCAAACATTCATTAACATGTGAAAAAATAAGCACATTTTGGCATATCCATATAATGGAACACTACTTAGCAATAAAAGGGAATGAACTACTTTTATATACAACAACACAGATAATCACGCTAAGTTCAAGAAGCCAGACAAAAAAAACTCCATTTATATAAAATTCTAAAAAATGCAAACTAATCTACATTCACGGAAAGTTAAACAGTGGTTGTTTGGGGATGGGGTTGAGCGGTGAAGGAAAAATTGTGGGAAAAATGGATTACTAAGAGGCAAGAGAAGATTTTCTGAGGTGATGGATATGTTCATTATCTTGCTTGTGTTGACGGTTTCATGGGCTATAAATGCAAACAATCCTTGACTTAGACGGTCGAGTTACAATTTTTCAACTTGATGATTGTGCCAAAGCTACACACAGTCGAAGAAACAATACTTCAAATTTTGAATTTTGATCTTTTTCCAGGCTAGTGATATGCGGTAGGACACTCTCTCATGATGCTGGGCAGCTGCAGCTCCCAGTCAGCCAGGGGATCATGAGGATAAACAACCAATGCTCTGCAGTGATTTCATTGTGTCCAATGATTTTGCCCAACTGTAGGCTAACGCAAGTGTTCTGAACACGTTTAAAGCAGACTAGGCTAAGCTATGATGTTTTGTAGGTTGGATGTATTAAATACATTTTTCACTTACAATATTTTCAACTTACGATGGGTTTATCAGGATGTAACCCCATTATAAGTTGAGGAGTATTTGTATATCAAAACTTGTCAAATTGTACACTTTAAAAATGTGTGATTTATTACATGTAAATTAAATTATATATCAATTAAGAAGGAATAAAAAAGAAATAAATGGAAGAAAACTATCGAAGCACTAAAAGAAAATAAAAGATTACATAGTTTCATAATCTGGATGAAGAAGACCTTTCTTAGCATGCACCAAAGCTAGAAACTATCAATAAAAAAGACTAATGAAATTGGCTGCATAATTGACCACAAATTGACACATAACATAAATTAAGTTAAAGGAGAAACTTCATCTTGATACACAAAGGGTTAATGTCTTCACTAAAAGCCTCTTACCAACCAATAGGAAAAAGATAAATACTTACATAGAAAAATGGAAAAAAGGCATGCATTTCCTGGTACTTCACAAATGAATAAGTCTAAAATTTTCAACAAATGTATGAGATGTGCTACTCCATCAATCTATTAGCAAATATTAGAAACATGGATTATACATAGAGTAGGTGAGGGTGTGGTTGCAAGGTAAATTTGTATATAGATCAGCATAACTCTGTCAGAGAGCAATTTAACAAGATAGTTAAAACTTTAAAATATCTAAACACTTAATCTAATAATATGAATTTTTACATATTTATCCAAGGATATCATTAAACAAATATAATCTTGTTCATAAAAGCCCCAAATTGGAAATAACCCAAAAGTCCATCACTAGAGAGATTTTTAAATAAATTGTGGTTTACTGATAGGGAGTTAACTATGAGCAGAACATTATGCATCATTAAAAGTTATCATTGATTCTACATGTATTGACATGGAAAGATCCATGACTCACCAAGTGAAAAAAAGCAATTTGCAAAGTACTATGCATAAGTATAAGTAAATTTAAAAAGTATTTTGTAAAAAAAAAAAAATCCTGGAAGGATATTAACAACAGTTTTCTCTGAGAGGTAAGATTATAGGTAGAATTTCCAGTTTTGAGATTTCTGTATTGCTTTATTTTTACAACAGAAATGTATATTTTAAGTGTTAAAACATCAGTAAAAGTTTTCCACTTTAGCAAAAATTCTGTTCTAATGTTATACAGTAAGAATTTTATAAAATTATGAATAAAATCCATTTCTACTTAGGTTTTAAAATATTCGAATGTGTTCATTGAAAGCTTTTAGAAAGTGTTTCTTCTATTGAATGATCATAAACAATTTTCTTGAATTGTGATTTTTAAACATTTACAAGCAATAGTTCTTAACCAAACAGTTTTGAGCAAGAAAAGTACAAGATGTTGGACTTGCATAACCAGCTCTGAGTAAAATACATCTATCATCACTTTGTGAGATGACTTCCTACTAAACAAACACCTGGGCTAAGAAAATTAATGGATAAACCAATATTGCAAGCGTAGGCTACATTCATATATATTGGATTAGTTTTCATTCACATCATTACTTCTTGTTGAAAAGTATTCCATTTAAATAGTTTTCAAAAATTCACTTTTCATAATATATTGTCGCATTTAAATATACACTAAAAATACTCTGGATAATGTTACACAAAAGCTAAAATACCCTGTAATTATTTTTGAAAAGATATTGTATAATATTCATCTGTGCTATATATTTATACATGAAAACAAAGCACTATGAGGAACACCAATTATTAGAAAAATGTGTCTCAAAATGAGCCATCTTCAAATTTAAAAAATTCACATTGGGGAAAGTTGGCAAAATCAAGGCATGATTAACGGTGATAATAAGTTATATATCAAATCTGAATTGCACTACTTCTCTGCACCAAATTTTATCACTGCTGCCTATGACAATTTAAACAAAAAAACACAAACACATTATAAATCATGCACTCTCACACACATTCGCTTAAGCAAAAACACCTACCAGGTATACAAACAAATTAAAACTGTAGGAGAGATTTATTAGCTTGTAGATGTTCCTAATTATTTGAAAAACGTGTCTTATGTTCAATAGCAACATCTTTCAAGAGAATATTTCAATCTTAGGAAAGGGGATCAAATCACCATAAAAGTGATCATAGAGAGTGTTTATTAAATCAACATTTCAGGTCAAAGCAAATTTTTGGCAGGTATTGTGCATTACTTTCTATAATACATACAATAGTGCTTAGCCTTTGTCTCTATCTAGAAAGCTTGCTATGTATAGGAGATACAATAATATAGAAGGTATTCTGGGGTAGGGGCAATATAGAGGGAAAGGGGGTAAGATTTATTACCTTCAATTATTTTTGTTAAAAATGTTCCTCAGGGCACAGGCACATAATATATTGTACTTTCCATTACTTAGTGCAAATGTAAAACATATCTAAAAAACACATTTCATCCTTATAACATATTAAAATAACAAGTAGGATGTCATGACATTCATTTGACAGATGGACTGTCATATAGCAATGTTGTACGACATTAGTTAACAGCAAATTAATATCATCATACCCAATTTTTCTTAACATCTAGAAGCTATCAGAATGAAAAAAATTTCCTAGTCAGGTATCTCTGATTTGCTTACTAATCTAATGAGGCAAAATAGCTAGCTAAAAGTATGCAAATGCAATCCACGTTTAATTTAAAAATAGCTACTTTCAAAAATATTAAAAAACAAAACAAAAGGAAGAATAATCCAAAAACTCTGATCTTAGCCACTGCCCCCCAATTTTATCCTTCACTGAGGTATTGATTTTTTTTGACAAGTTCACATGTACATTATGAATTGACTCATAAAAATTTTCAGCATATTGTAGTAGGTTTATTATAACCGTCCTTACTATATATTAAGACCAGTATCTTTTCATCAACACCAGCTGTTAAGCAAACTCAAGTGACACAGTAGATTCATGATTAGTCCATAGAAAAGAAAGTAAAAATAGAGTGACATAAATTTCATTTCATTACACTTTGGCATCTAAAGCCACATTTTATACCTCACTGACCACAAATGACTTCTCTATTGTAAAACAATCTTGATATATATAATTCTAGTAACAACAGCATTCACCAAATGAACTTTAAAGTCTTCATATCAAATATTGATGTTTTCTGAAATAATTTTAATAATATTGGAATAACACGAGAAAAATCACTTGTTGCACATTTATCCCTATTGATAACTTAAGTGTTTCTATAAGTACTTTCTGCTGTTATTTTACTCATTATCTAACATACAAAGGGGAGGGGCTAAAGAGGAAGGAGAACTTCCAGCACAATATCAGGGTTTGAGTCAAAACATCAGCTTAACGTTAGCTGGCTCTAGGTACAGGAACAGGAAGGGTTGCAAAAACATGGCTTTAAATCTATAGCAGATACATTCTAGAAAAACATAAAAGTGACATTATAGCATTAAAATAGACCTGCTTCTCTGTAAAAAGAATTGTGGTAACCATACTTTTTAGCAAAGAAGTTATAATTTCCTAGTGGAAACAAAAATGACCTGATTTCAGGAATGATTGTATAAAACTTGAGGAAGGAACTTGCATACTCTTTGTTTAAAACTTGCAAATTCTACCTCCTTTGGGAAGCGAACTCATTCCATACAGTACCTATAACTTATTTCTCTAGTTGTCTTGTGCATGTTAATTCGGTCACTCACACTGGATATTACATTCTTTGAAAGCAGGCACCATGTCTTAAACTTCCCCTTCATTCTCTTTATGTGATTTATGATTGTTTTAGGATAAAGAAGGTACATTTAATACAGTAATTGATACACAGACATGGAACTTAGTAGGAAACCTAAATTTAATTCCAACACTTCTAAAAATAAAAATAGCATGGTTGCTCAGTTCCTGTGTCTGTTAGATTTGAACACTGTCATTCATTATTCATAAGGAAATCTAGTGCATCAATTGGAAGTGATAGCAACAAAAGCACAAATAAGATCTGGTAATGTGATATAAACTAATGCAATTACTATTATATCATGCTATCATTTGAATATCAAAGTATTTTACAGAAAATTATAGTTGAGTAATTTGAATTATACTTTGTATAAGCATGTTGAGTATAGGCTTATGGAAAGCTAGCATTCACATTTGAGTTTCTGGCACTAACAACGTGTAGCTGAAGAAATAAATTGATCTTTGTGTTAGCAAATTGCAATGACATGGATATCATAAATATAAGTTGGCTTATGGTAAATAATAATTTCCAGTGGGTAGAAACTGCATATTTCAAGTACCCTAAATGGTGAGTGGCATTTAGTTTCTGAAGTTTAGGTTTTCTTAAAATATAAACCTGAAATCAGAACATTATTTTCATGATTCTTAAAAAAGATCCATGATAACCAGTTACTTATTTGATAATCACCTACTTTAAACGTAAATGTAGAATTTAAAACATTGCAGCCCCCACAAAAACTGTCCAGTACAGGCTGCTTAATTTACTGATTGCCTCTGCATGTGAATTCCATCAGAATTATCTTTCTAAATGTCTCTTTGTTTTTTATCCCAATGACAAGTATTTGTAATTATAACCATTATAATAGGCAACTGTGGTATAATTAAAAACTGTATCTGACCTTTGTCCCTGGTTCACGCCAGAGAGCTTCAATCCTTGGATTTCCCTGAGCGATAGGACTCTTTGTTATGCTAACCATGTGGCTCTAGACAGACCTATAGATAACTTCAGGATGAAGGCTAGGCACCTGAAACACCAATCACATTATTAGAGGGTTGGAAATTTGGGGCAACCCAACCTTTAGAGAAAGGAGGTAGGCTGGAGACTTCAATCATGGTGTCCTATGATTTAATCAGTCATGCCTATGTAATAAAACAATCTGGGCACCCAGGCTCAGGGGAGCTTTTTGGTTGATGAACATTTCAGTACACCGGTGGCACACCCTGACTCCACAGGGACAGAAGCTCCTGCCTCCGGACCCTTCCAGACCTTGCTTTCTGTATCTCTTCATCTGACTTCATTTGTATCCATTATAATAAAATGGCAGTGTAAGTATAACACTTCCCTGGGTTCTGTGAGTCATTCTAGTTAATTATCAAACCTGAGAAGGTTGTGGGAAGTCCTTCCTGAGTTAGTAGGGCAGGCAGAAGTGTGGGGGCTTTGGTCACACCCACAACTTGAGACTGGCCTCTGAAATGAGGGCAGTCTTGTCAAGGACTCTGTCTTTAACCGGAGGAGTCTCACTCTAACTTTGGGTAATTGGTGTCAGAATTGAATTGAATTATAGGACACCGAATCGGTGTCAGAGAATTGGTGTTGGAACATAGCAACAAACACTTTTATCTTAAGAATTGTAAACCTTTGAATTTATTTCCATTCTGTCCCTGCAATATGACCAAACAATTTAAATAGTCTTCAAAGAAAATATGTCAGAGTGATGTCACAGCCATTACTCTAATTGCTTTATAAAAATGTTTTCATCTTACATAACAAATAAATAACAACAATAAAAAAGCCCTACTAAAAAAGTTACCTACTAATATATATACAGAACGCACAGGGTATGAGAATAAAAGCCATTGTATATATATATATTCAATAGTCTTTATTACAATGATTTTTATAGAGATCAAAACTGAAGCCCAATAGATTTGGATGTAATGTAAAGGGCTAAAAATGCCTCAAACCCAAAATACTAGAAATTTTAAAACATAATATATTGCAGTTGGAACTTTCTGTTTCATTAGTGTCCTTGTAAAAATGTCTTTATTAACTATACAATATTAATTATGTGGTTTAAAATAGAATTACATTAAACATTGGCATTCAGCTAATTTTTGTTTTGCAGTAAAAGATGCACTGCCATGAAAAAGATTGTATTACAAATTAAGAGAGCCTTTATGTATGAAACTATACTAAGAGTTAAAAAAAATCTTTGTAAACATTGGTGAATGCCATGTGCTTCTAAAAATTATCAATTTTAGGGACTGATGAGAAACAGATGAAGTACACAGTAAAGTTGCCACAAAGGCTAAGTAAAAGTACTGGCCACTATTTGTAACCAACATTTAATAGTCAATGACTCTAAACCGCTTGCGAAATTTACTTACTAGAAACTGAGAGATGTGGAGAGTTACCTATAAAGAAGAAAGGCTAAAGATTCAGGAAAAAAATGTAAGTTTCTTTACGATACAATGCATTGCACAATTAAAATAATTCATCTGGTGGTAAAATCTGAAAAATACATTTTCCAGCACACCTTATCCACTTATCATAGCATAGGAAATACGTGGATTTCAATTTGGTGATTTAACCAATAGCTTTAAATCTTTAATAGACAAACTTGAAATTCTGAACTTTAATAATGAAAAGGCCGTAACTGAAATGATGTCAACCCTGGATATGAATCTCTTACCAACACGATGAAAGCCCCACTTGTAGAGCTGCACTTCTGGTCAGCAGCTGCATTCTTGTTTTAATAAAAGGAGAAAGGGTGCCAGCACACCATTGTGATCCAAGACATGGTTGCTACATAAGCAGTAGATTAATTGCTTTTCCAGAAAGCTGGAGTAAGCTCTCCTTCCACTGTCCCATCAGGGATCAGTTTCCATAAAATGAATGTAATAAGATAATGTATTACATACGCCAGTAACTCCTACCAGCAGTATTCAGTTGAACAAAGCCATCCGTATTTACATCAATCAATAAAAACTTCACTGCTACATATATTTCAGACATCACAGTTTAGCTATGTCTTTTAGGTGGAGATAAGGTCGGCTATAAAGAAGCAAAAGTATATCCTGAGTCCCTAAAGGGTGGGTCTACCTTTCCTCTAATACCTTCCTTGGCTAATGAGATGAGATAAAAGAAACGTGTATTAGGGATTTTGAAAAAAATAGCTCTACCAATATGAAGGATCCTATTCACAAAAATGAAAACGACAGACATTTTAATCGGCACCAAATAGTCACACTTATCATAATTAGTATGATTACATGATTGATAAGATTTGGAGAGCATTTGATTATTCTATACATAGCCTTCAGAAGGTACATTTAGGTTGTGACGTACTTTGATATCACAGGTTCACTATCCTTTGGAAGTAAACAGAAAGGAGAAATGTATTTCTAAATTTAAGAATAGCACAGAAGGAAACAAGACAAAGGTCACACTCCAACCTGAAAAAGAACTCTTTTCTTCTGGTTCCACAGTCTGGAGCTTACCCACTAAATCATTTGGATTTCCAGACTGCAACCTAAATGTACCTTCTCATGGCTATACATGGGATAATCAAACGATCTTTCCAAAACCCATCAATCATTTTGGAAACTATTGGAGAGCCTAAAGACCATAGATTTAAGTTTACTTCATAGATACAAAAGTTCTGAAACTATTTTTTAAATTCTGGCCCATTTATGAAAACGACACAATGTTGTTTTATATTAGATATTATATTATATATATTATATTATATTATATTATATTAAATATTAGAAACTGAAGGCTTCACTTAGAGTTTTAGTTTAGTTTTAAATAAAAAAGATGGGTCTTTCTCTTTAGGAGATCAAATAAATTATGTCATCTAATGAAATCTAAACCAAACCTAAGAAAACCTCTTTCCTCAAGTGTTTGTTGAAATGATATGAAGAATAATTTGGTTTCTGCTTCAAATTTGGGGAAGAAACAAAAATAAAATTGTATCAGACTAAAAAATGTTAATCTTGCATGCCTTCTTAACATGTGTTTGTGTGTGTGTGTTTGTGTAGCATTGAAAACAGGTAAAAAGCAGAAATCTCTACTTTTACTCAGAAATATTTCAGGATAGCTTTAGGGACAATATTATGTAGAATAATATTTTCAAAGCCAGCTATCAGATACTTAAGATGTTTTACAATATCAACCCAATATCTTCTAAATTCTTAAAAAATTATTTGTTTTTGTTTCAGCCTTTACCTACCCTGAGAAAAAACATACAATATTATCATCTATTATGATGTCCCTGATGATTTCCAAATGTTCCTTTGCTATGTAGCAGAAGTATATGATTTCTGATCCAGATGCCTTAAAAAGCAATTCTAACAAAGAAACTTAATCTGAGCTGAACTTGGCACAGATTCTAAAAACCTATAGGATGATGTTTTGGAAGCTGCTCAAACAAAAGCTGAAACAGAAATATGCATCCACAATCATATATCCCTGGCTGGTAGTAATAAATGAAGGATACAGACTTTTTCCATAAGTATGGGTGAATAGAAGTTAATGCTTATAAAATATAATGTAAGTACCAAAACAGTATTTGAGATTGATGTTTCTTTTTTTTTTAAAGCCAAAACACCCATTTACTTCACAAGAAGATATAAATCAAAGAAAGAAAGATTACACTTATTCTTTTGAAAGCTATTCAGAAGTTTTGGTACTCTTCTTAAGTAAGAAATTATTTTTATTATAATATGCAACAAAAGCATAATATGATAGTCTGAAAACTGTTAATATAGATGAGGGCACTTTGAGCCAATATCTTCCAACAAACAAGGAATAAGTTGGGTATAAGAGTTCTGAGACTCTTTTTGGAGTCCCAGGCAGAGAGGAGAGGGAGAGTGGGACAGAAGAAATATTTGAAGTGATAATGACTAAGAATTTTCCAAAACTCACAAATGATATAAAGCTACACATTCAAGAAGTGCAAATACCCCAGGAACAATAAAGGTATACAAGGAGCATCATAGTAAAAGTGCTGAAAACCAAAGACAAAGAAAAAAATCTTAGAAGTAGCCAGAAAAAAGAAAGTACATATGATATTTCAGTGAAAACAATGGAAGTAAGAAGACAATAGATTGTTATTTTTCAAAGTGGTTATAGAAAATAACTCCAACCTAGAATTCTATACCTAGTGAAATAACCTTTAAAATAAAGTGAAAGAAGAGATTTTCAGACAACTAAATACTGAAAGAATTCATCACCAGCAGACAAAAACTAAAGGAACTACTACTATATAAAAACATAATTTATTGTTATACCTTGATCTTGTACTGTGAGACCTTGTTAAACACATTGATTTGCAATCTGTATAACTTCTTTGGTGAGGTGTCTGTTAAAGTCTTTGACCCATTTTTTAATTGGGTTGTTTGTTTCCTTCTAGTTGAATTTGAAGAATTCTTTGTACATCTTGGATAACAATCCTTTATCAGATGTGTCTTTTTCAAATATTTCTCCCAGGCTATGGCTTGTCTTCTCATTCTCTTGACATTGTCTTTCACAGAGCAGACATTTTTAATTTCAATGAAGTCAGTTTATCAATTATTTCTTTCATGGTGTCATATCTAAAAAGTCATCACCATACCCAAGGTCTTCTAGGTTTTTTTTCTCTTATGCTGTTCTAGGAATTTTGTACCTTTGTGTTACATTTAGGTCTGCAGTCCATTTTGAGTTACTTTTGTGAAGGGTGTAAAGTCCGTGTCTAGATTCATTTTGTTTTGTTTTTTGCATGTGGATGTCCAGTTGTTCCAGCACCATTTGTTGAAGAATGTATCTGCTCCATCATACTGCTCTTGTTCATTCATCAAATATCAGTTTACTATATTTATGGGGGTCTATTACTAGCCTCTATTCTGGTCCATCAATCTATTTGTGCATCATTTAATCAATACCACACTATCTTTATTACTGTAGCTGTATAGTAAGTCTTAAAGTCAGGTAGTGTCAGTCCTCCAGTACTGTTGTTCTTCAGTATTGTGTGGCTATTCTAGGTCTTTTGCCTCTTCTTATGAACTCAGTTTGTCCATATCCACAAAACAACTTGCTGATTTTTTTCATTGGGATTGCATTGAATCTATACATCAAGTTGGGAAAAACATACATTTTGACAGTATTGAGTCTTCCTAAAGATAAACATGGAATATCTCTCCATTTATTTAGTTCCCTGATTTCATTCATCAGAGTTTTGTTCATATAGGTCTTGTACATATTTTATTAGATTTATATCTATTTCATTTTGGGAGGTGCTAATGTAAATGGTATTGTGTTTTTAACTTCAAATTCCATTTGTTTCTTAACAGTATATAGGAAAGCAATTAACTTTTGTATATTAACTTCATGTCCTACAACCTTGCTGTAATCACACTTATTAGTTCCAGGAGGGTATTTTTGGTTGATTGATTTTTGGATTTTCTACATTGACTATCATGTCATCTGTGAACAAAGGGAAAACTTTAAGTTTAAAAAATATTCTTAATCAAGTTGAGGAAGTTCCTCTCTCTTTTAATCTACTGAGAGTTTTTATCATAAATGGGTGTTGGATTTTAACAAATGTTTTTCTGTATCTATTGATATGATCAGTTGATTATTCCTTTTTAGCCTGTTGATATGATGGATTACATTAATTGATTTTCTAATGTTGAACTAGTTTTGCATAGCTGTGGTAAATCCCACTTGGATGTGGTGTATAATTCTTTTTATATATTGTTGAATTTGATATGATGTTTTGTTGAGGATTTTCCATGTGTTCATAAGGGATATTGATCTGTAGTTTCTCTTATAATGTCTTTATCTGTTTTGGATATTAGGGTGATGCTGGCCTCATAGAATGAGTTAGGCAGTATTCCCTCTGCTTCTATCCTCTGAAAGAGATTGCAGAGAATCGGTATAATTTCTCCCTTAAATGTTTGGTATAATTAACCAGTGACCCCATTTGGGTCGGGTGTTTTCTGATTTAGAAAGTTATTAATTATTAATTTATTTAATAGACATAGGCCTAATCAGATTGCCTATTTCTTCTTGTGTAAGTTTTGGCAAGTTATGTTTTTCAAGGAATTGGTTCATTTTCTAGGCTTTTCATAGATGCTCTTTCTCAACTTGTTTGTTGGGAGTAAATGGAGGGTGGATTTTTCCAAATACTTTTTCTGCATCTGTTGAGATATCATGAATTTTCTTTTTTAGTCTATTACTGAGGTGACTACATAAATTGGGATTTTAAAACCATTTAAAAAATAATTATAGATTCACAAGAAGTTGCAAATATAGTACATGGGGACCTGTGTATCCATTTCCCCTATCAGTTACATCTTACACAATTATAGTATAATATCAAACCAGAAAACTGACATTAGTATAGAGTGTGTGTATAGTTCCATGTCATTTTATCACATGTACAGATTCATATAACCATCACTATAATCAAGATCCAGAACTATTTCACCACCATCACAAAGATATCCCCCATGATATCTCTTTATAGCCACATCAACTTCCCTCTCTGCCACCATCTGTAACCTCTGGAGATCACTAATTGTTTTCCATTTCTGTAATTTTGTCATTTCAAGAGTGTTATATAGATGGAATCACATGGTATATGACCTTTGATATTCACTTTTTTTTTATTCAGCATATGCCACTGAGATCCATCCAAGTTGTGTATGTATCGATAGTTCATTCTTTTTCATTGCTGAATAGTATTCCATGGTATGAATGTACTACACAGTTTAACCATTCACCTATTGTATAACATTTTTGTTCCAGTTTTTGGCTATCACAAATAAAGATGTTATTAACAACCATGTATAGGTTTTTGTGTGGATATACATTGTTGTTTAGCTCAATTGTTGCATGATAAGTGTACATTTAGTTTATTAAGAAATTGCCAAAATATTTGTCAGAGAGGCTGTAAAATTTTATAGTCTCTCCAGCAACATGTGGTAGAATCAGTTTCTCCACATTCTTGCCAGTATTTGGTATTACCACTATTCTTTATTTTAGTCATTTTGAAAGGAGTGTAGTATTATTTCATCACGGTCTTAATTTCATTTCCCTAACGACCAGTGATGGACATCTTTTCATGTGCTTTGTTGCTATCTGTGTATCCTCTTTGGTGACATGTGGCTTCGTGTCTTTTTCCTATTTTCCAATGGGATTGTTTGGTTTTATTTATTTATTTATTTTTACTATTGAGGTTTTTTTTGTTTTTTTGTTTTTTTTTTAAGGGGATTACCAGGCAGTTTTTATTATTATTATTATTGGGGAAGGGGTACAGCACTTTATTGGGGAACAGTGTGTACTTCCAAGACTTTTTTCCAAGTCATTGTCCTTTCAGTCTTAGTTGTGGAGGGCGCAGCGCAGCTCCAGGTCCAGTTGCCATTGCTAATTGCAGGGGGTGCAGCCCACCATCCCTTGCGGGAGTCGAACTGGCAAGCTTATGGTTGAAAGGACACGCTCCAACCAACTGAGCCACCCGGGAGCTCAGTGGCAGCTCAGCTCAAGGTGCCATGTTCAATCTTTAGTTGCAGGGGGCACTGCCCACCGTCCCTTGTGGGGGTTGAGGAGTTGAACTGGCAACCTTGTGGTTGAGAGCCCACTGGCCCATGTGGGAATCGAACCAGCAGCCTTCGGAGTTAGGAGCATGGAGCTCCAACTGCCTGAGCCATCAGGCCGGCCCACTCAAAACTTTTAAACCAGATTAAAAAGCCACATCCACCTTAACCCTTAATAATGAGGATTTCATTTCCAAGGCTGCAATAATTTCATTTGTAGCCAAGTCTCAGTTCCAGATTCCCAAAGACATTCTGAGATCAGTATGAAGCACATTCTGCTTAAACCAATTATGATAAAATCGTCAGATTGCACATGACAGCCAATTTCATGCATTTCATAACCACTAAATTTATTTAATCACAATAACAAATTGAACAAGAAAGACATCACACATATAATCTTTTGGAAAGTCAAAATCTTAAATGAATGTTTTACAGATAAAATTCTGTGGGTCAGTAAATATGAATTTAAGAAAAATGTGTTGTAGGGAAAAATGTAGATTTGTAAATTTATTGTTTAAAAATTAAACTTTTATGATTATTTTCTGCTTATTTCTATCTCATTAATTCACTTTAAGGGAAAACTAACATGCAAGTTTAGATAATATATTTAATATTTTTTTCCTCGGTATCATTTCATCAATAAAAGTGGATAATAAAATATATCAAGTTAGAAGAGCAATGCTTACAAATTTCTCACTTTTGTACACTTTTAACCCATAGATTCTGAATTGTGTTCTATATTATACATAAAAGGAAACAGTTCAATCAACAGAATTAGCAATTATTTTATGCATCCTTCAATATAGAAGCTTGTTTTGAACTAAGAAGAGTTCATGTGACCTTTTTCTATGACTGTTCTTTATAGTGTGCTTGCATAATAATAAGACCCACTCTGTTAGAAAACAAGTAAAGGACAAATTAATAAGGTCATCATTTTGGCCTAATGATGCTTGATGCAGTTTTAGCAATCTGCTCAAGACAAAAGTGGCCACTCAGACATAGTCAATTATATGTCTGTGTGGTAGATGAAATCTTTAATGATGAATCTGATTAAGATTCATTAATAAACATGCAGGCTGAGAAAATGAGCAGGCTACCTCCTGCAAACATCAACTGAGGCTTTGTTCAGATTGAGGTCAGACTGGTATTCCAGAAAGGCATATTAAAGATAAAAGTTTATCAAATGTGTTAACATGGATCCCCTTAAAAAACACACAAAATCACTATTACACAAAAGTTACCTTTTTTAACAGCTGACCTGTCTGACCAGTTAGGAAAATAATAGACCAAACTTCTTTATGAATTGCATGTATTTAAGTTTTTCGAGATGTTTTAAATCAATTGGCTTGATGTCCAAACCCTGGAAACATAATAAAATCATGTCATGGGAGATTTAGTAGTACCATTGCTTAAGCTTTCCTACCAATGAACTTTCTAAGTAACTTGAAGGGATTCTGTTGTACTCAAATTCCTAAAGTGCTTTGGATCCAATTAGGTTTGATAATTGTTTCTTATCTAAGTAAGCACTAATTAATAAAATATCGAAGAGGTTAGATAAGGATACCATAAATTGTATTTTTAAAATGTTTTATTGATGGAAGACTACAATACCACCTCTGAAGTAGATTTCAGAAAAAAATTACTAGGCATACGAAAAGACACACAAACAAACAAAGCAAAACTTTGCAGGCCGTAAATGAATGACACAATATATTCAATGCAAAGGAGAGATAAAGAGTTTCTCAGACCAATAAAAGATAAAGGAGTTCATCACCACTAGACTGGCACTACAAGAAATGTTAAAGGGACTTTTTTAAGCAGAAAAGAAAAGGCCAAAACTAAAGATGAGAAATATAGTAAAGAAAAAAATCTAACTGGTAAAAGCAATCATTAGTGAAAGTAGTAAATCAACTACTTATAAAACTAGTGTGAAGGTTAAAAACAAAGTTAGTAAAATAAAATCATTTATATGTACAATAACTAATTAGGCAATACATACACACAAGATGTAAAATATAATGTCAAAATCATAAAAAGTGTGTGGGGGGGTAAAGTATAAATGTAGTGGTTTTAGAACGTTTTCAAACTTAAGCAATCATCAACTTAAATGGACGGCTATCAACATACATTGTTATATATGAATGTCATGGTAACCACAAACCAAAAACCTATAATAGATTCACAAAGAATAAAGAGGAAGAAATCCAAACATAACACCAAAAAGTCATCAAGAGAAAAAGAAACAGAAGAACTACAGACACAACCAGAAAACAATGCATAAAATGACAATAAGTACATAACTATCAATGATTACTTTAAATGTAAATGAATTTATGCTCCAATCAAAAGACATAGGGTCCCATACATTGACTGCCTACCAGAGAATCACTTCAGATCGGAGGACACACACAGACTGAAAGTGAAATAATGGTAAAAAATATTTCATGCAAATGGAAATGAAAACAAAGCTGGGGTAGTAATACTTTTATCAGACTAAATAGACTTTAAAACAAAGACTATAAAGAGAAAAATAGGGCATTGCGTGATAAAGGGATCAATCCAAGAAGAGGATATTATACTTTTAAACATATGTACCCAACATAGAGCACCTAAATACATAAAGCAAATATTAACAGACATAAAGGGAGAGATTGACAGTATTTTAATGATAGTAGGGGACTTTAACACTTCACTTATAGCCATGGATAGATCATCCAGACATAAAATCAACAAGGAAACATTGGCCTTAAACAACACATTATACCAGATGAACCTAATATATTTACAGAACATTCCATCCAAACACAGCAATATACACATCCTTTTCAAGGGCACGTGGAACATTCTCTAGGATAGATCACATGTTAGGCCACAAAACAATTAAATTTATTAATTTAGAAAGACTGAAATCACATGAAGCAACTTTTCCAACCACAATAGTATGAAACTAGAACTCAATTACAAGAAGAAAACGGGGGGCAGGAGGGGGGAGAGGAGGAATACGTGGAGGCTGAACAACATGCTACTAAACAACCAGTGGGTTAGTGAAGAAATCAAAGAGTAAATTTTAAAAAAAATAACCCTTGAGACAAATGAAAATGTAAATACAACATTCCAAAATCTATGGGACACAACAAAAGTAGTTCTAAGAGGAAGTTTATAGCTATACAGGCCTACTTCAAAAAAGAAGAAAAATGTCAAATAAACAACCTAACATTATACCTAAAGGAACTAGAAAAAGAAGAACAAAGCCTAAAGTTAGTAGAGGAAGGAAATAATAAAGATCAGAGCAGAAATAGAGATTTTTAAAAATAGAAAAGATCAACAAAACTAAGAGTTGCTTCTTTGAAAAGATAAATAAAATTGATATCCCTCAGTCAGATTCATCAAGAAAAAGAGAGGGCCCAAATAATTAAATCAAAAAGGAAAGTGAAGTAGTTACAACTGACACCACAGAAATACAAAGAACCGTAAGAGAATACTATGAATAATTATATTTCAACAAATTAGACAACCTAGAAGAGATGGAAAATTCCTCAAAATATAAAACCTTCCAAAACTGAGTCCAGAAGAAACAGAAAATATGAACAGACCAATTATTAGTAACAAAATTGAATCAGTAATAAAAAAAACTCCCAATAAACCAGATGACTTCACAGGTGACTTCTACATTTAAAGAAGAATTCCTATCCTTCTCAAGCTATTCCAAAAAAATGAACGAGGAAGAAACACTTTCAAACTCATTCTCTATGAGGCCAGCGTTACCCTGATACCCAAACAAAACAAAGACACTATGAAAATAAGAAAAATACAGACCAATACCCCCAATGGACATAGATGCAAAAATTATCAACAAAATATTAGCAAACTGAACTCAATAATACATTAAAAGGATCATACACCACGATCAAATGGGATTTGTTCTAGGGATACCAAGATGGTTTAATATCTATAAATCAATCAACATAAGAAACCACAAAACAAAGGATAAAAATCATACGATCATCTTAATAGATGCAGGAAAAGCATTTGACAAAATTCAACATCCATTTATCATAAAAACTCAACAAAGGGAACATACCTCAATATAATAAAGACCATATATGACAAACCCACACATACTATCATACTTAATGGAGAAAACCCGAAAGCTTTTCACCTAAGACCAGGAACAAGACAAGGATGTCCCCTCTGACCGCTTTAATTCAACATAGTATTGGAAGTATCAGAAAGAGATATTAAGAAAACAATCCCATTTACAACTGCATCAAGAAGAATAAAATACCTAGGAACAAATTTAACCAAGGAGGCAAAATACCTCTATTCTTAAAACTATAAGACATTGATGAAAGAAATTGGAGAAGACATGAATACATGGAAGGATATACCATGCTCATGGATTGGAAGAATTAGTATTGTTAAAATGTCCATAGTTCCCAAAACAATCTACAGATTTAATGTAATCTCTATAAAAATACCAATGGCAATTTTCACAAACTAGAACAAATAATTCCAAAATTAATATAGAACCACAAAATACCCTAAATAGCTAAAGCAATCTTGAAAGAGAACAAAGTTGGAGGTATCACATTCCAGTAATCAAAACAATATGGTATTGGCACAAAAACAGACATATAAATAAGTGGAACAGAATAAAAAGCCCAGCAACTAATCCACATTTTTTTGGTCAATTAATCTATGACAAAAGAGGCAATAATATACAATGGGGATAAGACAGTCTCTTCAATAAATAGAGCTGGAAAAATTAGACAGATACATGCAAAAAATAATGAAGCTGGACCACTTTCTTACACCATATGCAAAAATAAACTCAAAATGGATTAAAGACTTAAATGTAAGACCTGAAACCATAACACTCCTAGAATAAAACACAGGCAGTAAACTCTTTTACATTGCTCTTAACAATATTTTCTTGGGTATGTCTTCAAGGGCAAAGGAAACAAGAGCAAAAATAAACTAATCTAATCAAACTAAAAAGCTTTTACACCGCAAAAGAAATCAACAAAACCAAAAGGCAACCTATTGAATGGGAGAAAACATTTACAAACAATATATCCAAAAAGGATTTCATATTAAAAATATATAAAGAGCTCATACAACTGAACATCAAAAAAAAAAAAAAAAAAAAAAGAAAGAAAGAAAGAAAGAAAGAAAGAAAGAAAGAAAGAAAGAAAGAAAGAAAGAAACCAAACCCAAATAATCCAATTAAAAGATGGGCAGAGGACCCAAATAGACATTTCTCCAAAGAAGACATACCAATGGTCAACAGACACATGAAAAGATGTTCAACATCACTAATGATCAGGGAAATGCAAATCAAAACACAATGAGATATCACCTCACATCTGTCAGAATAGCTATTATCAAAAAGACAAGAAATAACAAGTGTTGGCAAGGATGTGGAGAACGAGAACCCTCATGCACTGCTGGTGGGATTGTAAACGGGTGCAGCCACCATGGAAACCAATATGGAGTTCCTCAGAAAATTAAAAATGGAATTGCCTTTATCAGTAAAGATACATGTACCCCCTATGTTCATTGCAGCATTATTCATGGTTGCCAAGACATGGAAACAACCAGTGTGTCCTTCAACAGATGATTGGATAAAGATGTGGTACATATAGAATATTATGGATATCAAAATACACAGATGCTCAAGTACCCTATATAAAATGGCATAAATCAATGTTTGTAGTCAGTCCTCTGTATCTCTGAACTCTCAACCACAGATTAAAAACAGTATAGATATTTATTGAAATAAATGCACACATAAGTGGACCCATGCAGTTCAAACCTGTGTTGTTCGAGGGTCAACTGTATACGCATAATAGTTAACCTAAAGTCTTTGTCTACTAAATTCAAAATCTGGGGTAGCTCAAGGACATTTTCTTCGGCTGTTTTTTACCACGTGTGTTTTGCATACATCCCTGTTTCTTTGCATGTCTAGTAAATTTTTTGTTGAAAATTGGATATTCTAGATAATACATTGTAACAACTCTGGCATTTGATCTGTTCTTCTTGAGTATACTGTTGTTTTTTATTGTCGTTTATGTGTTTAGCAATTTCTTGGACTACGTAATTGTGTAGGTTCTGTATTCTCTGTCACTGAGTTCTCTTCTAGCTTTATTTTACTTTTAAGATCTTAACAAAATATTTCACAGTCTGGGTTACTAGGGGGCACTTCTGAGTCACTATAATTTTAGTGGTCAGCTAATAACCAGATTTCATGAAATACCTTGACCTTCTGTTTCCACACTCTGCTGAGGGAATCTGTGTGAGAATGCATGCCTGCAAACTTCAGGCAGTTTATAAAACAGACCAACTCTTCACTTCCTTCTTGCATGGTACTTCAAAGTCATATAGAGGGGAATGACTAGGATCTTCTCCTTTCCTGTGTGTTTTGTGAACATGCACATTCATGTATGCAGACTTTTAAATCACCAGGAATATTCTAGAAGTTTTCAAAGTTCCTTATGGCTTTCTACTTCTCCAGGATTTCTTGTTAAATTCCTGGCGAGATTCTTGTTTGCACCAAATGAAATCAAAGCCTTAGGTAAGTGAGGTTGCCAGAGGTTGCTATTGTCCTAGAGGTAGGGCTATTTTAAAAATTTATTTTCACTCTGATTTAAATCAAATAGCTACTGCATGTACTCTGGGAATAGAGAGTTCCTAGGGAGCTGCAAGTTCAGAGAAAATATTCAATGTGCTGTGGGGATACTTTTTTAAATTGTGGTAAAATAAACAACATAAAATTTACCATCTTAACAATTTTTAAGTGTACAGTTTAGTATAGTCATGTGCTGCATAACATTTCAGTCAATGAAAGTCTACATATATGATTATAATGAAAGTCTACATATAAGATTATAATGGAGCTGAAAATCTTCTCAGCCTCCATGTCATTTACATGTATACAGACTTCCACCAGTAGTAGCTCTCATTATGTAGGAATTCTTGGGAGTAGACGTTCATACTCTTCCCTCCATTTGAAAATCACTGCTTAATATCTTTCAGAAAAGTTTTATAATTTTCATCATATAGGTTCTAAGCATTTCCTAAATTTCAATGGACTTTTTCATCTTGTATGAGAAATTAATATTCCCAGTATCCTCTAAATAGCCTAAAACATTGCTAAATACAAAAGCTAAAAGTGAAAATTATCTTGAATGTTAGGTATTTCAGTTCTTTCATCCTCGGATAGAAGCTATTTAAATTATAGTTCTTATCACAAGTACATACTGTTTTATACATAATCAGGAGTTGTATTCTTAAACATAGAGTTCATACTCATCAAGAAAGAGTTGAAGTGATTAGTTTGAAATTAAGGGGTGTTAGTGTGTGAGTTTAAGATTAAAATAGAAATGTACTAAAAGATTCGCATAACAACAAATATGTAGAAAATTAACTCACTGGAGAAAATACCCAATAAATGTGGATCAGGCAATTATTTAAAATAATTACCAAAATATTTAGATGGTCTATTATAATAAAGTATAATTGCTTACTCCTTTCACTAAAGCTCTCTAAAAATATGTGAATGGTTTCTCAACAGTATTAAGTTATCTTCTAAGAACCTAGAAGTTTAAAAAGAAATTCCAAGGGTAACAACAAACAGAATTCCTGACGCTTTAGTGAAATATGAGTGAATATTTCTTTTTTAATGAATTATTAAAAAAGAGCATTTTAAAATCATGGGAGATGTGAAAGAAAGCAAGTTTTTACCAATTTCATATTGAACAATGGTCATTACTCTTGGATCTTAGGATGCAATCCAAGATTTTCAGTTCATCTTTCACTGTGCTTTGGAGATATTGCTGTGGCAGTGACATAATGATCCCAGGGTATGTCTAATTCTTCAGCAGAAGTGCTATCTTAACTGAAGAGGATATGTGTTTTGGAGTGACACAATGTTCTCTTTTAATAGTTGCCAAATAGGATGTGAGTGCTTGCTATGATATTTTGGGGTTTTTTTTGGGTCAGATTTTCTTCCTTATCATTGATTTATTCTTGGTCTTCTAACACTGTTTTCACTGAAATAAGGGCTTCAGGCTATATACATGTAGGTCCATCATCAAGCCATACATGCAAAATGTAAAAACATTCCCACTAACTTTTCTATTGAAATAAGAGTGTTACACCACATACAACAGATAAAATATTTTTATGGAGGGAGGTGATTTTTATTGATGCAGTCTCTTAAGGAATACTAGTATGCAACCCCAAATTTAATGTAAATAGTAAGTAGCAAAAAAAGAAATAAGGATTATAAATAGTTAAATTTGAGAGAAATAGCAAGAAAATTTGCGGAGAATCAAAAGCTAATATGCAATGGGTGTTTTTTGAAGATAAAGGGAAAAGGGGATATGCTAAAAACTATAAATCAGAGAAAAATGTAGTTTGTTTACTCTGTGTGGTAATAAAAATATAAAAAAGTATATCTTCCACAAGCTAATAAGTTACATATGATATATCTGCATTAAAAATATTAACATCTCTAGAGCACATCTCATTTTCATCAATAAGATTGCCAACAATAGCTACAAAAACCACCTTCATAAAGCCAGAAACAGCAGAACTAATTTGCACAGAACATTTGCATGTAGTCATTTCAGATTTCAGATTCCCAAACAAATTCAATATTTAAAAAGAATCATTATATTAAAACAAATAAAAAATAATATCTGAATTTTGGGTATGAAACTATTAGGTGAGATTGAACAAGATAATAAAAAGTTATTGCTCTGTAAGATAGGTGATGATTAAATTCAGTTAATAATGCTTATGTTTAGGATAAATGATATAATTTCCTAACTCACTAATATAAGAGTGTGATATGGATGGATATGATATGGGCATAACTATAAAAGAGAAAGTTACAATTGAAAGCTAATTCCCAGTGGTCCCAATCAAAATGAGGTTATACTTGCTCCCGTCTAAATTTCTTATCAGCCAAGACAATGGAACGAAACCTTGTTATAAAATTTTTATTACATTTCCAATTGGGAAGAGTAAATTTAAAAAAAATAAAATGTATAACCCTGCCAGAATTTTTCAATGTTCCCATACTGCCAATTTTACCTTCCTTGGAAGAAAGACAAGCTCTTTTTTTTTTTCCCCACAGAGAAGTATTCATTGTAAGGCATAATTCACCTTCTCACAAAGGAGTAGTACTTAACTGTGCTCTTCCTGTGAGCATTCAATTAACTGTCTGCTTATAAATGGCATTTCCTCTGAATATTGAAACTCACCTTATAAAATCCACAGCAGTAGAGCATTTCTTGTTGCTAAGGGACTATGACACTATTTCATGATGCTAAAACAGGAATATTACAGTTTAAATTGTTCATGTGCCTAGCCATCGTAACACAATTTAAATACTAAAACATAAATATTCTAATCTCTAATTACATTATTTAATGTTGGGATAATGAATGATCCTGTACTTTTTTAAACTAAAGACTTTTAAATTAATAATAATAATAATAATAATAATGCATTATTAATCAATATTATTATTGTTGCATGAGCTCTTATACCATGCCAGGCACTATTCTTTGTGGTTTATAGGAATTAACTCATTTAATCCTTATAACAACCCTACTGGTTAGATGTTATTACTTCCCCAGTTTTGCACAAAAGGAAACCAAAGCACAGAGAATTTAAGTAACTTGCTCTAGGTCATGGAGCTAATAAACAGGCAGAAGTAGAATTTGTTATCCAACTGGCCTCACTGCAGAGTTTACATTCTTACCTGCCACACTATATTACACCAAAACAAACAAACAAACAAAATTTAAAAAATCTTACGACATTTAGTTACTTGGGATTTGATGTTTTTAAAGTACCTTCCTAAGAACCAAAATTATTTTCAAGAGAAAAATGTAATTCTTTGTTTAAAGTGATGTTATTCATAGTTCTTCAAGAACATATCAAGTCTTATTCATAGAACATATTTGCTAAAAGCACTTCCATCCTCTGATGGAACTGTATTTGTAACCAAATTGTTTACATTATTATTATAACTTTGAATCTGCTTGGTTTAGGGATGTGCACTAGCAGTTTATATTGAGTGGAAATCTGATCCTTATTTTACAAGGCTAATCTTGGGGTCATGTCTTTATCTCAAATGTATATTTAATCCTGATTAGGCTTAAATGAGCAGATTTAAAAACACACAAAGAGGTAAGACAGAATTACTTTAACAATGCAAGTTTATAAAGTGTAATTTCAACTGCAATGTGGAAGCATGATGTGTCTAATTTTTCTATGCTGCCACACTAAATGGCTTTTTAGTTTTGGCTTTGATACTTATGGTTTAATGCCAAATTTACTAAAGCACTATATCTAGAAATAGTTCATCTTTAATAGTATATCATGCTTTATTTTTTTTTTATTAAAAGAGAATGGGCCTTATTAATATAATTATTTGCAGCATAGCAGTACTTCATATATCTTCATAACATAAGAATAGTTATGCATAAACAAGCTCCACATTAAATTTCAAGAACAAACATATATAAACTTACCCTTGCTTCAGCAATGTTTCTAGGATCACTTATTTCAGCACCAATTAAAGGACATGGGAATAGAGACTCGTTGATACAATTTCTACACTGCAAGTAGCTGGTTAAAGAACATTCTTTCATATTCCAGATGGCATTTAAAGATAAACCTGTCTCCATGCCTACAAAAAATAAAAAGAGGTCTTTCATAAACCCTAAACTACCAGATTCAACATCTCAATTTCACTTATAAAGGTCTAACAGAAAGTGGAGTGGATATTAAGACTGGATGTTTTTGAAAACCATTAGTTTAACGTATTTAACTTTTACAATCCTTAGTCTAACACAGAAGAGTAGAGAAAATAAGTTTAAAAAAAAAGAGTAATAGCCTACGTTTACTAATGCCTACTATATAAATTCATTATTTTATTCTCACAGCAACTCTATGAGGTATTATTGTCCTCATTTTATGCACGAGGAAACAGTGTCAGGGAGTACAAATTAAAGTTAGAAAGCAGTAGGCTGGGATTTAAAAAATCCAAATCCAAAACTCTTGCTCCAGTCCCTTTGGCTTAGTACCTTCCTAACAATCAAAAATATTTTCAAGAGAAAAATGTAATTGTTTGTTTTCAAATAAAACCATGTATAAATGAGAACACTATAAATAAATCTCCATATCCCACAATAAGAAAATTTATCTACATTAATTGTAAAAGGGTACCTTTCAAAAATTTAACACGTTAGTTTTAAAACAAAAATTTGATAATAATGCAAATATGAGAATGTAATCTTTCCACAATTAGAAATAGCAAAGTAATTTTGCTCAAGCTTTCACGTTGTAATACATCTGCAGAAGACCATTCCTTTTACAGTACATTCATAACAATAATAGGTATCACTGTTATATACCTGGTTTCAGGACAAAAAGTTTCTCCATACTCTTTAGTTGAACAATCCACCAAACAAATCTCAACTATACAAGGACAATCTTCTTTGTGTTGGACTGCTTTTTGTGTAAAGTGAGAACTCCAAGTTTTCATGAAAAACGTGAGTTCCAGGTGTTGAGTGAGCACACGCTACCTTCTGTAGGAATTAATGTTAGCATACAACAGAAGTGTTCAGTTATGGCAGAGAGGAGACAATAGGCCAAGAGAGAACCTCTCATACACTGTACTCTCCCAGTCTCTTTTGGGATTGAATTACATTTGTGCCTGGAAGTCACTGTAAAAAGATGAGTGGAAATTCAGAATGAGGAGACGTTGCATGATGGAGCTGAGGAAAAAAAAAAATTAACAACAGAGCTTTTTACTTCAAGCTCAAGGGTATGCAGTTGAAATGGGAAGAATTTGCGTAATAAGATGACTATGAATCTACGCAAAGTTGTAGTTCTCAAAAAAACTTCTTACAATCTTCCATATTGCACTAAGCCAAAAAGTTTTAACAACCACATATTCATTTTTTGATAAATGAGTACATTCCCACAAGAAAGAATTCCCAATTCCAGAAAAAATATTGAAATTGGTCAAAGCTGCAAAGTACTAACGGGAACATTATTAAAACCATATGATCTGACCATATGTTTCTGCAGACATTTGTAACCAAAGTAAATATTCAGACGTGTCATGAATGGTCCAACTTTGAGGAGGTAGCAACAAAAAGAAAAAAGTCCCAAGTTATAGTTTTAAGTCTTTTATACTTAAGTATTGAATGAATGGATAGTATCATAGAACTTGTACCTTCAGATTTTAAATGGATAGGTAGAAAAGAGTTTAGATGAATACATTGATGTTGAAAATGGGTAAATAATAGGTGCTTGGGTTATTTGAAGTCAGCATTTTGGAATACAAGTAATATGCTTCTCCTTGTCCCTACTGCTTCTAGGAAGAGTAGAGTTTAGAATTATTTCTAGGTGAGTGCAGGGCCTGGGATAAATAGTATTTGGCTTACTCCCTTCTATCCAACGTTAGAAACAGGTATTGGCAGAGTGAAAATGAACACGATGAGCAGACTTGAAAGTGGCTGGGAGATTGTAAAAGGTTACTAGGCAACCTGAGATATATTTATGCAAAAAAGGACATGGGGAAACATGGTGGATGATGTGGGCCAGCAACAAACTACCAGCTCCATAGAAGACACCCTGGGTCTCATTGGGCTCAGCCTGGATGAGCAAATTTATGTGATGATGAGAAATGACAGAGAGCTTTGACGTAGATTACATGCTTATGATCAACATTTAAATATGACAGTGGGAGATGTGGAAGAAACTGTGACTACTATAGAAATTGATGAATAAATATATGAAGAGATCTATAAGTCAACGAAATGGAATATTCCGATGTTCTTTGTCCTGGGAGATGGTGCTGTACTACTAGTTGCCCCTCCACTGAGAGTTGGCTGGAATGAATAATTTATACTCTATGGAAAATAGGAAACTTTGTATGATTGCCTCTTTAAATGTAGAAGATATTCCAAAAAAATCTATGTATATTTTGATATTAAGAAATGACCAAGGATTCTTCCACTCCTGAAATGAGTTGATTTGCAGGTAACTTACAAATTCTTAAGTTAAATTGCATTTTAATTTTTCTTCAACCTTTCCTATAAATGTGATCACCACGACGCAGCACTCTTTTTCAGGAGTTGATTTGCTTCATTGTTTTTCCAGACACTTTCTGATTTTTAAAAATTTAATTAGATGTTTCCTTTTATGATTTTAAAAAAGGATGTGGGTTTATGGATCATTTATTTATATGTAAGAATCTATCCCATTGTTTCTTAGGAATAGCTGGTGGAACCTAGTTACTTTTATCATGCAGGTTGCTTCCATGAGTTACTGCCCATCCTTTACCCAGGTCAAGCCTATCAAAGCATGGGATCTGGATTTGTGTGCCTTGGAATGATTCTTTGTGGGAGTCATTACCAGACACCATTATCAGACATCAATACCTCATCTGTCCTTATCTGACATTTCTTATTTATACATTTCTGTTTTGAAGAGAGTTTGAGATTGTTTTATTTTTTTTCCCTTTGCAATTCTTAAGACACTGGAGCACATATTAAAAAGCAATTTAAAAATTGCTTTTCATTTTATAATTCACATGAAAATTTAAAAAGTGCCTCATTTACATTTGAAGGCTTTAAAAAGTGACAAGGCATCAATGTAGCTATTAAATAAGTTTACCTTCATTCTTCACTGAAGTCTGATAAACCATTAATGTGGTTTTTAAATGGTTAAGAGCAGCACTGTCACCAGTGACATAAATTTTATTCTTCTGGTCTGTATTCTGATTCAGTTAAGCAATGGCAAAGGGATTTTGTGCAACTTAATTTAACATTCAGGAAGACTCTGGATTTTTATCAGCACAGAATTCTTGGAAAAAGCTTTTCAAAAAACTCCTATGAAAAAAAATAAGGTGGAAAAGACTTAGGGAAGGCATATCACACCAATAATTACATAGGTTACCTAGAAAAATACTGCTGGTTGCAGTAATTTATTAAGGTTATTTGTATGTGTATGTTAGTCAATGAGAAGCCAACTAAATGAAGAATTATTGCATATAATGTTAACAATAAAACAAATATATTATCACTAAAATCTGTTATCACCAACATGTGCAACTTCTAATAAACTCTATGGTTGGATGCAGACACAAAGAATGAGTGGCTTTTTAATGAGTATCTTAATTTGTTAACTTCTTGGTTATATATAATTTCTCTAAGAATGCCTTGAGGAAGAGGCTAAGTCAAGTTAATATGAACTAAATTAAACTACATTAAAAACAATGCGGTGTGTTGCTATCTGTGACCTTTGTCTAGGTAACAAATCTCTCTGGGAATCAGTTACCTCATGTTTAATATAAGAGAATTAGATTTCTAAAGTTATGGCCTAATCTAAAATACTAAAACAGTAATAAACAATACAATAAAGAAATCAAAGCGGCAATTAAAGTAGCCAGTCTCAAGATAGCATGGTTCAGTTCAGTTTGTGGAACTAAACAGTGCCACAAATTGGGTACTTACTATTTTAAAGCATGTATCAGATACAAGAGTGACAAAGACAAACAAGGTTTTACTTTGCACAATCATGTAAGTCTGATATGAGACAGATGCAAAAATAAACAACTGAACATAGTGTTGAAAATACTATGTTGAAGTTATACACTGCAGGCCCAAGATGAAGTACACTTAATGCAGTTAGAAAGACACGGTAAGTTTTCAGAGGAATAACTTAGTTGAATTTATCAGGATGAGTAGGAGTTTGCTAGGTTAAGGAGAGGAGGGGGATTAGCAAAAACAATGGATGTGAAACAGCGTGGTCTTGTTTTAAAACTGTGAAGTATAAAGTTAGCAAACGCTGGCAGATGAGGTTGGAGGTATTGGCAAAGACCAGATCCAGGTGGAGTTTTGATCTTGTATAGAGAAGGATTTTAAACAGATGAGGGATGTGGTCAGAGTTGCATTTTAGATTGGCTAATGGGCAACAAAGTAGAAGGTGGACTTTCGGGGAAAGACTGGTGGCAAAGTGAATAGTTAAGAAATATTACTCTAGGGGCGGCCAGTTAGCTCCATTGGTTAGAGCGTGATGCTCTTAACAAGGTTGCTGGTTCAATCCCCACATGGGCCACTGTGAGCTGTGCCCTCCACAACTACTAGATTGAAACAGCTACCTGACTTGGAGATGATGGGTCCTGGAAAAACATACTTAAAAATAAATACAAGTTAAAAAAAAAGAAATAAACTAAACTGGGAGGAAAACTGGAGTAGGTATAGAAGGTATAGAAGAATAGAATAAAGGCTAGAAGGACAGAAGATCAGAAAGGTGATCAGAGGATTTTGGTGTTCAAGGTTACACGAGTGAAGAAGTCTCAGCATATAGTCAATGGAAATAGGTGGATAAAATGGAAGCGAAATCCTAAGAGGTGAAGTCAAGAAACTGAGGCTTTGGTATTCGGTAAGTTAGTAAATTGTTAAGAATTTGTAATTGGAGGTTATGATACCTGGGGACTAGTTCTGACTCTAATGTCACTAGTTAGCAATGTTACCTAAGACAATGTTAAGTTCTTTGGGCTGTTTTGAGAAGATTCCTTCTTTTCATAAAAAAATAATTACTAAGCCTCTGCTATGTGTAAAGCATTATACTGTGCCTTAGGACTATTTCTACCCTCAGAGAGTTTATATTCCTTAATGGATGTTAATGTATCTTTGTTTATAAAAAGGTTATGTTATAAAATTATTATATGCATTATAAAAGTATTATAAAAATGTTATTATTCTGGAAAGCACTCCTTTGGAAAGAGTAAGATACTAAGGCTTGCTTTCAGAATTCTAAGACTATGCCTTTCATAAAGAGATTCTGGCAAACAAAGGTGGACTAAAATCAATGAGTACAAAAATACACCAAAAAAAAAAAAAAAGGTGGAAAGAGCTCCATGACCTTTCCCTCATTTTATAAAATAAGGATAACCCCACCTATATTGCTGACTTTGACAGGCTACTTTGAGAACCAAATGAATTAATGGTTGCGAAAACTATAATATACTACTTGCCCCACTCCAAAGCACTACAGAAGATGTACCTGCTATTTCCTTGCTTTGTTTCCTTTAGGTAGGTAAATAACCCAGAGTAGAGGCTAAGAGATCTGAAGATGGGAACATCAGGAAAAACAGCATGTCCTGAATTTCCTCAAGAGTATATTTGAAAAATGTCAGCATTTTTTTCATTAAAAACTTAAAGAAAATTTGTCAAGATGTTTCCTGTTTTAAACAAATTCCACTGTTACCTTACAGATCCTCTAACTAAAATCATAAACTGTGCACGCCAGTATTCATACACTCAACACACACTGCTGTGTGCCTTGCCTTCATTACAGCTCTTGCCACACTGTACCATAAGGTTTACTAGTATATGATTTAGGCTATGAATTCCTGGTGGACATGACCCTCGTCTTACTCATCTTTGGTAGCCCTAGAGCATAGCACAGCTCGTAATGCAAAGCAGGCTCTCAAATATGTCAGATGAATGAGTGGATGGATGAATAAATGCTAGGAAATATGGGAGGCTGTTCTTATCTTTCGGGGGGTCACAGTGTGCCAAAAGACAGACTCACACAATTGCAATATCATGCAATAAATATTACACTGGGACAGAGACAGAAAAAATTTAATTTGTCCTAGGGTGGTAAGAGGCTTGAAAGGCTTCTGAAATAGTGACATTTTGGCTAGTCAACTAGTGAATATGAAACTCAACTCATATGAATCCAATTGTATCAGAATAACACTGTTTATGGACATCTCGGATGGAGTGCAAAAATCCAACATTTTTTGTAGGTAAAGTTGGTAGAAGTACATCCTTTAGAATTAAAGAAAGAAAAGACACTCTTGGCCCACAACCAAAGGAATAGAAAAAGTATAAGGGACTTAATGTTGTTAGGCAATAAAAATAAAAAATTTGCAAAGACAAAAGTCACGAGTCTAGAAATTGGTCAAATGAAATAGGTATTTACAAGGGCCAAGTATCACATGACAAAATCCTGACAGAACTAAATACATTATTAATAGAATGCACTATTCAACTCATTTAGTCATAGTCAGTAAATATAATGTTAGGAGTATAAGAGGAAAAAACACAGAGTAAAAAAAAAAAAAAAAATCTTGCCCTGCCCTATGGATCTTACATAGAACGCTCTCAATAGATTTCAGTGTTGCTTTGATAACTTTTTTTGTTCGCAATGTACATATACCTTAAGATATAAACATTAAATGTAGAAAAAATAGAAAAATAAATTTAAAAAATAGAAAATAAATTTTCACAATATTTATCTTGCTAGTAAAAAAATAACTACATAGAATTTTTTTCCCCCAAAGGGGTTCAAAGTGCTTTTCAGCACATGAAACAAATTTGAAGGTCCAATTTCAGGATGTTGAGATAACAATTACAGTCGATTACTGTTCAGTTTCCTAACAACTAACATTTGGACAGTGCTTCAGAATTTATAGAGCACTTTCACATACTGCATATCATCGCATTTAATCCTCACACAATAGTTTCCTTACGTAGGTATTACTTACTTTTTTCCCTCTAGAAAATAAAGCTGAGGCTCAGTAATGTAAAATATGATCAAGGTTAC
Source organism: Rhinolophus sinicus (assembly GCF_057876585.1). Taxonomy (NCBI): domain Eukaryota; kingdom Metazoa; phylum Chordata; class Mammalia; order Chiroptera; family Rhinolophidae; genus Rhinolophus; species Rhinolophus sinicus. Next base: position 28,308,701 of record NC_142512.1, read on the forward strand.
TCAGTAAATAGGAGGTTCCTGACCCCAAATTCTGTTATCCTTCTCCTTGCCTGATGTTACAAAAAGTTTCAATGTACTCTATTGCATTGATCTTCATGTTTGATCTATTTCTTATGAAATTATTAATCTCCATTTTAAAATGAAAAAGAAAACAGAAGTTCTGAGAATTTAAGCAACTTGCCCAAAGTCAGTCAGCAGGTGGCATTGGAACATGTTTTGAAGTCTAATGGTAAGAGTCCATGTATATTGCCAATCAACTTTAAAGACTAAAATATGGAAATATTAATACATCAATCTACTTTACTACAGTTTACGTTGGCTTATACCAAGGATGGCACAAAGTAATTTTTTATTTTGCCTAACTTCTTCTGCTTTAAGTAATAATTCAGTTTCACAAGCAATACAATAAAGTCCTGGCTGGCAAGGAGGGTTACTTGGGTCCTTTTTCAGCAGATAAAAGAGATCAATATTTGAAAAGATGGTTAATATTTAAATATGAATACCATATGATAGTTTGAAAAAAGAGGAAATATACCAAGTCAATACTTGATACAAATTAATAACAATCAGTATTTAATGTCCTTACATCTTTTCAACTATATATGAATCACATATAAAAGATGATGGCATCTAGCTTAGTTTGCATAAATGACGTTTCCATGTACAATCTTATACTTTATAATAGGATGGGGCCAAATAAAACATTTTAATATTGAGTTTTATAAATATTGATGTAAAATAATTTAGTGTGAAATGATGAAATTTTGGGGAAAAGCATGAGAGAATCAAAATCATATAAATTGTTTAGAAAAGAAAGACCAATGTGATATATAGATGATGTATTACAGAGCTATATACTTGAAACCTATGTAATTTTACTAACCATTGTACCCCAAATAAATTTTAATGAAAAAAAGACCAAGATAAAAATACAAATTTGTTATAAAAGAGTACTAAAATATCTACATGACTGCCTTGTTAACAAATACTGCTTTTAATCAGTATTTACTTAGATTTTCAAAGGTTAATTTCTGAAAATAGTAAGTTTCATACAGCTTTTGTTTTCCTTCGAATATCTTGAAGCTTGTTTATTACAGAGTAGGATTTGGTATAAGATGGGTTGTTTTGAACCTAGTCCAAGAGTTTAGTTACTGAAAGCAGTTCATTATTATGTGGTTTCACCAATAAGGTGATCCACTGGCTCAGATCCCTTGGATATTATAACAAGGCTCCATTGTAGAGTACAGGAAGCCAGGCAGCTAATGGTTCGTTCTATCAAGTGAAAGCTTAAGAAACAGAATTCTTTTCTTTTTCTTTATAGGCATGAAAATTGTTTAAGGCTAGAGAATCATAAGTCTAGGTCATCAGTCTAATTTTCAATTTCCTGAAGTGATGTTCTTTATTGTATGTTTAATAGCTGTACAGATACTTCATGTTATGGTTTTAGCTTCCTTAGATATTCATTGTCTGTGGTCTTATTTTTTTATTATTAAAAAGTTCAATATTAATACTGCCTTTCTATTTACAAAGGATTGACTGCATTTGTCTATGGAAATAGATAAGAAACTACCAAGACTTCATAAAGGCTAAAGTAAAATCTTGTGTAACTCATTGATAAATATGAGATTAAAAAGAGCATGACCAAGAGTAATCGTGTGGTATTCATATACAAAAGAATGACACCACTGAGATTAAATGACTACAATAACCAGTCTTTCAAGTGATTTTACAACAGGCACTTTGGTTTCATGAAATTTTATAAGCAACCCTAAAGAATTAAATATTTCGAATGTGTTTTACTATAGGATAACAACATGACAAAGTCATACTGCAGGAAAACAATGTGAGAAAGCCTTTTTAAAAAAGTAGTATCTTGAATAGACGGATCATAATGAAGGCTAAATACAAACCCTTATGTGACCTTTGAAACAGTGCCAAAATAAAAACTATGTAATAATTAAATGCATTGTAGTAGCATATTAAGAGTTGTCATTAATTTCCAACACAACTACTGTGTTTCCCCAAAAATAAGACCTAGCCAGACAATCGTCTCTAATGTGTCTGCTGGAGCAAAAATTAATATAAGACCTGATCTTATTTTACTATAAGACTGGGTTAGAATATAACATAATAAATATATAGTATAATACTGGGTCTTAACACTAACTTTTGCTCCAAAAGACACATTAGAGCTGATTGTCCAGCTAGGTCTTATTTTCGGGGAAACACGGTATAACAAGTTTTAAATGATTCATCTAAATTTCGAAAGTCAAGTCATGAAACATCTACTCTTTACATTGTACCTTTCTTCCATGAATAAAGCCCTTTCTCCAAATGGTAGTTTCCTTGGTCTGTGGCCTGCATGCTCTATGTACTTTCAGCCCTTGAATAAATTCAGTAGTAGATAATTACTTCATATGCATTAAATGGGTAAATTACCTGATAAACATTTTCTATCTTAAATATCTCAAAAGCCTTAAAGAATAAACCAAATATTTTTTTCTTCTTAGTATATAACAATTCCTTATTGGTCGGTCTATCTATCTATCTATCTATCTATCTATCTATCTATCTATCTATCTATCTATCTATCAATCAATCATCAGGGGAGGCTTTGTATATAGTACCCCAGATATATGATTTACTCACTAATAATTGACGGCTGGTCATGTGCCAGATACTCTTTTAAATGCTTTTAATGTTTTAACTTATTTAACTCTCTAAAATATCTCTTTAAAAAGTATGTAATCACTAATGAAAATATCCTACCTCCTACTCTATTACAAGGTTAGTACTTTGCTCCTTGCAATATCCTCTTGGTCCAAGTTATAATCTGAGGAGACCATATACCTGTTTCAAAACTGACATCGTTGTACAAAATTTCAAAACATCTCTTGGAATTTCTAAAAGCTTGTGGCACATCTCTACATACATTCTAAGCAATGGAAATTTTTTGCCTTGGAGAGAATTATAGTTTGGAAAGAATAAATCTTATCTACTGAATAGGATGGTATGTGAGATCAAGTTGGATAATAATATTAAGTTACGACCAAAAAATAACATGCATGAGTTTTCTCATGTAGTTTACCAATTCTTCTAAAGGCAGTCTTAAGGGACTGAAAATGTTTTAATCACAGCACTGTTAAAATAAATATCTTGCTTCCTAAATTATTATGCACATATTCATGCAATTATTCCCTAAAGGTAGATGAGTGTCATTTCAATTTTTCTATAAAACGGTTTGATTTATTCTACTGATTTTGGAACAAAAGCAAATGAAAATTGATTTTCAGAGTAAAATAACATATATTCCTTTAAATTATAGATTTTTAAAGCTGAAAGGGATTTGCATGATTTTGTAGTACTAAATTCTGCATTTCACAGATGAAACATTCCCCAAGAGGCATAGTGATTGCCAACATGACTTAACAAATGAGTGGCAGAGCCAGGAATAGAGCCCAAGTCGCTTGTCTTCTACCTGGTATTCTTTTATTACCCCACTCCCTTTACCTGTGAATTAAGAGCTATAGCAGAGAGGAGAAATGGCTACACCCTTTCAAAACAATTTAGAAATTACTTTCTAATCTAGTGTTTTGTAACCTATTACTAACTGATCAACTAAAAAATTATATGATTCTAGTTAGGATCGAATTCCACCCAATTTATAGATGAATTCTTTAACTTGTAAATTATCAATTTAAATTTCTTTAAACTATGTTTAGAGATGTAACATCCAGTGCTACAGAGACAGTTAAACTGTATTCAACCTAAACACCATCAAAATAAAAGTAAACATATCCATATATAATTCATTTACCCAAATGAATATAAAAGAAACTTGACTGCTGGGAATTTTGACTTGAAAAGAATACCACATCCACAACTAGAACAGCTCATAAAATTTCAATTCAAATCACTCACAAGAAGCCTCAATGTCCATAGAAATAGCATGTTTCTTAGAAAAAAATCAGTGAATGCAGTTTTGGAACGACATCACAGAAGACCATCTTTTATAACCATTTTTGACCTGAAGTATAGCTTCATTCACAAAAACATGAACAAAGTCAAAATTTACAGAAAGGCTTACTGAGCTTTAAAGAAACATTTTTCAACTATAGTTACATGTTTGCATTTACTTATCAAATTTACATATAAAGTTTTCTATCTTAACAGTTGCAAAATTAAAGCCTTTATGCTAGAACATGTCACTTTATCCCCACAATGATGATGAAGCTAAATAATCAGACTTGAAAATTTGGAGTCCTTCATTTGGCATTTTATAACTTTACAGAAGTTTGCTTCACATTGTTTGTGGGAAACGAGTAAACTCGTCATATCGCCTCTAGTTGGAACCGGCAAAAATTTTGCAAAGTAAATAAATAGAGACCTCTTTTTAAACTAAAACACTGAAAGTTTCATAGAAAAATATCAAATAGATTGAAAGATATGAATATTTTACGGAAAGTCTAATTTTGGCGAGAAAATGTCAAAAAAGCCCCGCATTATGACGCGATTTGGCAGGGAAATGCCCGCATACAAAGTGTTAAAATATGCTTGATTTTGGTTTATCAAACAAATGTAAAACAACTTCAATTAAGAATGCATGCAGTTTTCTTCCTTAATTCTTAATTACTTATAAGTAGGCAGTTTAATACAGGAATAAACTTTTCAAGAACACTTAGATTTCTAAAAAAAAAATCTCAGATCAATTTGAGGTAAAATCTATAGTGAAACATGGCTAAGGTGTGCCTGAATTAGACAGCTATTAATGTTTATGTATCAGTACGAAAACAAGTGGATGAAGAATGCTACAAAATACAAATATTTACGTAAAATTTAAAGTGCCTTAGACAACTACACATCTTTGTGTAGTTGATTGATTTTAAATTGCATTTAGCTAAGGAAGACTTGTTGGAGAAAAATATTTTGTATGAATCACTATCAAAACTCAAGGATGGTAAAACTTACATTTCTGAACATTTAAAAACTCTAATGATAATGAATTAAAGTGGAAAATATACTTCAAATTTTTAAAAAATGACACCACTTATCCAATGTATAAATTATCATTTATGATGGTTTAATATAACCACAATGACATATTTTTATAGCTTGACAGTTAAGTATTATTATCTAACACCAGGGAACAGACCTTTATTTTTTGAAGAAGACCGTTCAAAGTTCTTTATATCCATTTCACGAGTTTCCCCCAGTTCCAATTCATTTATACAAGTTGTTTTTTACATTACTACCAATGTCATCAACTTTACTGTCTTTAATATGCATGACTGTATTCAATTTGGCATCTGTGCAATCCTCAGCTTCCATTTCCCCGACTGAATCTATTCCATTCATAGTCCTAACTTCAAAAAGATCTTCAGCTAGGACACAATTTGAATTATTAGCCAATCTATTATCTCTGTCAGTTTCAACTAGTTCATTTTTTTCTTCATTTGTATCTACAGGGTCATAAAGTTCAGGTGTGAAGTAGATAGAGTCATCTTCTGCTTCTGTTTCACAATCTCTATTTGGAGTGGAAAGTTTAGTTTCTTCACTTACTAGAGACAATTCAATGCCTGGATCCAGGGTTTCTTCACAGCCGAGCAGCTGTTTGGAATGATCTTTTTCAAGAAGAGCAGCATCAATATTTATTGATGAAATAGTGGTTTCTGACTGAGTGCATGGTCCAAGTGATGTGTTTATGCTCAGAGACGAGGACTCAAATTTATCTGGGAGTGGCAAATCCGTTTTACATCCCTTTTCTGTTTTGAAAGTGGAAGAACTAGAGGCACAGTCCTCTGATGACCTAAATTTAGGTGGTGTTGTCAGAATTTTACTAGTAAGCTGCTGTCCCAAAGAATTAAAGCTAGACCAGCTAATTCTCTTCGTTTGTTTGTTAAAGGTTGGGCTTGTGGATCTGGATATCACAACTTTTTCTGCTTTCACTGCCTGGGCAGATTCTTCCAATAATACTGGATCATCTATGAATACAAAAATTGAAGATTGTTAACTTTCTGCACCTAACATAACAATTGTTCTATTAAAATGATTTTTGTTAGAAATACTACAACTATATAGGATACATAATTTTGAGCCCACAACCAGTAGTAGCAGGATTTTCATCTTAGAAGGTAAAACACAAAATGTTAATTCTGAAAGGAATCTTAGGTCTCCAGTGATTCCCAACCCAAGTTAAAATACTGTCTGATAAATTATCAAATTTGACGCCAAGGATCTCAGGAATGAGAAAAGGAGAAGTAAAGAGGAAGATGGCTGAGTAAAGGAGGGAACAGGCTGTAAAAATTTGCCTTGAAAATCCACCAACAAATGATTAAAAAGAAACTGATCTAGATTAATTCCCTTAGGGAGACTGACAACCAGAAAGACTAAGATGTAAAACTGGTTAATTAGACCCGAACTAGAACCTACGTTTCCTGATTACCAGTATAATGGCCCTGAATTCACTATGACGTTTATTTAGGATAGAAGCATATATTATAAAATATTTTTAAATGGGTACATTAAACTATTATCATATATTAATTAAAACAATTGAAATAACTTCCAATGATATAAACCACAAACTTTGTCAATAAGAGGCCAGACATTAAATATTTTAGGTTTTGTGGGTCTATTGTATCTATCTCAACTACTCAATTATGGTCTTCTAGTATAATAATAGAACTAGTCAAGTCTGCTGTTATATACAATATGGAAATAAATGGGCGTTGAGTGTGTCCCATTTAACTTTGCAAAAATCAGACAATAGGCCAAATTTGGTCCATAGGCCAGTTTGCCAATCCTTGATATAGACCATTATATTTTAATATATTTTAAAATATTTTTTATCATTTAGAACAAATGACTTTTACTTCCCTAACCTAAGAAATTCATGTAAAAAAATCTATAAATTAGACCAATTTTTAAAATACATCTACCATTTGTTTAGTACTTTATAACGCTGTGATATTGGTCATGTTGTTAGATCTTCACAACCCAACCTGGAGCGATAGGCAACAGATAATTCTTTTTCTATTAAGACTCAAAAAAGTTAAATGACCTGCTAGTTAGTGGCAAAGCTTGTTAGTAGAAAACCAAAAAATATACTCAGGTCTCCTGACAAGAGTTTGTTACCATTCCAATCAATACACTATATACTATTTCATTAATTTATGGTAACACTTTGTATTACAAACCAATATATTTAAGGAAATTAATCTATAACAATATCATTTCACTAAATACAATGCAATACTTCTCTAGCAAATGTAAATGGACAGAACTTTTCATACCTTTATCCTTTCTGGAGGTGATGTCACTTGGTAGAGAAGAACTTTCAGTTATCATTTTAGGACACTCTAGTTCTTGGACACACATTTTTGCTTCATCATCCCTAGGACTTTCTGGTGATGGATGACTTGCTGCTTCTAATAAATAAGTTGAGGCATTGTCCTTCAAACAGGCCACTTCAAGTGTAAACTCATTGTCCTGTACAGACTTTCCATCCTTTTTGAATACATTAGTGACCTTTTGGTGCTTTTTGGAAAACTCAGCCAAGGACTCCAGTGCACTTTCAAAGGTTGAATGGTGCTGAATCTGCTGCCGTATCCATTTAGAAAGTCCTAAGGAAAAAGTAAATCCAGAAAGAAATGCTGATTTTTAATTACTAAGATATTATATATTAAGAAAAAACTTAGATAATTTTTCTCATGAAGTAATCTACTTGAATTTAGAGTATATAGAATGGTTCTCAGTGTTTTTCCTGTTTTTGACCTTCATATGTACAATATGCTCATGTATCACTAACATTTCTCTTTATATGCAGCGATTGTCAACTGAAGGGAGGGAAAAGGCAGTGGGAGAAGAGTGAGGAGGGGGAAATATATTATTCGTCAGTTTAAAATAACTGGGGAATAAGGCCAATTCAATTCCAATATAATTCCCCACAAAAAGTGCCTTCCTTTTAATTGTAGGGAAACTAGAATTTGTAAAGAACACAATCTTCCATTCCGACTTTCTAAATTTGATACCTTTTGCAAAAATTCAAGATTCCAGTCTCATAGGTTCTTTTTTGCTCCTCTTTTCCTTTAATTCTAAATATTTCTTAAACTTTTCTGGGGGAGAGTGTGTAAAAAGAATAACACTGTTTTATGGGCAAATCATGTCACATGTAAATATTAAATAATTATTTTTTAATACACAAATAATCAAGTAGTAAGGGACAAGATTTGACCTGTGACATGAAAACTGCACAAAATTGAACCATATCGAATACAATATATTTACAGTATGATTCACTTCAGAATGAAATTAAAACAGGTATTTGAATTTTTAGAAAATAAATGTTCTCTATTGATGTTACTAAACTATCATCTTTTGGAGTAGTTAAAAAAAATCACTATGGTATTTTAAGATTAGGGAAAGAAAAGATAGGACTTCAAGCAACTTGAAATTCCATTTTAAAAACATTCCTTTAGTTTTTTTCCCTCAGTGGAGTTTTCCCCCTATTTTTATGCAAATTGATTTAAAACTGAATCATCACAAGGAGTTAGTATGCTTAGATAAGGAAAGATTTCACTCTTTGAGTCTCAGAAAAAATAAAAATATCTCAACAAAACTGAACTATAATGTAAAAGTTTAAGTTCTAGATTTTAAAATAAGAAAACAAAATTAAATAAGCATTTCCTTTTAAGTGCTTTGGTTTTCTTTTCTAAAAGGAGAAAATAATTATACCAAGTAAAAATACAAAATTTTCCTAAATTGAAAAAGTTTAGTACTATAATTATACCTCTTTCATTTTAACCTTTTTGTAATCAAAGAAAGCCTTTTCAGTGTAAAATATCAGTTTGCTTTTGAGACTTAAAAGAATCTGAGCTCCACCTGCTGACTAAACATAAGCACTTAACATTTTGCTTTTAGTTATGTCTTGACTTACATACGATGGCTGGCTTTACATACAAAGGGAAGAAGACAAATGAAGAAGCCTTTGTTACTTTAATCCAGGTGGATACGTGTTAATATCAAACCAAATATAATAATTAGGCTCTGAAATGGAAAAAGTATAGTCCATACCCATAGACAGCTAATCTGAAACAAATTTAAAATTTAGCATTTCTTCATTATAGTATGAACTTTTCAGCATTAAATATAATAATAAAGATGCAAATATGTCCAACAGTTTTTTAATAACTGATGGATTCCTGGTGTTGACTTTGAAGGGACCATGTTACCATGTTTCCCGAAAATAAGACGAAAATACAATATTATATTATATTATCTAAGACCCAGTCTTATATTGTATTAAAATAAGACTGGGTCTTATATTAATTTTTGTTCCAAAAAACGCATTAGAGCTGATGGTCCAGCTATGTCTTATTTTCGGGGAAACACGGTATTGCTGAATAAAAATTACAAAGGCTCCTCAACTTATGATGGGGTTATGTCTCAATAAACCCACCATAAGTTGAAAATATCCTAAGTTGAAAATGAATTTGCACACACCTAACCTACCGAATATCATAGCTTAACCTAGCCTAATACCTCAAACGTGCTCAGAACACTTACATTAGCTAAGAGTTGTGTAAAATCAGTTAACATGAAGCCTATTATATAATGCCCAGTATCACTAGATAGTACCCTGCCACATATCACTATCCCATGAAAAGATAAAAATTCAAAATTCAAAGTACAGTTTCTACTGAAAGTGTATCACTTGTACCATTGTAAAGTTGAAAAATCCTAAGTCAAACCAGTGTAAGTTGGGAACCATCTGAATAGGTACATAATATGCCTTCATTTGATTGAGGGAAAAATGACCATCTATTTGATTTTGCAGCATGCAATGGTGTTTTCCTTTTAGAAAATACTAACTCTGACATAAACTCTATAATAACTGAAGCTTTTCTAAACCAACCAACCAACAACAAACCTCAACATATCCCAGAATGAAAGAATAAAGAATCCTAAACAGCCAAAGGAGATGTGTTTGTGTGCTTAAATGTAAAAACTTAATATTTCTTAGAAAATTCATTTCTATACAACAGCATTTTCTCTGACAATGATAAATTATTACTATGTTACTGAGTCAAATCCCACATTCTATGAAATTGGAGGATCCTAATTGATTAATACTATTTTGGTAACTCACCAGATTCTCCTCTATAAGGATTTTTTGGTAAACATATAAGCATTAAAAGGCTAGATTTCTGGTCAAAATGAATTATACATGTTTGATCTAATAATTTAAATTCTCTGTCCAACTCTTTGTCTTTAAAAATGGAAGTCATGAAATAACAAAGATTGTTATCAATTCTTTCTCGAAGCCCAGTTGAGAATCTTACCAGATATATATCGACTTGGATTGCTCCTGAAACGATCATCCACTAGAATAAGAGCTCCCCAATCATTTTTGTGTCGAATACACCTATGCAAAATAAGGAGAAAATAAAGTAGGTATAATTTTGAAAATAAAATCTAAATTTCTAGTGGGACAGACAGAAGACTGAGGAAATCAATGATGTGTCAGTTATATATTCCTTTAATCAAAGTCGTTATGATGAACAAGGTTATAGAAACTACTCAAAGTGTATAAAAACTCTCCTACTTCTGTCAGCTACTGATAACTTACAGCCCAAAATGTTATATGCACTCTATTTTGAAAGTCAAAAAAAGAGAAAATATTTTCCAAAACCTTCCTTAGCCACATAGATTATCTTTTACCTTATATATTATATTAGTTGTCGATTTTATTCTAGTTTAATGAGTTTTATCATGAATGTTTAATTTTATAAATAAATTTGATATGCACCAGTTGATATGCTCAAGCAGTTTTTCTTCTTTAGACTGGTGGATGACACTGGCAAAAATTTGAATATTCAGCCAGCCTTTCATTCCTGGGATAATCACACATGGTCATGGTGCACTATTCATTTTATAGATTATTGGATTTGATTTGCTAACAATTTTATATTAAAAAATAATTTTTAAAAAGTAAGAGTACAATTCAGAAATTTTTAGTACATTTACAAGGTTGTACAACCTATACCATTATCTATTACGGAACATTTTTATCTCATCAAAAAGAAACCCAAGCTCATTATTAGTCACTTTCAGTTACCCCAATTATTCTCTCTAATCCCTGGTGACCACTAATCTACTTTCTGTCTCTATAAATTTGCCTATTTTGGACATTTTCTATAACCAGAATCATACAATATATGGCATTTTGTGTCTAGCTTCTTTCATTTAGCATGTTTTCAAGGTTACTTGCATTGTGCATCAGTACTTCATTCTTTTTTATGGCTGAATAATATTCCACTATCTGGATATACCGCAATTTGTTGATCCATTTATAAGTTAATGGGCATTTGGGTTGTTTCCACCTTTTGATGATTATGAATAATGCTATTATGAACATTTGTGTACACATTTTGTGTGTGTACATGTTTTTCATTCTCTCGGATATATACCTGGGAGTGGAATTGTTGGATTGTATGGAAAATCCATGTTTAACTTTGAGGAACTACCACTTTTTTCCAAAGCTGTCACACAATTTTACACTGCCATTAGTTATGTATGAGATTTCCAATTTCTCCATTTCCTCACCAACACCTGTTATTGTCCATCTTTTCATTATATGTACCCTAGGAGATGTGAAGTGGTATTTCATTGTGGTTTTAATTTAAATTTCCGTATGACTAATAATGTTAAGCATTTTTTGATGTGCATACTAGCCACTTGTGTATCTTTCTGGAGAAATGTTTATTCAAACATTTAAAAATTGCATCATTTGTCTTTTTATTTTTTAATTCTAAAGTTCTTTATATATTCTGGACAGTAGACCCTTTTCAGATACATGACTTGCAAATATTTTCTCCCATATGAGTTGTTTCCATTTCTTAATTGTCCTTTAAAGAACAAAAGTTTTAACTTTGACAAAGTCCAATTTATGTAATTTTTAAAAAGCTGCTTGTGCTTCTGATGTCAGGTTTAAGAAATCATTGCCTAATCCAAGGTCAGGAAGATTTACAACTTGTTAGTCTTTGATGCATTTTGTATTCACTTTTGTATATGGTGTGGACATGAGGTAGGGTCTAACTTCATTCTTTTGTATGGGCTATCCAGTTATCCCAGTATCATATGTAAAAAAGACTATTCTTTCCCCATTGAACTGTCCTGGCACTTTTGTCAAAAATCAATTCACTGTCAACGTATGGGTTTGTTTCTGGATCTTCAATTGTATCCCTTGTTTTATATGTCTATATTATGCAGTAAATAACAATCTTGATTATTGTACCTTTGCAGTAAGTTTGAAATTGAAAATTGTCAGTTATCCAATTTTGTTCTTTTTCAAGATTTTTGTGGATATTCTGGGTCTCTTTCAATTTCCATATGAATTTTGGGATCTACTTCTCAATCTCTGCAAAAAATCCAGCTGGGACTTTGGTTGGGAATGCATTGAATCTGTAGATCAATTTGGGAGAGTATTTCTATATTAACAAGTCTTCCAATCCATCATCATGGAATACTTCATTTAGAAGTTTCTTTCAACAATGTTCCACAGCTTTCAGTGTATAAGTCTTGCATTTTTTTTTTTTTTTTTTGTTAAAGTTATTCCTAAGTATCTTATTCTTTTTGATGTTATTATAAATGGAATTTTCTTAATTTCATTTTTAGACAGTTCATTCCTAGGGTACAAAGATGCAATTGAGTTTTGTTTACTGAATATGCATCCTGTAATCTTGCTGAACTTGTTTATTAGCTCTATCACTATTTTTATAAATTCCTTAAGATTTCTATGTAGATTATCATACGATTTGCAAATTTAAAGATAATTTTGCATTTTTTACAATATGCTTATTTTTTTCTTTCCTAATTGCTTATAACCTCCAATACAACACTGAATACGAGTGGTCAGAGAGGATATTCTTATTTTGCTCTCAAACTTAGGGGAAATTATTCAGTCTTTCACTGTTAAGTGTAACTATAGGTTTGTCACAGATGCCCTTTAGGGTTAAGTAACTATATATACACTTCTATTCCTACTTCGTTGAGTGTTTTATCATGAAAATGTGTTGGATATCGTCAAATATTTTTTCCTCATCTTGAGATCATGTGGTTTTTGTATTTTATTTGAATAGGGTGTGATTAATTTTAGTTGAAGCAACTAAATTGGTTGGCTGTTGACCAACCCTGCATTCCTGGGATAAATCCACTTGGTCACGGTGTATAATCCTTTTAGTAAGTTGCTGGATTCAGTTTTCTACTTTTCTGTTGGGGATTTTAAGGTCTTCTAAGGTCTTTCCTGAGCACGAGCATCTCTTTGGTTATGTGCACAGTCCTACACACGTGTGGCCCATTAAAGTCCCAGGAACATGTCAGAAAATTTAAAGCCCCCTATGGACATCTCATTTCCTAGTTTTTCCCTTTAAGCTTTTTAGTTAGCCTATTATTTGCCCCAATTTCATTCATTGTCTCATGAAGCAATGGCCTGAGTAAGCTTTAAGTCAAGTCAAATAAAGACAGCCTTGTGAATGGTGTCTTCCAGGGAACCACCAGACAGGTTCCATAACAATTCTCCAAGAATAAGATCCAGCCCCTCCTGTGGTTGGCATGTTACTGGCTTTCACCATGATTTAGGGCTACTGTGAACTTTCTAGAAGAGATCATATAGAATTGGTGTTATTTCTCCTTGCCTATTGAGTAATATTTGCTAGTGAGCTCCTCTGGTGGAGATTTTTTTCAGAGGGCTTTAAAGTATGAATCACATTTCTTTAGTAGATAGAGGGCTATTCAGGAATATTTCATTGAGTTTGGTAGTTTGTGGGTTTTTGGGAATTAGTCCATTTCATCTAAGTTGTTGAATGTATGTATATATAGTTTTTCCATATTATCCTTTTAAAGACTGTGGTATATACAGTAATATCATGTCTTTCATTCCAGATATTGGTAATTTGTGGTTTCTCTTTTTGTTTCTTGTTAATTTACCTATAGGTTTGCTGATTTTATTGATCCTTTTAAAATTGATTTTTTTAGTTCCATTGACTTCATTTTTTTTGTTTTGTTTTCAATTTCATTGATTTATACTCTCATCTTTATTAATTCCTTTTTTCTGTTTGCCTACATTTATTTTGCTCTTCTTTTTCTAGCTTAAGGTGGAAGCTTAGATTATTGATTTGAAACCTTTCTTTTTTAAAAAGTAAGTATTCAATGATGTTATAAATTTCCCACTGAGTACTGCTATAGTCGCAGCCCATGAATTTTGATACGTTGATTTTCATTTATTCGTTCAAAACATGTTCTAATTTTCCTGTTCTACTATGAATTATTTAAAAGTATATTAACGTTTAAGTATTTGAACATTTTTCTATTAGATTTCTGTTATTGATTTCTAGTTTAAATGATTAATTCCGTTATGGTTAGAGAAACACACAATGATTTCTGAAGCTTAAAGAATTTTTAAGTTTATCACCTGGGATATGGTCTATATTGGTAAAAGTCCCTTGTACACTTGAAAAGATGTTTATTGTTACTGTTGGGTGCTCTATAATGTCAATTCAATGCAGTTGTTTAATAACATTATTTAACTCTTCTATATCTTTATTGGTTTTGTCTACTACTTCTATCTATTACTGAGAGTTACCTTCAAGTCTATACCCACAACTGTAGTTGTATATTTGTCTATTTCCCTATTCAGATCTGTTAGTTTCTGCATCATTGTATTTTGACGCTGTTTTTAGGTGCAACTCTACTTTAACTGAAACTTTAGAGTGCTCCCAATTCCTAAGATTTTCCATGCCTGAATCTGGAGGATCTTGTGAGCTTTTACGACTGTAGATTTAAATTTCAGCTTTCTCTAGCCTGCTAAGTCATTCAATCATTCATCTGTTTTCCAGTGTTCAAAATTTGTTGACATCTCATCTGTTGTTGTCCCCTCTCCCATTCTTTTTAATTTTGTAGGTTTGACATTTTTATTCCTTTACCCTCATGGGATTTTAAACGGGGGTACAGATTAACGTAAATGTTCAATTTTTCCACAGAGACATTGAAAAATCTAAATTTTATACGACATTCTTTCTTGATATAATTTTCAAGTAATCCATAGGTTCTAAGGCATCAGACCATAAAAGTGGGCAGAATGGGAAGATGGATATTGCCAATATTATAGAACAGTGTTGAAAATCAACAGGAAGTTCAGATGCTTCTCTATTTTGATTACGTTATGATCTTTGTTTAAAGTGTCCTATGGCAGAAAGGCATTGAAGTTAACAAAGCAGTTCAGAGAAAAAGGTTTCACCTTTTCATTTTTCCATTGTTTTCATACTGCCTTGCTCAAATGAATTATGCCCACTTGAGACAAAGATTATACTTTTAGTAAAGTAAACCTGTTAAGAAACTCAGTGCAGTCACAAAACCACGGTACATTCCCGAAAGCTACTATTATATTTCATAGACTAATATTATTTCAAATACTCTAATATTCCCATGTGAGCTTTAAAAAAAAAAAGATAACATGTTTTAAAACTCAATTTGTTTCTTTTTACTTTAGAGTCTCTAGACATATCCCTTATAAGAAGACTGCCTGAGTATAGCATCTTTTATGTCAATCCATACATGAGTGTTTTATCAAATGATATAAAACAATTCACTTGATTTTTAAATGGAATATGTTTCTTTGTAAGTTGTTACTTGTTGACTGAAAATCAGTACGATGACAGTTGGGCTACCCATTTTTTAATTAATAAAATACTAAAACTACTAATACTATATTATAATACTAATACTATTATTATTATAATACTAATACTATTATACATCAGTATTACAAACACATGCTTTTTATGAAATTCTAGAAAAATGTGTTTTGAAGTTCTAGAAGCGATCGGGCCAATATGGTACAGTGGGAAAAGCAGTGAACCTGGCATTTTTACTAATTCAACAAGCATTAATTGAGCCCCTATACCCCAAGCTGAGACATAGTTGGTTGCTGAGAATGCAACAGAGATATAAACAGGCTATTATAATACAATGAGATATATGCCATGATAGGGATAATGTATAAAATGCTATAGGTATCCTAGGGAGTCAATAATTCTAGTTGGAGAAGAAAAAAAAATCATGTCCTTCATAAAGGACATAATTTTCAACTAGGTTTTGATTGGTAAGCTTGCCAAATGAATTTTATGGTAGCTTGTATGCCAAGGCAGAGAGTGATGAAAGGATATGGTATGTTTAATAGTGAGATTACGTTTAATGGTGAGAACTTTAGTTCTCAAAAAGTAAGATACAAACATACAGTCATGAGTCACTTAATGACAAGGATATGTTCTGAGAAATGTGTCATTAGGTGATGTTGTCATCGTGTGAACATCAAAGACTGCATTTCCACGAACTTGGCTGTATGTTATAGCCTGTCGCTCCTAGACTACAAACCTATACAGCATGTTATCGTACTGAGTACTATAGGCAATTGTGAAAAAATGGTTAAGTATTTGTATATCTAAACATAGAAAAGGTACAGTACAGTAAAAATATGGTATAAAAGACCAAAAATGATACACCTATATGACACTTATCATGAATGAGCTTGTAGGATTGGGAGTTGCTCTCGGTGAGTCAGTGAGTGGTGAGAAGGCCTCGGACACTACTGTACACCACTGTAGACTTTATAAACACTGTCCCACAAGCCCTACCCCTGCTTCGTTGTGACAGGGTCAGAAAGAACACAGCAAAGCTGTCAATGCTGCTCCATGCACAGGGATGTAGGCTGGACTGATAAGAAATATCAAGGAGAAACTGGCTGGGTAAGGACTAGATCAGCATGACAGTTTGTGACAGTCAGGAAGGCGTGAAAAGTGGCCTGAGGCTCAGTAGGAACAGGAAATCAAGATGGAGAGATAAAGAAACACAAGGGAATGGCATGGCAATGTGGTTTTGGCTATTGCATGTTGGAGCGGTGGTCAGATTGGGAACTTTTGGTATTCATAAAAAAAGAGGATTTTTAACATGGAGAGGGTGTAGAAATGTGAACTCAATATTTTGACTTTGAAAATTTGTTTTTGGTTCCATTGACCCTGTCTGGCAGAAAGGGCTCTCTCTGGCATTGAAATGATGGAAGAAATACTTTACATTATTACAACCTGAAAATATTTCCAAAGTACAGGGATAGGCTGGCTCTACACTACCACAGAAAGCTTTTACTAAAGTGGCAGTGGCACTTAATTCTTGTGAAGATAGTTCTTGCGGACCTGTGTCCTTGTACAGGATCTTAGGTCCTCAACAAAGTATTTATAGCAATATACTCTGAAGACCATCAGGCTAGATCTGAGAGGGCTATAATGCCCTCTGAATGTGTAGCGATGGAGAAACAGGCTCCCCCATGCTGAAACAGGTTAGTGGCTGACTGACTCGGATATAATCTATGTGTTCTAAACTGAGGTGCTGTGAGTATGAGGGAATCGATTGTCAAGCCCCGCAGATATAGCTCCCATCAGAGAAAAAAAAAATTCCTCCTGAACCATGTATTATTCCATTTCTTACAGGAAAGCTCCACTATAATCTTATGGGTTCATAAGCTGTCCATCATTGACTGAAATGTCGTTGTGTGATACATGACTACTTTGGCTTCAAATGGTTTCTTGAAATTCAAGACATTGCTTATATGAAAAGGAAAAATAATCAACCGAGGTAAGAATATTTATTTTCCTGAAGTGAAGCACAGTGTAACTAAGTCAATAATTTTAAATGTATATTTAGGCTCCCCTAAAAACTATTTGCTAAATATTAAAACTCAAAGGAAACAAAACAAAACAGGCCAATTAACAGGGAGAGACAAAGTAAGCAGATGAAATGCTTTAAGAACAATTTGCAGTGCAACTTGATGCCAAGCACCAATGGAATTTCTAGGCAGAGAAGGGCAACAGCTTAACCATATTAGATGAACCATAAAACTGACTCATTCAGTTTGAGGAGAAACACCTACAGAATACCAATCTCAAATGATGGGGAGGAAAGCAGGTGATGTGTTCTGGGATTTATATCCAGCTATTGCAGTTCTATGTCATCAGCTATATGTAAATCTGAATTCAAATGCAATCTGGTCTGCTTATGTGTAAATGGGCTAATGTGAGTGAACAAAATACAGGAGGAAAATCTAAATTTTGAATTGGTCAGATACTGGTTAGCTGTGGGTCTTCTGACTGAACTGAAAATATGTCAAATGGTCGTTTTCATGATTTTACTCTTAACCTATGTTCTTTTATTTGAGTTATTGGAATGCCTTACAGCCTCAAAGGAAAAATTGTTAAATGGTTAAACTAACTAAAATTTCATAGAGAATATAAAATATTAAATTAGATTAAAAATCTAATTGTAGTGTTTATAAATTAAACATTTGTATCATATAATATGAAATTATGATATAAAACATTGATTTAAAAACTACTTCCACAAAGTACAAAACCTTAGAAAAAGGAGTATCATAATTAAATTTTATTGTTGGTGTTAATTCTTTAGTGTCACAAGCATGGTTTGTTTTAACCATCTTGAATGGTTTGTTTTTTACCCATAAAATCACCATCTGAGTTCTGATAATCATAGATAAATTTTTATTGTTTGAAGGTAAGCCTCTATAAACATTTACTGAGCACCTTTGAGTGGCATTTGTTTGACCAATCAAAAATTTTCTTTAAACTTTAGCAATTTTGACTTTTATTTTTGAGTTTCATTCATTCCATTCTTTTCAATTTTCACTTGTGACATCTATCATTGAACATATACCAGTTCCCAGGGTTCTAGTGAAATAAAATTCTATCAAATTTATTATAAGGAGTAAAGTAGCAAGACTAGATCTACATATAGCCTTGATCACAGATAATATTATAGTAATATTACATTAAATTTCACTCCACTTACCTACCCAGGGCCTGGTTTAATGCCCTGTATGCTTGAATTTCATACCATTGACGACCAGGTAAAAGACCTCTCAATTCTGAATGCTGGTCATTATATTGTCTCTTTAGATTAACCTAATAATTTAAAAAATATATTAAAAATATAGTAGATAATTAAAGCTCATTAAAAAAACCCATATTAACTTTTAATATCAAACATCATTTTATTAAGGTAGAGAGATTTTGTTTTGCAGTACTAAATTTGTTTCAGTTCATTTAAAACAATTCTACTCATCCTAACATTCCCTGAAATCCTATATGTACACAATTAATTGGCTTTGTGGTGCTGTCAATCAGTTGCATTGAGAAATAATTTACATAATATAAAATTCACAAACTTTCACTATACATGGAGATAAGTTCTGGTAAATACAGTCATATAATCACAATCAGAATGGAGAATATTTTTAGCATCCGAAAAACTTCCCTTCTGTCCCTCCCTTTTCAGTTAATCTTCTTCACTGCTGACCCTGTTTACCAATGATCTGCTTTCTGTTTTGCCTTTTCAAGAATTCCATGTAAAAGTCACACGGTATGTAACTGTTTCTGTCTTTTGTCGTTTAGCACAATGATTTTGGAATTTATTCATGTTGAAAAGTGCATCAGAAGTTCATTCTTTTAAGTTTATGCAGTCTGATAATCTCTGCTTTTTAACGGGGATGTCTAGACCGTTCACATTTAATGTAATTATTGTTACAATGTGGCATAAATCCACAGCGACAGAATCCACATTCTTCTCAAGTGCACATGAAGATTATATGTTGAGCCACAAAACAAGTCTTAAGAAATTTAAGAAGATTGGAATCAGATCAAGTATATTTTTCAACCACAATAGTATGAAATTAGAAATCAATAACATGAGGAAAACTGGAATATTCACAAATATGTGGAAACTAACACACACCTGAACAACCAATGAGTCAAAGAAAAAAATCAAAAGAAAGTGAAAAAATAAAGATCTCAAATAAACTAACTTTAAACCTTAAGAAACTAGAAAAAGAAAAGCAAACTATGTCAAAGTTATCAGAAGGAAACTAAGATGAGAGCAGAAACAAATAAAATAGAGACTAGAAAAATCAATAAAATTCAGTTGATTTTTTAAAAAAGATAAACAAAACATCATTTTTTGCTAACCAAGTTAAAAAAAACACTTTAAATTATAAATGAAAAGAGTAAACCAAGTAAAAAATAAAACACTCAAATAAAATTATAAATGAAAGAGTAGATTAAAACTCATACTACAGAAATACAAAGGATCATAAGAGACTACTATGAACAATTATATGCCAAAAAATTAATAACCTAGAAATGGATAAACTCCTAGAAACATACAACTAACTAAATGTTGCCATTTAGTTGTCATTTAAACCAAACGACTATTTGATGAAGAAATAGAAGATCTGAACACACCTAAAACAAGTAAAGAGATTGAAGCAATAATTTAAAAATCCCACAACAAAGAAAAGCCCAGGACCAGATGGCTTCATTGGTGGTCGGTCTACCAAGCATTTAAGGAAGAATTAACACTAATGCTTCTCAAATGCTTCTGAAATATTGGAGAAGAGAGAATACTTCCAAACTCATTTTAAGGCAGCACTACTCTCATACCATAGTACAAGGTATGATAAAAAAATACGGTGAATGTTTAAATTTTTAAAAAAAATTATTACAGTAAAAGACACATTACCATTAATCCCCCTCAAAATACTCTCCCTCATTTCAAACACACTTATTCCATCATTCTTGCCACTTTCTGAAGCAGTTCTGGAAGTCCTCTTTCGTACGTATCTTTAGTTGCACTGTTGTGACTGCCTTAATGTCCAGACTTGATTCAAAATATTTACCTTTCATGGTAATTTTGACTTTGGGGAAAAGCCAGAAGTCGCACGGTGCCAGATTTGGTGAATAAGGTGGATGAGGACACACCGTAATGTTTTTATTTGACAGAAATTG
The DNA here is from genome assembly GCF_057876585.1 of Rhinolophus sinicus. Lineage (NCBI taxonomy): Eukaryota > Metazoa > Chordata > Mammalia > Chiroptera > Rhinolophidae > Rhinolophus > Rhinolophus sinicus. The sequence goes on from NC_142512.1 coordinate 28,329,604, forward strand.
CCATATAACAAAAGCAATGTGTGACACGGAACCTTTCTGTTGAGATCAGAAAATATGGTGAATGCTATTGCTGAGTGCCATCCAACAGAAAGGCAGGGATCTTCAATACCGGGAGCGGTGTGTCAAACCTTAGTAACAGTGTGTGACAAGTTTCAACTTGGTCGGTGTAGTCAGTTGAGTGTGAGCTACAGTTGAGAGAAGGTGTGTTTTAAAGTGTGCCGTAAATCATCCTCCATCATGCCAACACTCTGTGTCTCACATCGCTTCTGGTATACGGCAATTTCTGTCAAATAAAAACATTATGCTGTGTCCACATCCACCTTATTCATGGGATCTGGCACCGTGCAACTTCTGGCTCTTCCATAAGGTCAAAATGATTCAGGACAACAAGGCAGCCATGACAGTGCAACTAAAGACACTCATGAAAGAGGACTTCCAAACTGCTTCAGAAAGTGGCAAGAACGATGGGATAATTGTGTTCGAAGCGAGGGAGAGTATTTTGAGGAGGATTAATGGCAATGTGTCTTTTACTGTAATAAAATTTTTAATTTCAACATTCACCATATTTTTTTATCACAGCTCGTGTAAGGACACTACAAAATAAAATTATGGGCCAATACTCCTGATAGACACAGTTCCAAAAATCCTGAACAAAATACCAGCAAACTAAATTCAATAGCACATTAAAAGAATCATATGCTGTGATGAAATTGGATTTATCCCTAGAATGCAAGATTGGTTCAACACACAAAAATCAATAAATATAATACACATTAACAGAATAAAGGATAAAAATCATATAATCATTTCAACAGATGCAGAAAAAGCATTTGACAAATTCAACACCATTTTATAATAAAAACTCTCAACAAATTAGGTATGGAAGGAATGTCTTTCAATATAATAAAGGTGATGTAGACAAGTCCAAAGATAGCATCATAGTTGATACTGAAGAGCTGAAAGCCCTTCCTCTATGATCAGGAACAGGACAAAGGTGCCCAATATCACCACTTCTATTCAACAAAACTGAAAGTCCTAGCCAGAACAATTAAAATTTAAAAAGTAATCAAAGGCATCCAAACCAGAAAGGAAGAAGTAAAATTATCTGTTTGCAGATACTACGATCTTATGTGTATTGGAGAGGCTGTGGGGAAACAAAAACCCTTGTACACTGCTGGTGGGAATGTAAATTGGTACAACCACTATGGAAAACAGTATGGAGGTTCCTCAAAAAATTAAGAATAGAACTACCGTATGATCCAGCAATCTCTCTTCTTGGTATCTACCCAAAAATTTGAAAACATTTATTGGTAAAGATATGTATATCTCTATGTTCACTGCAGCATTATTCATGGTAGCCAAGACATGGAAATAACCCAAGTGTCCTTCAATGGATGACTGAATATAGAAGATGTGGTACATATACACAATGGAGTATTACTCAGCTATAAGATGAAATACTGCCATTTGTAACAACATGGGTGGATTCTAAGAATTTCACGCTAAGTAAAATAAGTCAGATAGAAAAGGATAAGAACCATATGATTTCACTCATATGTGGGACATAAAACACAACAGATGAACAACAAAACAAATAAAACCTCATTGACACAGACAACAGAATGGTGGTTACCAGAGGGGAAGAGACTGGGGGAGGTTGGAGATGGTAAAGGGGGTCAAATATATGGTAATGGAAGGAGAATAAACTTTGGGTGGTAAGCACACAAACAGGCAGATGATATATTAGAGAACTGTACACTTGAAACTTATATACCCTGTTTCCCCGAAAATAAGACCTAGCCGGACCATCAGCTCTAATGCGTCTTTTGGAGCAAAAATTAATGTAAGACCCAGTTCTGATGGTCCGGCTAGGTCTTATTTTCGGGGAAACACGGTAATCTTGGACCTTAAGTGTTGATACCACACACTTATTAACCAATGTCACCCAGATAAATTGAATTTAAAAAATGAGCAGAGGACCTGAACAGACATTTCTCTGAAGAAGACATACAAATAGCCAATGGGTATAAGCAAAGGTGTTTAACATAACTAATCAACAGGGAAATGAAAATTAAAACCACAATGAGATATGAGCTCACACCTGCTGGATGGCAATTATAAAAAAGACAAGAGATAACAAGGATCTAGAGTAAAGGCAACCCTTGTACATTGTTGGTGGGAATGTAAATTGGTAGAGATATTATGGAAAACAGTATGGAGGTTCTTCAAAGAATTAAAAATAGAACTACCATATAATCCAGAAATCCCACTTCTGGGTATATATCCAAAAGAAATAAAATCACTATCTTGAAGAGATGTGTGCACCCTGATGTTCACTGGAGGATTATTTACATAGCTAAGATATGGAAACAAACCAAGTGTCCATTGATGAATGAATAAAGAAAATGCAGTATGTAATACACAAGGTCAGACAGTTAAGTTCGCGAACTCATCCTAGATAAAAGTACTACAGACCTCATTGCTGAATATCACTACGGTCACCTTCAAAGTACTCCCCTTGGGAAGCTATGCACCAATGCCAGAGCCTAGTCCACCCTACAAAGCAATTTTGGGACTCTCTTTCTGAAATGCCATGAGAGATGTCATCGTATTACCCTTGAAATCCTGAATGTCATCAAAATATCTTCCTTTCAATATTTCTTTTATCTTCGGGTAAAGAAAGAAGTCATTGGGGGCCAGATCAGGTGAGTAGGGAGAGTGTTCCAGTACAGTTATTTGTTTACTAGCTAAAAACTCCCTTCACACACAGTGCCATGTGAGCTGGTGCATTGTCGTGATGCAAGAGCCATGAATCGTTGGCGAAAAGTTCAGGTTGTCTAACTTTTTCATGCAGCCTTTTCAGCACTTCCAAATAGTAAACTTGGTTAACTGTTTGTCCAATTGGTACAAATTCATAATGAATAATCCCTCTGATATCAAAAAAGGTTAGCAACATCATTGCAACAAGTTCGCAAACTTAATCGTCACACCTCGTATATACACATATAATAGAATATTAGCATGGATGAATGTGCAGAACATTATGCTAAGTGAAATAGCCTGACACTGAGAGAAATACAACCATGATCTCACTTGTATGTGTAATCTAAAAATGTCAAACTCATTGAACCCAAGAGTAGAATGGTGGTTGGCAGCAGGAGATGGCAGGGAAGCTGGAGGAAATGGGAGAGGTTGGTCAAAGAGTACAAACTTTCAATTAGAAGATGAACAAGCTCTGGAAATCAAATGTACAGCATGGTGACTTGTGTCAATAATAATAATGTATTGTATACTCAAAATTTGCTAAGATAGTAGACCTTAAGTGTTGATACCACACACTGAAAAAACAGAAACCATGTTAGGTAATGGATGTGTTAATTACTACCTGAGGGTAGTTGTTTTACAACGCGTAAGTGTATCAAGTCATCATCTTTTATACCTTAAATATCTACTTTTTTTTTTCAATTATACTTCAAAAAAACGGAGAGAAAAAAAAAGAGGTCCATATAATGCCGTGGTCAACTTTCCACTGGCCTTGATACTGATCTTGGAAAGCTGGACCTCTCACCTCCTGCTTAAAAACTTTTCATGGCCCCAAACCACGATAAATAACATTGAAATGAACAACTGGAGAAAAAGTTTTGTTATCTAATATACAATGAGCTCATACATAATAGCAAAATCTGAGCTACGAAAGAGAAAAGTGAGTAATGTCTGTGAGAAAATAAGTCATCAAAGATGAATGATAAATGACTGGTAACCCACATGAAAAGATGCTTAACTTTAGTAGTAAACCAGGAAATGCAAATTTAACAATCTCATTGTTTTTATTTGTGGAATACTGACAAATATTTACCAAATGTGCTTATATTTTCCCACAAGAACAGACAGATAATATGTACAAGGATATTTATTGCATCTTTGTTTGTATTGACAATAGGAAACAGCCTAAATGCCCATCAGATGGAGCAATTAAACATACTACATTTATTCTGAGATAATTATTGGGTTATCAAATGAAAATAAATTTATGTTTTGACATAGAGATTTAGCCAAGATATATATGTATTTTAAGTAAAAACACATACACACACAACCATGTATCATGTTGGGAATAAGGACCACAATTTAGAGCAATACTAATTATAAACCAGCCCCCCAAAAGACTTAAACCAAATCCTGACATGAACCACAGGGAAGACAGAGTTTAAAGATTGTGTATTTTGAGCTTTTCCAAGATCTCCTCTTACAAATTATTAAATTGTGCCCATATGCGTTGAAGATGATCAGCTACTAATTGATCTGCCTACAAAAAACCAAAAATCAATATTCTTCAGAGAATAATAGAATCCAAAATTGCTATTAATATACCATCTATAATGTCCACTATACAATAAAAATTATTAGAAAAATGTGATTCATAATCAAGGAAAAAAGTTAATAGAAAAAAATTAATAGTTAATAGGAACCAATCTAGAAAGGGCAGAGTTATTGGAATTAGCAAAGACTTTAAAGCAGCTGTTATAAATATATTTAAATAACTTTAAAACATATGGTTTAATGAATGAATTTTGGGGGATCTCAGCAGAGAAGTAGAAACTATAAAAAAGACCCAGATGGAAATTCTACACCTTAAAAATACAGTAACTGAAATAAAAATTCATTGGATGGCTTAACAGCAGATTGGAGAAGGCAGAAGAATTAGCTAGCAAATCTTAATATACAGATCAATAAAAGCAATGAAACACATCAATGGGAGCAAAATAACTTCATACTCACCGAAGACACTGGTATAAAAGAATCAAGCATATGAAAGCAGTCAGTAATGATCTAAGCAAATTTAAAAGTCAGGGTTGAAACAGTACTAATGCATTTGATATGATAGTGCCTCAAAGCCTCCACTATTAAAGGATATCAAGAATCTCTCACTTTTCTGAGTGATTGAATCTACATTCATTTTTCCATCTAGATACTAACAACACAGGGAGACTGTGTTAAATTAAACTTCTATTTCTTTGTTGAAAAAGAAATAATAAATTCTGCTGTCTTGTCATCGAATTTGATATTATAATCATATTCCTTATCAAAGAGACTCAGAATTACAGGGCAGAAAACTACATTCCTATTAAAAGCAGTGTCACATAAAGGGTACCACATACCCAGCCTTCATCTGGTCTTCATAAAATTACATAGTCCCAAGAGTGAACTACTTTTATACGAGGTCAGAACGTATGGTATACACAATTCAGACCTATTCAAATTTATAAGTTAATGAGTTTTTTCCTGTAAAAAGTAAAATGCAAGTTCTGAGCGAAAGGAAATTAAGTATTATGATTTTAATTTTTTACACACTAATTGAATGAAAAAAGGGAGTAATATTTTAAGCAGCTCTCAAAATGCTAGAGTCAAGCATCCCTCAATAAAGCTTTAAAAAAGGAGCCTAAATTAAAAAGAATGCTGTAGAAATATTAAAAATATAATATTTGAAATAAAAAATTGATACAATGAGAAGAAGAAATTTTTGGTAGCTTAAAGAAACACTCAAATTCAGTTCCATATTTACAGTTTTGGCTGTGTTGCAAGGCATCTGTAATAGGCACTAGAAATACAAAAATGACTTAAAACTATTTTCAGCCTAGCAAGAGCTTACAAGGAACAGAAAAATAATATGAGTACAAATAACCATCAAATAAATATAAGTGTTAACTTTGATTACAGTATATAGAAGTAAGGACTTGAAGAATGAAGACATGGTATGAATTTGGTGCAAGAGTAATGAGGGTCTTACATGGAAAGACAAAGGGAATGGAAAAGAGGCCCAGTTTGTAACACACTGTGGAGCTAAAGAACTTAAGTGACAAAGTAGATGTGGGGCTTACTAAAGAGGGCTTATAACAGTCAAAAATGACTCCAAAGTTTACAGCCACCGAGAGAAGCAGTCTAGTAATCCACCAAGAAAAGACAAGAAGAGAAGTTTAAGGAAGAAGATAATTTGGGTTAATCTATGTAAAAGAAATAATTTATAAACCGAGAACAGAAATTGACAATGAGCTAGCTAAACAGAAAGTCAACAATGGAAAAGTTGGGAACCAAAGATCTTATTAATAAATGATAATAATATCTATTGAGCTCCTATAATGCTCATGCACAGTGCAGTGCTTACTACATATTATTATCTCATTAAATCCTCACAAAAATCTTAAGAGGTAGATATTATTACTGCATTTTACAGATTAGAAAAATAAGGTTTAAAAGATTAAGTGGCATGTTGAACATCACCCAGCCTGTAAGGCGTAGAGCTGGAATTTAATCTGGGTCCATTTCCAGCACTTACTCTCTTAAGAATGAAAATCTAGAGTCAAGACATTATATAGCTTCTCCGAGTGATCTTAAGTAAGTTCTGTTATGGCTTACTTTTCACATTTGAAAATAGAATGAGTAAGGAAATCTAATTAAAATAAAATAAAAAATGGTTCTCGAATTCAATGACAGCAATTTATTCACCTATAGCAAACTGCTAGTAAAATCACAGAAATTGACTACAATTCCTAACAACTAGTTAAACCAATGAGAAACAGAATTGCTCCTTTCAGTGAGTCAGCTTTTAACGATCCCGTATGTAGTATTCCCTGGCAAGTATATAAAATAGTATGTTTTTGTAGTACAAGCCTAACTAAAGGTACAAGAGTTATTTTCTGGGAAAAAATTTTGGATTTTGACGATAAGTTAACAACTTATAGTTCTAAAGAAGTTGTAGAACTACTCAAGAAAAAACAAAGTCTCCTATAATACTATTAATCTTTTTACACAAAGGACATGCTTTAAGAGAGAAAAAAGTGCATTTCTGACAAGTAGCTTCCAAATTGGTAACAAATTTTATTTCATATCCCCTCACAAGAACCTGTCAAATTTCTAAATTAAAACTTTATAAACTAAAATATAAGGAAAATTAACTTTAAGTATCACAGACTGTGCTTTTAAAAGTAATATAAATAGGGTGGGGGGGTGGGGGGAGATGAGGGTAAGGGGGATCGAATATATGGTGATGGAAGGAGAACTGACTCTGGGTGATGAACACACAATGGGATTTATAGATGATGTAATACAGAATTGTACACCTAAAATCTATGTAATTTTACTAACAATTGTCACCCCAATAAATTTAATTTAAAAAAAAACACCATATAAATTAAAAGAATGCTAAAGATAAATACAAAAAAAGTAATATAAATAGTAAATAATATTTTTAAAATATTGTAGAGAAAAAATACTTTAAAAATTCTGTCCAACTGGGAAAAATATAAATTTCCCCCCTATCTCTGAAAATGTAACTAAGCAGTTTCTCTATATTCTTTAACAGTATTCCATCCCAGCTAATGTGAATGTGGACATTTATTCTTTGTCAGATATAATAGCTTAAGGGTTTTCAAATTTTCCAACACCATATCCAAATACTTTATAATGATCATTCTGCCAATGACAATTGTTGCTCTAGAAAGTATTACAAATAAAATATTTAGAGACAATGTAGCAACTATTAGATTAAATAAACAAAATTATCTTTCCTTGGTCTTTTATTTTTCATTAAAATGAATTAATTTTTATATATGACTATATTATTTCCATTTCTTGTAAATTTTCAAATACTCTTTATAATCCAAATGGCTTTTAAAGCACGGCCAATATTTTACCTAGAGAAATTATTTTAGGTGAGAAGAAAAATAAACGTTTGAAAGTAGATATATATAAAGGTTAACTCTGAAATATTTCTTAGTATTTAAAAATTTTTATTAAAGATTTTTAAAAAATAATAAAAAATTATCTCTGGAGAAATGTATTTAATTAGGGAAAGCAAAACTAAGGGTTTGGAAAAGTAGGAAGCCAGTACACCTCTTTTTAATGACACCAGAATCTATTTCATTGTACACTTAGGAATTATCAAGCACAAAAATCAATGCCCAATTTAAAATGACACAAAGCATACGTGAAAAAGCCAGTTTCTCCTGCCAGCAAACAGCCTACATGTTAAGTAAACCAAAGGCTGGAAGGGATTAGTTGAAATGTCAAAAGACAACCTTTTACTTTTACCTGCTCATCCTTATACACACATTCTCATCCCTTAGGCATGCTTTCCAAACAAATAGTTTCAATGTGCAGCAGCAAAAGGCCCATGGCAAGCTCTGCCATCTTGTAACTGTCAAAGAGATTAGTCTTTGATCTATTTGGGAGGTCATGTCCACATTCACATTAGCTATACAGTTTAACAATATTATACCTGTTGACCAATGCTTCTTTAATGCCTAACGAGACAGGCATTTTATATTATGGAAGTTAACTGTGAATGTTTTTTTCTAAGTTTTGACAGAAAGTAAACACCATAAACTGAGCTCAAGCGTGGTTTGGAAAAATGATCTTTTAGACCAGTTAACATTACTTTTCAAATATATTTTACAAGGCTTTCTCAAAATAGACAGCTATATTTAATTGTACACTCTGGAAGGAGTTTAAACCAATTGGTGCCCATCCCCAATAGACTGGTGTATGTATAGTTTTGGAGTGTGTGAACAGCAGAGAGACGGTAAATTATTTTATCAGAGGTTGCAAACTGAAGGCCCAAAGTTTGTTTTGTGTGGCCCTTACTGTAGCTTAAAACAATCTGAACTATTTGCCAACCCTCAACTAGCTCACTTATTTAAATAATCTGTTTCATTTCTGTAATGGCTTGAGTTTGTAACCCATTGCTTCAGATGTTGCATTAATTCATAAAACATTTTTTTCGTAACTGCAGTTCAAAGTTCACACAAAATGAAAAACACCCTCAAAATGGTAGATTCTAGACAACTGAAAATATTTCTGCATTAAAAGCTAACTTGATACAAGTAGAGATGAGATCCTGAATAGCAAAGATAGACAATCAAGACTGAAGTGGTACTTAGAGAGTTACACAGAAATACCCATATAATATCCGGGCAGCAGTTATATGATTTTGAATTCCAATTTTACCATTACATTATAATACACTTGAGATCAAACAATAATTTCCTGAAGTCCTCCAATGACTCGGTTTTACTAGGGCAGTGTTTAAGTAGTATACTACTGATAGCAGTAGTATATGTAAAGTAACCAAAAACATTATGCTGTATATATCAACAAGAAATTTAAGTCACAATTTTGAACATTAGATTATTTTTTCAACCTAGACAAACCCTTAAATAGCTCTGTTCAAGAGTAGTGTTTTATTAAGTAGCTTCTAAAGAAATAAATGGTATAATAAACATGAGGTGGGACTATAAATGCATCTCTTTACTACTTCCTCTTTTGAAAGAAGGTGGAATTTATCCCAATTCATACAAATATGTATTATGGTTTCAGTAATAAATGCCTTCCTAAAAGCAATCAACATAGGCAGACCATATATATATATATATATATATATATATATATATATATATATATATATATTCTTGTATGTAAGCTTTACCACAAAACTTTAAGCCTCAAAATAAGACTAAGAACAAACAATCAGCTAAACTTACTAATTAAAAATATTTAGAAAACTTTGCCTCAAAAAATAAGCACATTTGTCTAGCAAACACTCAAGAAGAATAGTTTTATCTTTAGCCAAGATACAGGACCTAAAACATAAACATTTATAGCAAACCAAATCTGGAAGACAGAGACTGTGCATTAGAGGCATTTACTGCTCCATATCATCACAGTGTAAACACTTTTATCAGGGTATCACAATATAAATTCCAATGGTTAGAGTTCCAAACTCAGCATAAGATCTTGTATGTGAAATAATTTAGCTAGATAAAAGGAATATAGCTGGTTTTATTTCATCTGGCATATTTTCAAGATTTCTGAAACACCAAGTTAACCAAATATAGTATATATATATATTTTTAAATGGGGAACGATGGGTTTCTGCCAAGAGTTAAGAAGCCAGGCTCCCTTTTAGATTTAAAAAAAAAAAAAAAAAAAAAAAAAAAAAGCACATTAGAAATGGTTTTCAATTGTTACGTACTTTCCTTGTTACGTTAGGAATTGACCATAATAATATACAAATTAAGACATAGTAAAGTAACAGACATAGTAGTAATAATGTAACTTATCTCACATATGCTTTAAGGCTGCTTTGGATAAAACACTGTTTGCAGAGAAATCTATATTAAACTTTGTGTCATAAATTGTCAGTGTTGAAAATAGCCTCAAAATTTCAAACATAAGAACAAAATATATTTCCCTTAAATCAGGCATCTCTTATTCTCAACATATTCAACATATTCAACCTCATCTGGTTATAATAATTTAACTACCATCCAGAATAGTTTATTGGTAATTCAGTAACATTTAAACAACCGTAAATAAATGCTTAGATAATAATGCAAAAACAGCATTAGATCTTAGTTTTTTTAATCACGAAAATAATTTGTCAAGATAAAAACACAGGAAAAAACTAGAAATTAATATTTTTCTATTTAAAGGGAAAAAAGACAGTTAATACTTTAAGACATGCAAGAAACTTTAACTTTAATATGCTTATTCTATAAAGCACTAAGTTAAAAAAAAATTTTTTTAAATAGGCTTTGTGGCAATTTAGTTATGCTAGCCACACTAAAATATTGCCCAGGTCAACCTGAAAATGCTTATATTATCAACTGCAGAAAATGCCATATATATACATATATATTCCCCCCCTGCAAGCCCATTTTAAGGGAAGAAGGTGTAATGGAAAAAGCACATGGCTTGGAGTCAGGGCTTTGACGCTTATTAGTTGTTTGACCTTGGCCAAGTCACAGTACCCTCAATTTAGCTTCCTTTCTCCATTTCCTCCTCTGTAAATGAAAGAAAATTCCTGCCAACCGTAACTAATAGAGTTGGATGAAGAAATAAATGACAATGGGCATGAAACATCGCATCACAGATTAGGGGTATGTGGGCTGGAGAGTCATTACTTATCCCTTATTTTTAAAACCCAGTGTAGGTTGGGGTGGACTTTGCATTTTGTCCTATTACACTGCTGCATGCACATGAAAAAAGCCAGTGGACTAACAGAGACAAGGTAGGCCATCTAGCCAATGGTGGCCGGCCATTTACCTCAGGCTGTTCACTTGAAATTAGGGTTTTCACACTTGAATCAACTCTCTATGAAGGTGTTTAACCTACACTACTCAATATATAGACACATTATTTTAGGTGACTTATAAAAATAAGTTTCTTTGGCTTATGGAATGGCTACTTTTTCATCAAATATCAATGAAAATATGTACATTGGCAGAACATATTAAGAACACTGTTCAGTTTTGAAACATACCTTTTTCTAAGTGACTTATATAATTGATCTTAATTTTTCTGAGAAATTATAACTAACATTAGCATTCTTTAACATCCTTCATAATACTTTTTGATCATTTTGCAACCTAGGAGCTATATCTGAAGCAGAACTATATAAAATATGTTAGTGGTGTAATCTACAGAATGAGTGCATCCTTGGTCCTAAATATTAGTCTAAATATTATTTCATTCATATATCTTACAATCTAGACCTTCCTTTGTTAAAGTCATGAGACTTTAACAAATGAGAGCCAAATAACTACGAATAAACCCTTCGAGCAATAACAGCCAACATAGAGAAATATTATCTTACGTAAGAAAGCAACATGAGGCTGTAAATGGAACTGCAGGCCCTTAAAGAAATGAGCAGGTTATCAAGAGGCTTTGTTAAGGGGAATGAGTAGTGTTGCATTCAGTAAGCGACAGAGACCTGTGCCTACTCCTATATAACCCTGGAGGACGGCAAGATCTCTCACAGAAGAGGCTTGTGGATGCCAGAAGATGCAATACCAAGAACTGTGGCCTTGAGGGGGTTATATAAAAGTTTAGTGGCAATGGCAGGCATACAAAGTAGAAGCTAATCCCAGTGAAGGGAAGCTCAAATTTACATGACTAAATACTATAACATTTAAAAATGAACACGAGCAAGAGAAAGTGTGCATGTAAAAAAAGATTACGTTGAGTATTAGAAAATACTGAAAATATACTTAAAACTTTAAAACCCTGTTTATCACCTCTATAGCCCAACAAATAGATTATGATACTTTGCCATCTAGATTTTTACAAATACATTCAAACTTAATTTTCAAACATAAATACATGTTACTTTCTCCCTTTACAGCATTGCTATTAGGAATGTTTGATTCAGAGCTTCTCAAATGTGCATGTGTGAATGTGGGAATAAAGGATATGGGATCATAACTCTAAAGTCTCATACTTAGGAAGTAATGAAGACTTCTGGTTTCAGGAAGGCAAAAACAAAAACAAGACATTTCTTCCTTCCTTCCCTCTTAAAAACTGCCCCCAATTAAAAGACAAATGAGAAAGAGAAAACATACTCACCATCTTCAATTAAACTAAGCGATACCTACAACCTCAAGACCCAGTAGACGAACATGAAAAGCATATGGACAAATGATAAATGACAAAGGGAGGTGAAAGTTCAAACTGAAGTACCCACGGAGCTACTGATGGAAAAATAAGCCCGTTAGGCCAGTAGGAGTCCAGAAAGGTTCAGGAAATAGATGCACAGGGAAACTGTTGGAGGATGTGTACTACAAAAATGAAACAGTAAACAAGAAGGAGAAGGAAGATCTGAGACCCAAGCAACTTGGGGTTCAATACAGAAGATAGATGAACTAAAATCCTAGGATAATAGCAAAGGGAAACCTCAGGATATTGGCAATTAACTGGGCTTAAAGAGCAACTTAGTGCTGACTGACATAGAAAATCAGGAGACTCCAGAAAGGGAGGTCTTGGGGGGTGGGGCGCACTGATCTATAATCTGACAGTTCTGGTAGGAAAATTGAGAGGCATTGTACAGATTTTTAAAAGGGTGACAGAAGATTTAAAGGTCTTTCAAAAAGAGAAAAAGGGGAGGAAGGTATTAATACCAAGAAAAATTTTAAAAATTCAAGAAAGGAAGGAAATCATTTGACTACAGTGAACAATATTTTCATAGTCATGTTAATGTGAATATTGGTTATGGATTTAATAAAAACTTGTGATGTAACTATATGGGAGGATAAAAGAAGAGAAAGTAAAGTAAGCAAGCTAAATCCTTATTTCATGTAGGAAGTAAATAGTTAATATTTAAAACTGATTAAAGATAAAATATGGAGGTAAAAGTACCAGATGAAATAACTAAAAGAAGTAAAAGTCACTGCCTTTCAGAAGCGGGGGGCTGGGAGTGGGGTAGAAGCCAAGGACTGTTAATATAAGAAGCCATCTACTGTATTTAGTATAAATTAGGCTCTTAGTAAAAGCTTTATTGGACTTTTTTCAACTTGATAAAAATAAATTAAAAATAAATGCAGATTGCTAATTTTAATTCATGACATGCACTTGTATATCTTACTATAAAGCAATGGCGCTCAACCAGAAGATACTGGCAATGTCTGGAGACGTTTTTTTGTTTCCACAACTGGTGGGGGTTGAAGGGTTTGCTACTGGCATCTAAACATCCCACAGTACATCACTCACAACAAAGAATTATTCTGCCTAAAAGGTCATTAGTGCCAAGCTTGAAAACCCATGCTATGAAGTAATTTTAAGCAACAAATCTGGAAATTTTGATGTGATAGGAAAATACACTATGAGTTGTGCAGCTTATTATACTCCCTGGCACATTGGGGCTATTTGTCCCACAGTTAGAAAGCATAAACTGAACTCATTCCCAAGGTATCAAACCTTTAATCTCCGTGAAAAACAAGAAAGACTGATATTGTAAACACTGAACAGTGATGTCTACTATGGCTTATGTTATCTGAGACAAGGTTTTATAGCTGGAAAAAAATCAAATCACTTGAAGTCCATCTGCATATCTGTACCCTGCAGGCTTTAGGGGGATCTAAGTAAATACATTAAAATCCACTATCAACCAAAATTCTACTCTGAAGAGAAAAAAAAAGTTATTTTCAGAGTAGTTAAAAAACAATTCCACCGCTTCCCCTGAATTAGTGCTGCTGATTATGCTCCGTGCCAGCAGAAATAGTTAAGTGTCAATCAACCTTACAATCCCCAGGGTGATAATTTCACTTTTAAAGCCTTCCAAAGGGTTTAACTTGTAGCTATATTCAGACATGGCTTTTTTCCTAAGGAAATACAATGGCTTGATTATTAGGAGAAAAAGAAAGAAAAAGGCTATCAACCAAACTTGCTTAAAATTTTGTGATTTTAAATGTTTCCTCCCCGGATCCCAAAATATTCCTTTAAGAAATGTGGAGAAAATGTTTTTGTTAATTTTTAAATTAAAGATACTTCAGCCATTCATCCATGTATTCTGTGTTGTTATATTTGTTTGTTTTTCAGGAGGGATGGGAACCAAAGGGTTTGGTTATTCTCATTTTTCACTGTCCAAGGAAAATCACAAATTGTCAACCTAGATGGCATACTTAGATTTAAATTAGGCTTTAATTTGGAATTTCAAGATACACTTAGAACCCACTTTAACAATACTTTTATCTTAAAAAAAATAAAAAGCTGGGAAGAAAGGTTTAAGTAATTGAAGATAAACTCATTCTAGACCTTTAGAGGTGACAGGTTTTTCTTCCATATCTGTGATCTGGCTAAGTGTTTCCAACAATTCCAACAGCTAGTTGCTGGATTCCTAAATGTTAGTTTAGTATTATGGCTCTTTAAGTTTATATACACAGCCGTTTCCCCTGGGTAACCGCATGTTATTGTCCAGGCTAGGTCCAGGTGGGTTCCTGTATCAGACGCTACAGTATAATAAGAACTCCATTACACTCTGACCTCATGCTCTATTCCTGGATCTAATTTCCCATAACTTAGAATAAATTCTTAAATACTTAAAGTGGCATACAGAGGCCTAAATGATTTGACTCCTTAATACCTTTCTCAGTCTTTATTCACATGCCATTCTCCCCAAATCACTTACTACCTCAGCATCTTTCAATTCTTGGAAACTGCTATCCTTTTTTACATGTTAGGGTCTTGGCGTATACTGTTCTTTTTGCTGAGAATACTCTTATTCATTCTTTGCACCTACATACCTCCTAGCCTTCTTTCCTGTGTCAGCTTAGATATCACTTCCTCGGGAAGTCTTTCTTTACCTCCAAAACCAGGTCAGGATCCTCTTATACATTCTCATAGTTCCTGTGACTTTTTCTTACAGTCTTCGTCGCAACTGTAAGTAATTGTTTCTTTATTACTTTAATGTCAATATTCCTCACTAGACTGTAAACTCCATGAGACAAGGGGCTAAAATCTGTGTAGTGTTTCACTGTGTCATCAGTCTATTAAGTAATTGGTACTCTAGTCAGATATTCAAAACATGGTTGTTTCATTATTCTGAATAGTCTTAATAATCTGAGCAGTCTTGTAATCTGGCCTTTGATGAGGCCATTCCACTTTACCAAACGTTTGTATGCTTGAATCTCAATATAGACAAGATTCAAATCTCATCTTTCTGGCCCTACCATCTATTTTAGGCAAATCAGTCAAAGTAAATGGATATTTGGATGGAAAGCGAAAGGTGTTGCTCAGCTTCACTTTCCCTAAGCATCTGGACACCCAGATCCTATCCCATCAAAATATCCAGTTACATGTTCGGGTCTTTACTAAATTATAGACATCACTACTAGAGAGATAGCATCTTGCTCATTTCTTCATCTACTATATTTAGTACAAATTAGGTTCTTAGTAAAAGATTGTTAAATGAATGCTAAAACACTCAAAATCAACACAATTATGAAAGTGGTTCAAAAGAAACACGTGAATTTACTCAAAATTATTAAGAAAGGCTTTGTTTCTGAAATCATGTTTGTTTTGATATACTATAGCCCCTTACATTCCTGCCTTCATTCATCTACTCATGAATATTCACACTGCTGTCAAAACAACAAGAAAAATGAAGGAACAACACCGTTCTCTTTAAAAAGAAATGTCAGATTTAAGAATTCTAATACTGCCATCATTTAATAATATTTTGACAGTTGAAAGCACTGGTTTAATGTGCACTCTACCAATGCTGTTATCCTTTGGGATAAGCAAAGGATTACAGCCTTTTCCCGAGATTTCTAAAAATCCAAGAACACATGAAGCCTATAAATTTATATGTGTTTGTTACAAAGCCAATAACTAATTTTAAAAAACCTAAAATAAATGCCTATATTTTTCTATCATGAAAGTAATTTTTCAAAACTGATTAAAATAATTCCCTCAAATATTTCAGTACCTTCAGAACTAAATTACTTAAAAAAGAATTCATAATGGTTATTATAAGCCAATACTAAGATAACTAATCAGATAACTATATGGATTTAAAACAATTTTTAGATGAAGTCTATTTTGGTAACTCAACATAGTGTAATACTAAAGAAAAACAACATACAAATATAAATTTTATTATCTTAATAAATTATTTTAATCATTGTAAGTGCACTTCTGATATTGAATAGTACCATAAAATTTTATTAACCCAATTATAAAAATCTAACATACCACTTGAACAGTTTTAAAGTATAAAACTTTTTAGGCACATGCCATAGTTTTATGAAGTTTTTCTCAGAGGAATAAAAGCACAATATCTATGAAGGGGAATATTTCTATGTACTCCTAAACCATGCTAAGGAATACAAATAAAATGCACTTTTAAAATCTAAGTATTGTACTTTATAATGCCTCAGAAATGATGACCATGCTACCAATTTGAGAAGTGGATGCTTGAATTATAAAGCTGAAGGCTTTTGCAGTTTTCAGATCATATTAATTGGCCAAAGGATTTGCTTTAGATATCCATTAAAAGGGCAGCCTTGTTATACTGTGACTTAATTGCAATAAAAGAAAACAACTTTTCTTTTAGTTATATTTTTCCACCAGCATCTGATCATATAAAGGCCTTGGTTCACTCTTCTGCCCCTCAAATACTTTGGTTTAGTGCAAGGAAAGCTCTTTTTTTAACTATTATACAATTAAGTTATGTCCTTATAGAATGATCAGAAGCATCTGGAAAAGGTAGAAGTGAAAAAAATCCTCACTGGGAAAGTCAGCTTAATGCTTGCCCTTCAAAGTGGCCCATTATCAACATTTCATAGTGGGTTTCTTTATTTTCAAGTCCCTGAGGTATGTGCAATAAATTATGACTTGAACTAAACAAGTCACACTTGGCTCCGAAATGAAATTTTCCTACCTCTACTTTCTAGTCCCCAAGGTGGGAAGAGGAAATCCTGGTCACAGCCAAAGAAGTCATATTTTTGGCTCTAACATACATTTTCCTGCTTCTCTAAAAACCAAACTCTGCAATTGAGACTACAAAAGTCTTAAGCTAGTATTTTAAACTGTATTTTAATTTTTACTTCCCTAATATGTGTCTCAAATTTAAGAAAAAATTTTAGTATCATGAAATTAATGTCACTGCCCTCTTTTTCCCACTCAAATCACTTTTCTGACTCAGACACCAATCTTAACCTTTTAAATATGAATTCAAATGAAACAGAGACAATAATGCAGAATTAGATTGTTTCATTTCCCTAAACTAGAATATTTAAGGTTTTCATTTATAAATAACTTCTACTTATTCTTGCATGATAGACTGAGTATTAACATAAAAGAAAACTATAAAGTCCTAATTTGTGGTCCAGTAATTTGAAGAACTGTGTTAGTTCTGGAAGAGCCATTTATGGAAATCATTTAGTTCATCATATCATGTTACAGAATACGAGACTATGGCAGATAAATCCTAAGGTGAAAACCCTAAGGTGACTCCCAGTGAGTCGTGTCTTGTATAGTCCTCTTCCCTTGAGTGAGTGCAGAATCTGTGACTTGCCAATAGGATACAGCAAGGGTGATGGATAGTCACTCCCTTGGTTAGGTTATATTATAAGGCGAAGGTGTGGGGAAGTTACTCCTGTGATTAAATTATATTCCATTTTGGCAGGCTGAATCTAGAGAGTACCTTGTTGGCCTTAAAGAAATAAACTGCAATGCTGTGAGAGGGTCTGCAAAAAAGGTCCTATGGCAAGAAACCCTGAGTAGCCTTTAGAAGTTAAGAGCAGCTCCTGGCTGAATCAGTCCTACCACCATAAGGAACTAACTAAGTCTGCCAACATCCTGAATGAGTTTGGAAACAGACCCCAAGATCCAGATGAGAACACAGCCCAACCAACACCTTGACTGCAGCCTTGTGAACCTCTGAGGATAGGACCCAGCTAAGCCATGCCCAGAATACTGACCCTGGAAACTGTGACATAAGAACTGAGTGTTGTTTTAAGCCAATTCGTTTGTGGTCATTTGTAATACAGCAATAGTATACTAAATTGAGAGACAGCCAGTATAATCAATATTATGTTCCACTTATTATGTTCTACCATGTATATATAGAGTGTAAAATGCTACTGGAATTAAACATTCCCTTCTACAACTCCTGTAACGATTTATGATTGTAACAAGGTACTGTATTTCCTCATTATAAGTCATATTAATGTGTACTTCTGTTCTTCTCATTATCATCTAATAATGATTACTACCATTATCATGCCTCAATTAAAGTGTCTAGGTATGAAGATTTGTTGCTTTTTAACAATATCAAGTAAAACGAACAACAAAACCAAATATTATATTAATAACATATTAAATATAAATATATTAAACGTATACTTAACTTTTGATTTAATTAACATATTAAATATATTTAATACTTAAATATAATATATTTAAATATAAGTATAAATATTTGAGACTTAAATAATAAACTTATATTTAATCATTAATTAAACCAACATTTATTGAACACTCACTATATTCCAAGGCAATATTTTAATTAAGAAATTGTCCAAACTTCAGGGTACACCATCTGACACATTATAAAACAGATTTGTAAACATTTAAAATATAATATAATTAATATAATGAAGGCAGTGTAGTATGTGCTTCAGGAAGTAATAAAAGACACTGGTAAAGATAAGTATGTAGGTAAATATAAAAGCTAGTATTTTTGGTTTGTAATTGCTCCTTTTTTCTTATATAATTTAAAAGGCAAATGCATAAAACAATTAATTATAATAATGAGCACGTAATGTATGAAGATACAATCTATGACAATAACAATATACAATGAAAGAAACAGAGATTAAGATATTACTTGTAATCCCTAAGGTAATACTAAGGAAATAATAAATATATACAAAAAGAAAGAAGGGACTCAAAATAGTACACAACAAAAATCAACTAAATACAAAAGAAGGGCAATAATGAAGGAATTGAGAAATAAAAAGCACATAAGACATGCAGGAAACAAATAGCTAAATTGTAGAAGTAGGTCCTTCCTCACCAGTAGTTACCTAAATGTAAATGGATTACATTTTCCAATTGAAAGGCAGAGATTGGCAGAATAAATTATAAAAACACGACACAACTAAGTGCTGTCTACAAGAATTTGAAGGAATAAGGAAGTTAGACCTTTATCTTACATCATATGCAAAAGTTTATTCAAAATGGATCAAATATGTAAATTTAAGAGCTAAAACTATGAAACTCTTCGAAGAAAACATTAGGGGCCAATTTGTATGACCTTGAATTTGGCAGTGGTTTTCTAAATGACACCAAAAGCAAGGACAACAGAAAAATAAAATGAAGTTCCTTAAAATTTTCAAAACTTTGTTTCTTTTATATCCCATAGAAGTGTACAAATAAATATTTTCAATAACTTGTTGATCATTTATGAATTTTAAGAAACCATTCATAATGATCCTCTGATTTATTTCAGATATTCAGATATTTCAGGTATTGACTGCTATATTCTCGTCATTTTGAAATGATAAAAGGCCTTCTTAATGATTAGAAAAATTGCACACCTACACTGTTAAAGCTTATAAACATCAGTCTTTTAAACGGATGCCTTACAAAATATGGATGCCTTTAGTTATGAAAAAAATGCCAGGACTCCTTTTTGAAGTCTTAATTTTAAATCCTTTGCCATGTGTTGTAGAAAATACCCATGACTACTCGATGCTCCTGACTTTGGACTTGGGCACATGACATGCTTTGGGTAAAAGGTTAGTAGAAGAGAGATAAGTGGGTGTTTGAAAGTGCTTGTACAGTCAAGCCTGCTCTCTTGCATCTCTACCATTGCAATGATAGCAAGTTTTGGCTAGTCTGTCGGTCCACGAAGGATGAGATATACATGTGGAGCAGAGCTGACCCAGTTGAGCTCAACATACAATGCTCAAACCATAGCAGTGAATAAGCCCACCTTAAATTAGCTGAGCTGCCAAGCCAAGCCCAGCCTAGATCATCTACTGCCCAACAACCTGTAATGAATGACTGTTGTTTTAAATTTTAGAATTGTTTGTTACACAGGAAGAACGGATCCAGACATACAGCAACAAAAAATACATTTCCCTTACATTTAGTTTTGCCAGTAAAGAATTTCTCTCTTTATCTGTCCCTTGTCCCTGCAACTTGGTCTACTCTTGGGTCTATCCTACTTGGCCCTTTCAGAAACCACTCGGGATACTCGGCAAACTAGGAAAACTTTAGAACCACCATCCTCCTCCCCACCCAGACCTCACTGAGTCTTCTGTTATCTTGTTGTTTTACACAACAAGAGCCATTGGGATTCAGACAAGCAGAAATGCGACAAGCAGGAACTTTACTGAGGAATGTCAGAGCAGGCTTACCAGGTCTTTTTTGCATGACAGGCTGAGATTCTGTCTGGGAAGAACGTACCCTGAGGAAATGAAGCATCAGGAACCCAAGATCGGCATAATAACAATGCCCGAATCACAGTTGTTGGGAGTGAGGGTAACAAAAATAGAAGGTAAATCTAATTTTTTCTTCACAAGTAACATTTTATTTAATTTTACGAATTTTCAAAGAATAACATAAACACCTGTATTCTCACCATATTTTCTTGAAGCTTGTTTTTTTTTTTTACTAAAACAAACAAGCAAACATAGAAAAAGTCCCTTTGGTAACCACTCTCAATATCATTCCTTTATCTTCTCCTCAGACATAATCACTATTACGAGTTTGATGTGAATCCTTTCGGGTCTTGATACTTAGTATTTAGTACAACCTAATATTAGCCATAAAATTATCTTCTTTTCTGGCTCTCAAGACTCATATATAGGTCCAAAGAAGAGAGAGGATACAAGCAAAAATGGAAAGAGCTAGTTTTAGGGGGAAAAGAACCAGATTTAAGACCTTGGACGAACATGTCATAGAAAAAAGGGAAAAGGCATTCTTTCCACTTCAACAAAGCAGCATTAGTGTGATAATATAGGGCCAAGGTAAAATGATAAGACATTAAAAAGAGACAGTACCACTGCCACCAGCGGTAACTCAGCAGCACTCAGCTTCAGTGGACTGTAGCACTAATGCTGTTGATGTTGAACACGACAGTTGTCTTGAGTGGATGTCAACTGTTCCCTCAGTAGCAGTCTGAGGCATATCGGCCATTTTAGAACAGGAGCCCCAGGCATGGTCACTCTCAATGTAGCAAAGGTGGCTGGAGAAAGGTAATGGAAGCCACCCAAGTTAATGTAGGCTGAGAGGACTAGATACTCCTTAAGGATTTTCAGATATTTTGAGGAGGTACAGAGGTTAGGGAAGAGTAGGAACTTACCAGAGATATACTGCTTATTACTGTTAATATTATATAAACTCAGTGTCTAGTAAAATCTCAACAATAACAAAAGCTTACATCTGGAAGTTTTAAAGGAGATAACCGATTGGGTAAAGAATTCCTGCTTTGCTATGAAACCCTACAGGTTGTGCCCCAGGAAGAGGGATATGAGTTATGCTCAATGCAGTCAGCTCAGTGGTCAGAAAAACCTTAATTCTTGGGCTCAGATTGCTAGCATCTTCCAATGCCTGTAGGACGTAAAGGAAAATCCTTCCCATGGAAGATAACACCACCTTAAGCTTCAAATTATTGCTACAAATAGTTTTTCAAATATAATGTTTAGCAAACAATCAGTGATAATGAAGCAAAACTCCTGTTTCTGGCCAAGACCAGAATAACTGGTTTAGGGATATCCGTCCTACTGTAAATAACTATAAAACTGGACACAATAGATAAAGGGACTGCTTTCAGGGAGTAGACACAAGGCACCACAAGACTAATCTTGGAGATAAGAGAAATCCATTAGGTGAACTCCATGATTCTCAGCTCTCTTCCTGGGTATAATTTCCTGACAACAGCACAGAACACTGAAGTACACGCAGAATATGGTGGTCCTGCTGAACTGAGGTGGAAGAGATCAGAATTTGGAGCAGCTAAAATCACTGCAATCTGTAGGGCAGGGCACGGCACGGCATTCGAGAGAAGGGAGCTAGTTAGGAAAAGGGCCCTAGAAAGGGGGAACCCATGTGAGTCTGTGGCTAAGAGCTTGATAAAATACAAATTGCTGGGCTCTACCTCCAGAGTGTCTGATTCAGTAGGTCTGGATGGAGCCTGAAAACATGTATTTCTATTAAGTTCCTAGGTGATAACGATGCTCCTCACCTGGGACCACACTTTGAAAATCACTCTTGTTGAACAAAAGACAGCACAAGTTAAAAATAAAATAAACCAGTATCTACTAAACCTTTTTCACTCATTCTGAATCACCAAAGCATTACAATAAAATGTCTGAGGATACACGAAAAACATTTAATTGACACAAAATCAACAACTTCTATGATAAATAAAATTTCTTAAGGCTTTAAGGCCTACCTGCAGATCTTTCACATTGGGAAAAGGAATTCCTATTGTTATGACAGCACGGGCATTGTCATCTGAGAAATCCAGACCCTCACTCACTTTACCACGACAAACTGCTACCAGCAGGGCTCCATCTTAAGCACAAAAAAATAAATATTTTTAAAAGCACACCCAAAATTGACTATTCTTGTCATTTTGAAGAGATCTGATTATTAAGTAATCATAGTAGCAAACTTAAAAGAATTCAAATAAAAAAACTATTATGAGGTAAAGCTTAAAAAATTCAATGTCTTTAAATAAACAAGGAAAACAAAATTAACATTTAAGTACAATATGGTAGCAAACCAATTTACAAACTGTATCTCCCAGAAACTTACACACTAAAACGACATCAGAGTAGTAACTTGCACATGAACTGAACACTTGGGACTCAACTGTTTTAAATTGAAAGACTTGAAATTGCAATCATTACTATTACCACCATCATGTAAAGTTCTCAGAATGATTTAAATAACACTTAATTTGTACTATATACCATATTGAATCAATATTATATTGAAGAGATTGTAAAACATACAGAGAACTCTTAGGATATTGATAATTATGTTATAGTATCTTACCATCTTGCATTGTTCATAAATTATTACTGTTAGTCCTTTCTATCAACCTCTTTATGGACATTCTCTTACTTTGATATTGAGTCTTCAGTTATGTTTTGAAAACTCAAGTTTATCTTATGTAATAGAACATAAACACAAAGTCTTATTTGCATCAAAACGTAGGGCTCATTTGGTTAGTAAGGAAGATATTTACACATGAGCTACCTACTGTCCTTCACAAAACATTTTAGGTAGGGTAGGAAAGACTATGGAATAATACCTGAATGCATGCTGTTTCATTTAGCATTCCCAAGTGAAAATATTCATAGGAGAATAACTCCAAATGAAGAATTTCTTTAACTTATTTTCTTTTCACTCAGGAGTATAAAATATAATTTTTCTCTTAAGTGCAATTCATTAAAAAGATAACACAAAGTTCTAACAGCACCAACTTCTTACTTCATAGTAAAAAATACTTTTTTCATTAACCATCTAACAATTTCCAATTACCTTTCTCTCCTTTGGACTTGATCGCATCATAGTATACCTGAAGTAATTCATCAAAATCAGTTTTCTCTCCTCCCTGTGGTTCTACAATGACTGTCTTCACCAACTCCAGATTATGCCATAAACCAGTGTTGAGCCAACGTTCTTTTAACTTTTCTAATAACTAAAAAGAAGAAAAAAAAGAATTTTTTGTGTGTCCAACTGAACAAACTTATCTTGGTTTGTTTAATGCCAATGTGGCTACATATGACTATGGCAAGCGTATTAACATTTCTGTGTTTTACTTTTCTCATCTATAAAATGAGGGGAAAAAATAATATGTCATAGAGTTGTTACTGGGTAAATTTACTAACTGATTTAGATGGCTTTGAAAGATGCCTGGCACGTAGTAAGAGCACCATAAATATTAGCTGCTACTACTACTGTTATCATTACTATTACTACTAATACTACTGTTACAGCTGCTGCTAATACTTCTATTATTGCTATCTTGGTAATTTTAAAAGCAGAAAAAATTACTCCTCTCATAGTTGACAAATTTTACATTATTTCTTTAAACCTAAGGTGAAGTTCCTTAATATTCTTAACAAAAGACTCTTTAAATGAAGATTCTTTAAGATCATTTTACCTAATCCATACGCAGCTAAGCTATTTGATAATTGATATTTTAAAAACTGAATCGAGTAAATATATAAACAGAGACTCAGGTAGTCAACAAGTAGAAAATACACAGACACAAACGGAATATTTACAAAACTAACCATATGATAGATTACAAAAGGACTTTTGACAAAATTCAAAGAATCTTTATCAGATTAACCACATATTCTAATAATGCAACTTTGAATAAAATACAAAGTTAGTGGGAAACAGAAAGACATACAAGCCCAACACTAAAGATTACATTCTTAAATAACATAGGAGTTATTTGTCCATTATATCACAATAAAGCTGGGGGAGGAGGCAGAACAACAAAAAAGAACATATGGTTTAGAGGAAAACAAAGAATTCATGAAATTTTTCGATATAAATGATAAGAAAAGCACCCACAATTCTAAACATGTGGGAGGCAGTAAAGGTAATATCTGGAAATATACTGATATTAATAGTTTGAAATGTATTTATTTTAAAAAATTGAGACTAACTGAACTAAGCATTTTTTAAAACAAGCTAAAAAAATTAAAACAGTAAATGCAAAGAATGTATAAGTTAAGAATAAACATAAGAGGTCAAATAAATGAGAGACAAAAGCCAGTAGCACAAATTATTATGATGTAAGTTGAACTGTTTTACCCATTTGTTCTATATAGAGTTCTATGCAATGTAGACCAATTATAATGAAGGCAAGCACCAAGAAATTACTCCAAATTCTCTAGAAAACAGAAACTAATTTTTATAAAATGGTTTATTTCCTCAGAATTTTACCCTTATCTATTTTCAGAAATAAATATGTAACATATAATAATATAAGTGCTTTTATAAAAGAGGTCCCACAGAGCTCCGTTGCTCTGTCCACCACGTGAGGACACAGCAAGAAGATGCTGGCTACCAATGAGAAGAGGGCCCTCATCCAACCATGTTCGCACCCTGATCTCAAGACTTCTAGCCTCCAGAGCGGTGAAAAGTAAATTTTTGTTGTTTATAAGCTACCATATCTGTGGTATTTTGTTATAGTAGCTGGAACAAACTAAAAAACCACTAATTAGTAAAATAGTTCATTGCATATTATACCGTGATCAGGGTACCCTGATCAATAAAAATAAAAATTCCCTGTAACACCATGTTATTAGGCAAAAAAATGTAGGGCTATCACTAATCTAAAAGTCTTTTTTTTTTTTTTAATTAGTTTCAGACGCACAAGACAAAGTAATACTTAGACATTTATCTTTTATATCCCTCACACTGTGTGAACCCCCCTCGCCCCATCCACTATCCCTCTGAAATCGCACAGAGCCATTACATTTCCACTGTCTCTATTCCTAATGCTGTACTCCACCTCTTGTAAGTACATACATATACATACATATATTAAGTATGTGTGTGTGTGTGTGTGTGTGTGTGTGTGTGTGTGTGTATTGGGTAAATTTACTAACTGATTTAGATGGCTTTGAAAGATGCCTGGCATGTCGTAAGAGCACCATAAATATTAGCTGCTACTACTACTGTTATCATTACTATTACTACTAATACTACTGTTACAGCTGCTGCTAATACTTCTATTATTGCTATCTTGGTAATTTTAAAAGCAGAAAAAATTACTCCTCTCATAGTTGACAAATTTTACGTTATTTCTTTAAACCTAAGGTGAAGTTCCTTAATATTCTTAACAAAAGACTCTTTAAATGAAGATTCTTTAAGATCATTTTACCTAATCCATACGCAGCTAAGCTATTTGATAATTGATATTTTAAAAACTGAATCGAGTAAATATATAAACAGAGACTCAGGTAGTCAACACAAACTTGTAGTTGACATTCATTATTGTTCAGCTTCAGCTTCAGGTGTACAATGCAGTGATCAGGCATCTACATCATCCCTGAGGTGGTCTCCCTAATGAGACAAGTGTCATCAGATACCCTACAAAATCTTTACAACATTATTGATTACATTCCCCAAATTAATTTTCAAAACCCCATGGCCATCTTGTGGTTACTGACTGTTTTCTAATCCCCTCACCTTCCCCCTTATCCCCACCCCCCCATCTAGCAACCCTCAGTTTTTCCTCTATGTCTCCAAAACTGTTTCTGATTAGTTCATTCACTTATACTTTTCTTTAGGTTCCACACATAAGTGAGATCATATGGTATTTGTCTTTCTGTCTGACTTATTTCACTTAACATATTCTCTAGGTCCATCCATGTTGCTGCAATTGGTAAGATTTCTTTCCTCTTTATGGCTGCGTAATACTCCATTGTATAAATGTACCACAGTTTCTTAATCCAGTCACCTACCGATGGGCATTTCAGTTGTTTCCATGTCTTGGCTATTGTGTATAGTGCTGCAATAAACATAGGAGTGCATAAAGATTTTTGAATTAGAGTTTTGGATTCTTCGGATAGATACCTAGGAGTGGAATTGCTGGCTCATAAAGTAGTTCCATTTTCAGATTTTTGAGATACCTCCATACTGTTTTCCATAGTGGCTGCACCAATCTGCATTCCCACCAACAGTGCACAAGGGTTCCCTTTTCTCCACATCTGCGCCAGCACTTGTTTGTTGATTTATTGATGATAGCCATTTTGACTGGGGTGAGGTGGTATCTCATTGTGGTTTTTATTTGCATTTCTCTAATGATTAGTGAGTTTGAGCATTTTTTCATATGTCTGTTTGCCAACTGTATGCCCTTTTTAGAAAAATGTCTCTTCATGTCCTCTGCCCATTTTTTAATTGGGTTGTTTGTTTTTTTGGAGCTGAGTTGAGTGCGTTTTTTAATAAATGTGTGACGTTAACCCCTTATCAGATATATCATTGGCAAATATCTTTTCTCATTCAGTAGGGTCCCTTTTTGTTTTATTGATGGTTTCCTTTGCTGTGAAAAAACTTTTCAGTTTGATGTAATCCCACATGTTTATTTTTTCTCTTACTTCCCTTGTGCGAGGGGATATATCAGTAAAAATCTTACTCTGGGTAATGTCTGTGAAGTTTCTTCCTATATTTTCTTCTAGGAATTTTATGGTTTTGGATCTTACATTTAAGTCTTTAAGCCATTTTGAATTTGTTTTTGTATATGGTGTAAGGAGGTGGTGCAGCTTCATTTTTTTGTATGTGTCTGTCCAGGTTTCCCAGCATCATTTATTGAATAGATTGTCTTTACCCCACCGTACAATCTTGCTTCCATTGTCATAGATTAAATGGCCATATAGGCATGGATTTATTTCTGGACTCTCTATTCTGTTCCATTGATCTAGGTGTCTGTTTTCATGCCAGTACCATGCTGTTTTGATTACTGTAGCCTTGTAGTATAATTTGATGTCAGGTATTGTTATACCACCCACTTTGTTCTTATTTCTCAAGATTGCTGAGGCTATCTGGGGTCTTTTATGGCCCCATATAAATTTTAGGATTATATGTTCTATTTCTGTGAAAAACGTCATTGGTAGTTTGATAGGAATTGCGTTGAATATGTATATTGCCTTAGGCAGTATGGACATTTTAACTATATTAATTCTTCCTATCCATGAACATGGTATGTGTTTCCATCTATTTGTGTCTTCTTTCATTTCTTTCTTCAGTGTCTTATAATTTTCTGAGTACAGATCTTTTACTTCTTTGGTTAAATTTATTCCCAGGTATAGTCTTTGAAGCAATTATAAATGGGATTGTTTTTTTAATTTCTCCTTCTGATGTTTTATTATTGGTATATACAAATGCAACTGATTTCTGAATATTAATTTTGTATCCTGCTACTTTACTAAATTCATCTATCAGCTCTGTTTCTTGGTGGAGTCTTTAGGGTTCTCTCTATATATAGTATCATGTCATCTGCATATAATGACAATTTTACTTCCTCCTTACTGATTTGGATACCTTTTATTTCTTTTTCTTGTCTGATTGCTGTGGCTAGAACTTCCAGCACTATGTTGAATAGAAGTGCAGAAAGTGGGCAACCTTGCCTTGTTCCTGATCTTAAGGGGAATGGTTTTAGCTTTTCCCCATTGAGTATGGTGTTAGCTGTGGGTTTATCATATATGACTTTTATTATGTTGAGATATGATCCCTCTATTTCCACTTTCTTAAGGTTTTTTTTAATCATAAATGGCTGCTGGATTTTATCAAATGCTTTTTCTGCATCTATTGATATGATCATGTGATTTTTATTTTTCATTTTGTTAATGTGGTGTATCACACTAATTGATTTGCGGATGTTGAACCACGCTTGCATACCAGGGATGAATCCCACTTGATCATGGTGTATTTTTTTAATGTATTGCTGAATTCTGTTTGCTAATATTTTGTTGAGGATTTTTGCATCTATGTTCATTAGAGATATCAGCCTGTAGTTTTCTTTTTTTGTGGTGTCTTTGTCTGATTTTGAGATCAGGGTGATAGTGGCTTTGTAAAAAGTGTTTGGGAGCCTTCCCTCCTTCTGGATTTTTTGGAAGAGCTTGAGGAGAATAGGTGATAATTTTTTTTTGAACATTTTGTAAAATTCACCTGTAAAGCCATCTGATCCAGGGCTTTTGTTTGTTGGGAGATTGTTGATTACTGATTCAATTTCCCTGGTGGTAATCAATCTATTCAGGTTTTCTGTTTCTTCTTGAGTTAGCCTTGGAAGGTTGTACGCCTTTAGAAAATTGTCCATTTCTTCCAGATTGTCAAATTTGTTGGCATACAGTTGCTCATGGTAATTTCTTAAAATTTTTTGTATTTCTGCGGTGTCTGTTGTCACTTCTCCTCTTTCATTTCTGATTTTATTAATTTGGGTCCTCTCTCTCTTTTTTTAAATGAGTCTGGCTAAAGGTTTGTCGATTTTGTTTATCTTCTCTAAGAACCAACTTTTGGATTCATTGATCTTTTGTTTTGTTTTTCTGGTTTCTATTTCATTTATTTCTGCTCTGATCTTTATTATCTCCTTCCTTGTATTCCCTTTGGGCTTATTTTGCTGTTCTTTTACCAGATCCCTTAAGTGTGAAGATAAACTGTTGATTAGTGATTTTTCTTGTTTCTTTAGGTAGGCCTGCAATGCTATGAATTTCCCTCTTAGGACTGCTTTCATGGCATCCCATAGATGTTGGGTCATCGTGTTTTCATTTTCGTTTGTCTTGAGATATCTTTTGATTTCTTCCTTGATCTCCTGGTTGACCCATTCATTATTCAGTAATATGTTATTCAGCCTCCATGAATTGGTGTAGCTTCCAGTTATTTTCCTGTAGTTCATTTCTAATTTCATAGCACTGTGGTCAGAGAAGACAATTGGTATGACTTCAATTTTGTTAAATTTATCAAGACTTGTTTTGTGGCCTAACATATGGTCTATCTTGGAAAATGTTCCATGTGCGCTTGAGAAGAACGTGTATTCTGCAGCTTTGGGTGAAATGCTCTGAAAATAGCGATTAAATACAAGTGGTCCAATGTGTCATTTAAGGCTGTTGTTTCCATATGGATTTTCTGTCTGGAAGACTTGTCCCTTGTTATCAGAGGTGTGTTGAAGTCCCTACGATAGTGTTACTGCTGATCTCTGTCTTATATATTTAGGTGCTCCTATGTTGGGTGCATAGATGTTTACTAGGGTTATGTCCTCTTGTCGGCAGGTATGGAGTTTGTGTCCTTTGTCTGAGATAGAGCCCAACTGGTCTCAGCTGAGGTTATTGCCTCAAATGCTGGATATGCTGCCCCCTCGGCGGGAGAGATCAGCTGTGGAATGCAGGGAAAGAGTTCCATCTCTTGGCTTTTGTGTTCTCTGTTCCGTCCTGGGATCCCCTGCGTCTGTCTCTGCAGCTGCGGATGCCGGCCACGTTTCCACAGTCACAGGTGCGAACCGCGTTTCCACGGCCGCAGACGCGGGCCATGTCTCCACTCCGCTCCCTTCCCTCTTCCCCTGCTCGCCCAATTTGCCCACCTTCAAGTAATCCTTGCACGAGTCTCTTAGCTGTTCTGCGTGATAAGCAGAGAGTCCTTTGATGGGTTATAGATGTCCCGTTTGTGATAAGATCCAGAGAACTCAAAAAGAGCGCTCCACTGCTGCCATTCCTATGACATCACTCTAAAAGTCCTTTTTTTAATCTCAAGTACCTCAAGGCACTCATTTCAGAGGGTGCCAAAAAAGTGTATACACATTTTAAGAAAGGAAAAAGCTATTAAAATTGTAATATTTAACATATACCGATAACAAAAGATGAATACAAGTCACATTTGATTTCTGCAATTACAAGAGATGCTCAAAGTGGTTACCATCAGCATCTAGACACTTCTGATTATGGAGAACTACTGCTTGAGCAACATTACCACTTGTATACATTTTTTTGGCAACTCTGGTATACATGCAACTTATATCACAGCAAAGGTGTTATATATAAAATAAAATAAAAAATAGGATAAATAGGATACAGAATTTCCAAACCACTAAAGCAGGTTAAAAAGGACAAACAAATCAAACCATTCAAATAAAACAAAGGGAAAAGAGGTAAAGAAAGAACAAAATAAGATGGTAGAAAATAAGTCCAAATATGCCAAGAATCAAAGCAAACACAAATGAATTTTTAACTCATTTATTAAAATGGACACACTCAGATTGTTTGGAAGAAAGAAGGGGAAAGAGGATGGAAAGAAAAGAAGGAGGAAAGAAGTGTGGGAGAGAAAAAAAGAAAATCACCTATATATCATTTATTATAGGGACACTTAAAATTAAACCACACTGAAATCGTGAAAATGAAGATATGGAAAATGATATAAAAGGCATATGTTTACAAAAAGAAATCAGGTGTATCAGTCATAAAAATATAGTCTTCAAAGC
This sequence comes from Rhinolophus sinicus, assembly GCF_057876585.1. Classification (NCBI taxonomy): domain Eukaryota; kingdom Metazoa; phylum Chordata; class Mammalia; order Chiroptera; family Rhinolophidae; genus Rhinolophus; species Rhinolophus sinicus. The sequence continues at coordinate 28,360,886 of NC_142512.1, forward strand.
AAAAAGCTTTAAAAAAATAGAGATATTTATTCCATACTCATATACATAAAGAGTGCATCCACAATATAGTCATAGCAGTCATGAATCTTTAAGATCTGAAGACATAGTTTCAAAATATAGTAAGGAAAATCTGACAAGAAACACAAGGATAAACTGTGCAAGTTCCTAAATATTATAGAGGACGTCAATGTACCTATTTTAGATATCTATAGATCAGACAAAATTAGTAAGGATACAGATGATTTAGCGTTATAAGGATCATCAACCTTATTCTAATATATGTAGAGAACTTGGTACTGAAAATGATTATTTTCAAAGATGGAACAATACTCATATACATAAAGTACCAAAGGACATATTGATAAATTTATTAAATGTGGAATCATACAGATCACAGGCATTGGAACTGGATATTAAACAGTAAGGTCACTTATACCAAAACCAAATAAAATTTATCTACATAGAAATCAGATTAAAATATTTCCACACAATTTCTCGGTTCAAGAGGAAAACAAAATGAAAAAAAAATTACTTAGAAACATTTTGGCTATTCTAGGTCCTTGCATTTCCATGTGAATTTTAGAATCAGCTTGTCAATTTCTATAAAATGTCAAAAGCAGCATTAAACAGCAGAACATAAATACAAAAAAGAAGAGTGGAAGTCACCAAAATGTTTATTAAAGGGAGTATGCAAATTGTGTTACTTTCATACAATAGGTTATAATAAGCAATGAAAGTAACAACTTCTACCATGAATTAATGAAAACAATTAAGTGACAGAAAATTATGTACAGTATCAGGCCATTTTTAAAAAACAACAACAAAAAGCAAAACTAAGTAACATGTTGTTTAGGAATACAAATACATATGTGTGTGGTAAAGCCATTTAAAAAAAAAAGAAAGATAATTATGAACTTTAGGACAATTATTGACTCTGTGGGGGTAGGCAAAAGGATGACATTGAGAAGGGCATCCAGATAGCTTTAACAATAATATTTAGTTCTTAAATGATAGTTTTGATGTTTTCACTTTATTCATATACCTCATAATTTACATACACATAGGGTGCCAAAAAAATGTATACACATTTTAAGAGAGGAAAAAACTGTATTAAAATACTCAATACTCAATATATAGCGATAACAAAAGATGAATACAAATCATGTGTATACATTTTTTTTTGGCGCCCTGGGTATATTATATGTGATTTTATGTAAGTATGAAACATTACATAATGGTTGTGAAAATGGAGCAAGATATATTTCTTGTGAATGTTTTCAGTAATATCAGGGCAATGGGGATAGAGGGATGAAGATAAGAAAACAAATAACAACAACAAATATATCAGGACCCCACGATTTTTTTTTTTTGCTAGAAACAACATCAGAAATCTAAGAACAAAGCAGGGAACATTATAGAAAAATCCCTGCCTTCATGGCACTTACAATATAGTGAGCAAATATTACATTCCTAAAGATGAAGAATAAATATGGCCTCCAAAATTTGTATCTATAGCCCAGATTGCTCCTCTAAGCACTCTACCCATATATCCAATGGCCTAGTCGAATTCACCAATTAGATATCGCAAAGGCACCTGAAATGTTTTATATAAGACCAAATTTGTAATATTCCAGTGATTATCTCAATAAAGAATACCACCATTCATTGAGTTGCCTTTGCAAAAAACACAGTCATCCTTAACAATTCCCTCTCCCTGTCCATGTTTAATCTATTATCAAACCCTGTTAATTTTTGTCTTCTTGTAAATATTTCTCCATATCCAAAGCTACTACCCCCCAGTCGTAGTTATCATACTATCTTGAAGGACCACTCCAATGTTTCCTATCTGAATTTGTTGGTTCTTACCTATCACGCTTAGGTCTTTACATTTCAGCTGAAGCAATATTTCTAAACTACACATCTTACCAAATCATCTACTCACATCTCCACTTTAAAAATTCAATAGGGGGGTGCATCAAAAGATTCTCCTTGCCCCTAACAGAAACACTGATTCACAAACAACAACAGACCAATTACTTTTACAAAAAATTCAGGAAATAGTTAAGAGGTTCCTGCCTCCCAGATGAGTAAGAAACCAGTTCATCAAAGATGGTAGGAAAATTCATGGCACCACTTGCCTTAGTCCCACCCCCAGCTCAGTATGGTGCAACTGGGAGAAAACTTCCAACTACTGGCTTCTCCCTGAGAAGGGAAAGAGAAGACTAAACATATGGTTAATGTGTAGACTTTTAGAGGGGGCTACCTAGGGGTTTCTCTCTTGCCTGAATCTAAGCACTCACAGGAAACGACCAGGTTGGGGGTGACGGGACACTGAGTACAAAGGTGAAGGTTTAGACTAGTACACACTCACCATAGTCTTTCTTCCTGGCTCAGCACTTAATAAGTGAGAAGAAACCCCCAACTGCCAGTTTCTACCTGGGGAGGGACATTGTTAGACCGTATGTCTAATGTTTCACTTTTGGTAGGGGGTGGCTACCAGAGGGATTGGTTTCTGTGTCACCTGTCTCAGAGCGCTGACAAGATCCAACGTACTCTAGATGTCAGAGGGTCACTGACAACAAAAGAGAGAGCTAGGCAGCTTGTTGCTACTCCAGAGGACTAGCAGTACAGCAGACAGAAGCCAATATAGCTTGGTGGTCGCTACCTTGGATGGAGAAAAAGAAGAGCAGAGTATGTGTATAACAGTCCTGCTTTTTAAAGAGGCTGCCTGAGGAACTGGTTTCTGTCTTGCCAGACTCAAAAAGCTGATGGGACTCGGCATACTCTAAAGGCCTAGAGTCTGCTAAGAATAAAAGAGAGCTGGTGGCTTGCAGCAGCTCCAGTGACCTGCAGTACCACAGAGAAAAACTAGAGGGAGCAAGAAATTGCAAATTCTTGAAAAAAAAGAAAAATTAGAAAATTCCTCTAATTAGAAATTTATATATACAAGTCTAGAGAAGATACACTCACAGAAAGGTTTAAGAGGCTCCCAGAATCTGTAGTTGGAATAATTGGTGAAGGTTTTTCCCTAAAAGACTGGGGGAGGTAACAGTTTTTTCAAATGGGTAGATACAAACACAAAGTTACGTGAAACACAAAGAAATAGGGTAAAATGGTCTAATCAAAGGGTCAAAACAAAATCCAAGCATTGACCATAAAGAAATGAATGTATATAAATTACCTGTCAAAGAATTCAAAATAACCATCATAAAGATGCTCAACAAGAGCAGGAAAACGATACATGAACAAAATTAGAATTTCAAAAAAGAGGTAACAAATATAAAGAAAATTAAACAGATATTTGGGAGCTGAAGAAAACAATAATTGAACAGAAAAATTCAATAGAGGGGTTTTCAGCAGGCTTGATCAATCAAAATTTTAAAAATCAGTGACCTCAAAGACAGGTTGTTTAAATTATCCAGAGAAGTAAAAAGAAATAAGAATAAAAGACAAGGAAGAAAGCCTAGGGGGATTTATAGAACACCATCAAGCAGACAAATATATGCATTTGGGAGTCCAGAAGGAAAAAAAACATGAGAAGGTGGTACAGTACAAAGTTTATTTCAAGAATTAATAGCTAAAAACTTTCCAAAACTGGCAGGGGGGAAGGACATCCAGATTCAAGAAGACAACACACACCAAACATAATGAACCCAAAGAAGGTCAAACCAAGAAACATCAAACATCAAAGACAAAAACAGAATTTTGAAAGCAGCAAGAGTAAAGCAAGAACCCCATAAAAATATCAGTGGATTTCTCAGCAGAAACCTTGCAGGCCAGGAGAGAGTGCATGATATATTTGAAGCGCTGAAAGAAAAAAAACCTACCAACCAAGAAACTATAGCCAGTAAAACTGCCCTTCAAAAATGAAGGATAAAGAAGTTCCCAGAATAACAAAAGCTGAGGGAATTCATCACCATTAGACCTGCCCTACAAAAAATGCTAAAGAGAGTCCTTCAGATTGAAATGAAAAGATGCTAGACAGCAACACAAAACCATAAAAAATGTATTTTAAGTCAAAAGCTTTTGAAGAGACAAAGGATATTATATACTATGTTTCCCCGAAAATAAGACCTAGCCGGACCATCAGCTCTAATGCATCTTTTGGAACAAAAATTAATATAAAACCTGGTGTTATTTTACTATAAGACTAGGTCTGAATATAATATACTATACTATAATATAATATAATATAATATAATACCCGGTCCTATATTAATTTTTGCTCCAAAAGACGCATTAGAGCTGATTGCCCGGCTAGGTCTT